>NC_044991.1:73942197-74271519 GCF_008728515.1 Papio anubis
TCTGAACCCTTGGAATGGCATGTCTCATGCTGATCACAGGATGACCCAGGAAAGGGCAGCCTTGAAGGATGCCTGCAGGAGGCCAGCCTTGTGCAGACGCAAAACTGGGCAGAAAGGAAAACTGTCAGCTCCGCATGGGCCAGAAAAAAAGATGATCTTTTTCCTTTCACCCCACATTTTACTTTCCTGTAAAGATAATAAAAAGCTTTGACTTCCATTATACAAGTGACAGACTCTCACTAGAGAAACCACAGCAGGTCACTGCCCCTGGCTCTGCTGCAGCCACAACGGCCCCTGGCTGTTTTTTGCACACGCCACATTTGCTGTTCCCCTTACCTGAAACCTTCTTGCCCCAAATGTTCTCACTCCCTCCTGTCCTTCCAATCTTTGCTCGAGCATCTTTTTCTCAATAAGGCCTTCCCCACCCACAGCTGCACCTGCAACCTGGCACTTCCTGTCTCCTGCCCCGTTTGATTTTGTTCTCCTAAGCACACATCAACCCCAGCCCGATGTATATTTAACTTAGGTAGATGTTCATCGTCTGTCTCCACCTGCCAAGCGGTTTTGCGTATTATAATCCACTGTTTCATCTTCAGTGAATAAAACAGCATCTGGAACATAGTACATGCTCAATAAAAATTTCAATGACTAGAAGAAGAGGGCAGAAAAAAATCACTCTCACTTCTTCATATTCAGCCATTGGTAGTATTTGGTGGATTTGCTTCTTATCTTTTTCTATATATAGGCTTCCATTTTTATTTCTACACTGGAGTTCCCCATACACCAGGTTAGGCTATAAAGATAAATGTCTATGGAGAAAGCTGCAAAAACGCCCATGAATACCTCTTACGTTGCTCTTGAGCGGTTTTGTCTGTATATAGAGTAGTTGGTTTGCATTTGGGAGGTCTGTTGCATGGAAATTACATGGCTTGAAACACCAGAGGTGTTTAGCAGAAAGAGATACTCTCAGGAGAGATAGGACCCTGTGAAGGTCCCCAGATTCATGCCACCCACTTCACACTCAACAAGGACAAATAGTCACTAAAATAGAGGAACTGCCTGCATTGTTTAAGTGATTTTTTCTCTCTTGTTTGTTTTTAGATGTTTTTGAGCAAGCGAATATAGCTGAATTTATATGTGTGTAATGTGCAAAGAGGCAGCTTTCCTATATGCAGCTCCAATTATACCCATGAAAGTACTTTTAATTCTGCTCATCACATAATTATATTGTACTCATTGTCTACATCACTATGAACACTTCATAAATATCTCTAACGGCTGCAATATCTGCCATCAGGGCATCCTCTCATCTACTCAGTCCATCCCCTGTTTTTGTACATCGAGCTTGTTTCCAGTTTTTACGATAATAAATAACACAGAAGGAACATCATGCCCAATACTCTACTGGATTTCAGATTCCTTATTTCGGTCAAAATCAGAGAGATTTCTGCAAATGGGAGCCCAGGGAATCAGTGTTAGACGAGCAAAGTGAGTAATTGCGAGGAAGGTAATTTTGCCTTGGAAGTGAGGTCGGGGTGCAGCTGGGTGGGATGGGGGTGCACCTGCCCTCTAATTAGGCCGGCACTTGAAGAGAAGCAACCTGACCACTAGGGGGAGCCAAGTGGAAGTCTGGGTTAAAGAGAGATGGTATTAATAACCAAGATATAAATTGGGGCAGACAAAGAGAAGAATTAGGAACAGCGTTAAAAATAATAACATCAACATACATCAACATATGGTATTATTTTACAACCCTTGGCCCAAGGTTATGGCTCCGTGTCTGTAAAGTATCAGGCATTGTACCAGTACTACATGACCCTCATTGCTAAGCCTTTAGCAATCTTATAAAGGACGAATCACTATCCTTCCCTATTATTGTTGCAGAAGTGGAAATTGAGGCTCAGAGAGACTAACTGATTCACCTAGCATCACACAGCCAATGTGCAGCAGAGCCAGCATTCGAACTCAGGAGGTCAGACATCAAGCCTCATTTCTATTTCTATATCTTTTAAAAATCAGAATCCAGGTCATAAAGATCCAAGGCTATGGCCAGGAAGACACAGCATTGTCTAGAGGACAAGAATGGGCTGGTAACATCACAGTAAATGATATGAAATGCTGAGAGGTGACATTGACACGGAGGCCTCCATTCATTTGGCCAAGAGGGGTAGATTCGATGGCATGGTCACTGCTAGGTGTGACCATGGTATGGGGTCTTGCGCTTATGCCTTCCTTCCACCTCCTTACTTTTCTCCAGCCTGCTGTCTGCCCAAGAGGCTCACCTGCATGGACCCTGCCAACAGGCTCCCACGGGTGGGCGTCCTCTGGTTGGGTTTGGCCAATGGTGACCTTTAGCAGGATGGGAGGAGATACGATGCAAGGTAGAAATGTATTCCCTGTCCCTGCCCTGCAGAGCTACCTGTGATGGCTGCCTCCCTCGGCCCAAGGTCATGGCTCTGTGAGGTGGCCCCCTCCAGGTGGCTGTCGTTCCAGGAGCACTTCTGTGTCAGGGGCACGGTCCCCATGACTTTACTCCACCCTGCCCATACTTTGTAAGTAGAAAATCACTTCCAGTGACTCTGTTTAGCTGTGTCCCAATATCTTCCTCAGATCCTGACTGATAGAGACCCCATTCACTCACATTTACTCTGTCCTCAGTTTTCTAAGGTGAAACTGCAAACCAGTGGGCCATGACACATGCCTCGTGGTCGGTGCAGTGCTTGAAAATCCTTTCACATTAGTTTGCAACCTTTAACCATTGGGAGAGTTTATGCAAAAAATTCTAAATTTTTGGCTTTGCTGGAAAACAAAGCAAAACAAAACAAAACAAAATGGCGGGGGGTCCCTGGCCACATGGGGCTTGCCTTCTCTCAGGACCACTTTTAGCCACTTGGGAAGAGCTTTGTGGCCTTCGAGGGCTTTTCAGGTACCCCCTCCGATAGATTCCTCTTCCTCATTGGCGTTACCTGCCCAGCCCTGGTAAACATGAGGTTTATGATGGCCTCTCAAGCCTTCCAGATGTGGTCTCACCAGCCTTTATGGGGCTGCTTGTGAGAGAAACCAGAAGTAGGATTGGGTTCTTGGGCTGGGGCACAGCTCAGAGGGCAGTCAGTACTGAGGAAATGGAGACGCGGGGATGGCCATGAGCTTGGCGGCTGCGCTGGGCTGGGGCAGCAGGGTTGCCGTTGTATAGATCAGCCTGGGGAGAGAGAGACTGTGCTTTGATCGTGGGCGACGTTAGTTAGATTAGGGAATAGCAGCCTCTAATTAGCCGCGGTAAAGAGTTGAGAGGCAATGTGAGAGCATGTCCAAGAGTCCATCTCTGCGATATCGAATTCAGACAGAACCAAGGAATTAGAAGGCTCTGGATAAAATGACCACCTCTGCCCTCCTCTCTGGGCTTTCCTCTAGAGCTCTGGGGGTGGGTAAACACGAGAACATGCTCTTGACCTTCTAATGAGATGATGCTGCAAATTTCCTCCCAATTGGCTTATCAAGTTTACCAGCTCCCACTCACCCAGGGCAAGCTTTGGCCCAGAGAGAGCTCCCTTCATTGTCAACACACCAAGAAAGCGTTCTGAATGGTTCCCAACACACACGCAAACCCCAGCACAAGAGAGACGTGGAGGGCACATGGAGGAAGACAGTTTGAGGGCCTAGGATCTGAAGTCAGACTGGGAGCTGTACTGCAGGACAGGCCTCCAAAGTTGGTCACAAAGGCCCTGAATTGGCATCCATGATCTTCTCACTTGGAAAACTTAGGGAGAGTTCAGTTTTGCAGGCACCTGAAGGACCCTTCAGCTTGGTCACTGTCATCAACGTCAGCTCTGGGAGCCTGACAGACCTCAAACTCATCCTCGTTCCTTAAAGCCGGTGCCTTTAGCAATGTTATTAACCTGTGTGCGCTGTTTCACTATCTGTAAAGTGGATGGTGGTCACAGCCACTAAGTCCTTGCTGCTCAGAGTGTGGCCAAGGGCTGGGAGCATCAGCATCCCCTGAGAACTTGTAGAACCACAGAATCTCGAACCCAGCCCCAGCCTCACTGATTCAGAATCTGTTTTCACAAGCTCTCCAGGTGGTTTTGATCAAACTCATAGGGCTTTTGGGAGGAATATGTGCAGTTCAATAATGCAACAGTTTTGTTTGTTGGTTGGTTGGTTTTAGACAGGGTCTGGCTCTGTCGCCCAGGCTGGAGTGCACTGGCGTAATCTCAGTACAGCCTCTACCTCCTGGACTAAAGTGGTCCTCCCACCTCAGCCTCCCGAGTAGCTGGGACTACAGGTGAGTGCACCACCATGCCTGGCTAATTTTTGTATTTTTTGTAGAGATGGGGTTTCACCATGTTGCCCAGGCTGGTCTTGAACTCTTGAGCTCAAGCAATTCACCTGCCTTGGTCTTCCAATGTTGGGATTATAACTGTGAGCCACCGTGCCCGGCCAATCCAACACATATTTCTTGAGCACTTACTATGTGCCAGGCTTGGTTGCAAATGCTGGGAGTACAGCGCTGAACATTGCAGATGAATCCCAGCCCTCATGGAATCCCAGCCCTCATGGAATTTACAGCGTGTATTAGTCCATCCTCATACTGCTAATAAGCACATACCCAAGACAGAGTAATTTATAAAGGAAAGAGGTTTAATGGACTCCCAGTTCCACATGACTGGGGAGGCCTCACACTCATGGTGGAAGATGAAGGAAAAGTAAAGGGACTTTTCACATGGTGGCGGGCAAGAGGGCATGTGCAGGGGAACGCCACTTTGTAAAACCATCAGATCTCACGAGACTTAATTACTATCATGAGAACAGCACAGGAAAGACCCGCCCCCATGATTCAATTACCTCCCACTGGGTCCCTCCCACAACACGTAGGAATTGTGGGAGCTACAGTTCAAGATGAGCCAAAGCATATCATAGGGAGAGACAGACAAACAAGAGACAGACAAACAGACAAGATGAAGATAGAAAATCTAGGAAATGGGGGATGGTGCTCAGTGGGAAGAAGAAAAATAAAGCAGTGCTCCCAGGTGAGACCCGGCAGGGAGAAGGACTATGATGGCAAAAGTGGAATGACGAGAAGGTGACATTTGAACAGTCGCCTGAGGAAGGTGAGGAAAAGTGTATTCCAGGTGACCAGAGCAGCAAAGGCAAAGTCCCTGCAGCAGCAGTATGCCTGGTGTGTTGGAAAGATCCATCAGGATGCCAGTGTGGTTGGAATAAAGTGAGTCAGCAGAAAGTGCTGGAAGGTGAGGTCAGGGAGAAGTAAGAGCAGGGGCAGGTGATGCACAACTTTAGAAGCTGCGGAGGATCCTGGCTTGTCCTCCAGTTCCTGATGCCCAGGAATGGGCAGGGACCCACTGGAGAGGGGCTGGAAGCAGTGACTGGCACGTGGTAAGTTCAGGGACCAGCATTATTGAATTCATTGCTGTTATTCAAAGCTGGTAGAAACACGTTGGACTCACCCTTGAGGTTTCAGCTTAGGTGTCCCTTCTCCAGGATTGCTGATGGCTCAGGCTGCAAGGGGTGCAGCCCTGAGAGCACCTCAGCCTTCCGAAAGCTCCTAGGTGAGGCTGGGATGGGGAGCTGGCCAGCCCTATTCATGATTGTATCTCAGAGCACAACACTGTACTTGGCATCCAGTAGGTGCTCAGTAAATACCTGTCAATTAGAGGAATGAATACATACAAAGACTTGGGGGTGTCGGGTGGGGGACGTGCTCAGGAAAGGTGGGGAAGTGGCTGGGAGGAATGGCAGGAGTATTGTTAGAAGCAAACACCTGAGCTTTGTCTATTCAAGGTGCCCTCTGGAGCCTGACGCCCAGGAACGAACAGGGCGAGGGTGTTGGCCATCTCTGGTCACACTGCTGGGTAAGGTAATCCAGAGGCCACCAGGACTCTGTGCCAAGAAACCCTGGGCCTTTGTGCTGAACTTGGCAAGCCTCCTGTCCTCCTCTGGCTCATTTCAGGGCCACCCCTTGTTCAGCCCACGCTCCTCCGTGAAACTTTCTCCCCCATGGAAATGCGTGGGCACTGCTGGTAAAAGGATGGCCCCTCAGGAGAGCCACCAGGCAGCACTCAGAGAAAGTGACAATGCACAGGCCCTCAGACAGGCAGCCCAGCCTCAGGGGCAGGGCCCAGAGCAGCAGTTCTCAACCTCGGTGATCTTGCACCCCTAGGGACATGTGGCAATGCTTGGGGACATTTTTGTTTGTCACAGCTGGGAGGGAGGTGCTACTGGCATCCAGTGGGTGGAGGCTCAGGGTGCTGCTAAATATTGTCCAATGCACATGACAGCTCCACAGTGAGAATTATCTGGTCCACAGTGTCAACAGTTATTATCTCTTAAGGAGCCTTTTCATATTGTTTTTTTTCTAATTATCCCTTTAACGAAATTGGAAAACTACAGAGATACTGCATATACATGTTTGTGTGCTGTAGGTATATGTGTGCTTTATACATACAAATGGTAAGATTTGGCTGGGTGTGGTGGCTTACACCTGTAATCCCAGCACTTTGGGAGGCCGAGGCGAGTGGATCACCTGAGGTCAGGAGTTCAAGACCAGCCTGACCAATATGGTGAAACCCCATCTTTACTAAAAATACAAAAATTAGCTGGGTGTGATGACGTGCGCCTGCAGTCCCAGCTACTTGAGAAGCTGAGACAGAAGCATTGCTTGAACCCAGGAGGTGGAGGTTGCAGTGAGCTGAGATCGCACCACTGCGCTCCAGCCTGGGTAACACAGAGAGACTCTGTCTCAAAACAAAACAAAACAATACAAACAAACAAAACAACAACAACAAAACAAAACAGTAAGATTTTTAAGTGTCCATTGATGGATGTGAATAGATAAACAGATTTTGCTACTGTACATAGTGTGGAATATTATTCAGCCTTAAGAAGGCAGGAAATGGTGACACATGCTACAACATGGATGCATCCCGAGGACACTCTGCTAAGTGAAATTAGCCAGTCCCCAAAAGAAAAATGCTGTGTGATTCTACAATATTTGTAGAATATTGTATGATGTACCTAGAGTAGTCAAAACCCTAGAGATAGAGATAAGTAGAATGGTGGTTGCCAGGGCCTGGGAGGGCGGGGAATGGGGATTTAGTGTTTGATGGATACAGAGTTTCAGTTTTGCAAGATGAAAAGACTTCTGTGGATGGACAGTGGTGACAGTTGCACAATAATGTGAATGTACTCAATGCCACTGAGCTGCACGTTTTAAAGTGGCTAAAATGGTCAACTCTATTTTACGTGTATTCTGCCACAATTTTAAACAAAGAGTATTTCGACCTCTTAAGCATCAGTTCTCGGCCCCCAGGGGGCTGTATCACCTCCATTGAGAATTCACAGCTGAGAGATCCTTGCACAGGACCTGCAGGTGTGGATGTTCACAGCAACATGGTTGGGAGTGGTGAGAGCTGCAGGCACCCTGGGAGTCCCTCCCTTTGATGGTGGGAGAAGTTCTTAGGAAGAATGGGCCCACCTGGCCACCGCAGATGGAAAAGCTGGCGGAGAGATGCTCCTGGTCATTGCTCAGAGACATCGTGACTGCCACACAGTCATACTCTGCAAGTTTTCAGAAAATTCGGGCTGGGCATGACGGCTCACACCTGTAACCCCAGCACTTTAGGGGGCTGAGGCAGGAGGATCGCTTGAGACCAAGAGTTTGAGACCAGCCTGCACAATATGGTAATACCCCATCTCTACAAAAAATAAAAGAGAATTAAACAGACACGGTGGCATGCACCTGTAGCCCCAGCTACGCAGGAGGCTGAGGTGGGAGGATCGTTTGAGCCCAGGTGTTTGAGGCTGCAGTGAGAACCACTGCATTCCAGCCTGGGGGCTGGAGTGTTACAGTAGGTAGGTGGTCAGGTATGAGCAGAGCAGGAGAGGCTCCCCCCCAACACACACCAGGAGGGTCACGCAAGCATCAGGTGATGGTCAGGCAGTTGTTAACTGGCTCGCTAAAGTAGTAATTGGCCACAGCTGGCATGAGGGAAAGGCCGCGATCCCTTAATAGATAGAAAACACCTGAAATGGGTGACCAGCAGCTTCCCAATAAGATCTCAGGAGTGGTGAGAAGGAATGCAGGACCCCAAAGGCATGCCACCATATGAAACCGCAAGTCAAGAGGTCAGGTCACACGCTTGGTCTCTCGAGTTGCCCACTTGGCCCTCTTCCAAGTGCACCTTCCTCTCTTTCATTCCTGCTCTAAAGCTTTTAAATACACTTTCACTCCTGCTCTAAAACTTGCCTCAGTTGCTCCTTCTGCCTTATGCCCCTCGGTCGAGTTCTTTCTTCTGAGGAGGCAAGAACTGAGGTTGCTGCAGACCCGTACAGATAACTACTACTGCTAACAAGAGCGAGACCCCATCTCAAAACACAAAAACAAACCCGTAAACAGCCCAATTCACTTCCTCATCTCCTCTAGTCAACAACTCAAACTGAATTTTTCAAACTGACCTCTTCGCTGTCAAAATTCCGTGTTTGCCTTTGTGGCTTGAAACAATCTAGGAACACGCGTCTTCTTCACGTGAGAGCTAAACAGCATGCAGATAACTAGCTAAATGTTTCAGCCATTCTTTGACCATAAGTAAAATGTGCCAGGTGTGCACGAAACATCTTATGAGACGGTTTCAAGCAGTGCCCCAGATGTGTGCACGGCAGTACCGAGAGGTCTTAACAACACAGCTCAATACCATTTCACATAAGGTAAAATAGACGCACACAAAGCAATTATAGGTGTTTTGCAAACCGCCTACAAACAAAAGGATAACTCAAGCATGCCGGGGGAAGAAGGTGAATGGGGAATAGAGATTAGAGGAACTAAATAGATTTATAAACACGAGCACAGCTGTGGGTTGCTCCCAAGGTGAAAAACAAAACAAATACACACACATAAACAAAAGAGGGAGTCTATCACATAATGTGGCATACTTAAAACACACACAAAACAATGCTCACATGTGTTATCCTGAATAATACAAAATAAAACACATAGAAAACACATCTGGGCAGTTGACAGTGGCGGGAGTTGGAAGTGAAGGATGGAATGAAGTAAAATTAACACATAAATGAACAAATCAACCATGGGTTAGAGCTTGTCTGAACCAATTATGACAATATGTAATTGGAAGGACTTTTTTTTTTTTTTTTCTGAGACAGGGTCTCACTCTGTTGCCCAGGCTAGAGTGCAGTGGCATTATCATAGTTCGCTGCAGCCTCCACCTCCTGGGCTCAAGCAATCCTCCCACCTCAGCCTCCCAAGTACCTGGAATTACAGGAGTGTGTCACCATACCTGCCTAATTTTTTAATTTTTTGTAGAGATGAGGTCTCACCATGTTGCCCAAGCTGGTCTCAAACTCCTGGGCTCAAATGATACTCTTGTCTCAGCCTCCCAAAGTGCTGGGATTACAGGTGTGAGTCACCACCCCCGGCCAACAGAGGAATTTGACTAGCCCTACCTTCATTCCCCAAGGTCCATAAAGTTCCCAAATAGCCATAAAGCATCATGGCCGATTCACCTGTGTTAGTTAACACCTGTTAGTTACAACCAGGTGATACCCACCACATTGCCTGAAACCCATACAGGGCTACTATCTTATAAAGAAGGTATGGGGTGTCCCAGAGCTCTGAGGCTGAGAGGCTGGTGGGCTTTATGCCACCTTGACTCAGAGGGCACCTATCTCTGTGGCTTCTCTCAGTCTTCCTCTCTGGGTCTCTGCTTTCTTCCCTCCATCTTTGGACTCACTTTCTCTGCTTTTCCTCACAGAGTAATAGCCATCCTTTCTTGTGTAGACTCAACCCACACCACCATGCTACCATTTATTTGCCAGAATAAGTTAGAGCTTTATTCGTTGGCTTGGAGACATTTCTATGAGATATTTTTGAATAAGAAAAAGGAATAGAATGTAGACGAGTGTAAAATAGAATCCCATTTTTATAAAACAAAGACTAATGGAAAAATCCCAATTAATTTGCATATATTTGTGAGTCTATATATGTATCACATAAAACCACAGATGTAAATATAAGCACAAATAAACATAGTTTGAAAGAACACATGCTGGGTTGTTAACCTGGGTCTCTAGCACTGGGTCACAGGCATAATGTAGATTAAAGAGCGAGGAAGTAGGAATAAGGGAATAAGGAATGCACGTCATTACATGTATTCCTTCATGTAAAATTATGTATAAAAATATTTTACAAAGGTTAAGAAAGAGAGAGAGAAACATAAAAGTGAAGCGAGATCAAGATTCAAATCTTTATGTCACATTCCACATTCCCAGGGAAGGACTCTGATTGGTTCACTTTGGACCAATCAACTGTGACCAGGAAGCATAGTCATTGGATGTAAGTATTAATATATCTGTTCCCACTTCATCTGTGCAGGTAGGGGAGGAGGAGAAAAGTCCAGAAACCTGGAGGGTGGGGGAATTAGTCACATGAAACAATAGTTTTGCTTTTTTTCTCTGCATTCCTAGGAACCTTAAGTGGAAGGATTGGAGAAGGAAGGGGGCATAAACCAAGTAAGATCTCAGTGGAGCTTAGAGACTAAGCCAGTGAATGAGGTAGGGACAGTACACACAAAGGTTCTGTGACAAGGCCGAGCCTGGAACTGTCAGGGGTCTTTAAGTAATTCCAGGTGGCTGGAGAAATACTGAGAGATAGGAGGAGAAAATACTGAGAGATGAAACGGAAACAGAATCAAGCCAACCATGAAGGACCCTGGGCATCCCTGGTGAGTGAGGGATTCAGCAAGTTTATGGGCAAATCACATAGGGTCTTAAAAGCCATTGTAAGGGCTCGGCTTTTCCTGGAATGAGATGGAAGCCACTGGAGGGGTTTTGTTGTTTGTTTGTTTTCAGAGCTAGGGTCTCACTGTGTTGCCCAGGCTGGAGTGCAATGGAGCAGTCATAGCTTACTGCAGCCTTGAACTCCTGGGTTCAAGCCGTCCTCCCCACTCAGCCTCCTGAGTAGCTGGGACTACAGGCATGCACCACCACACCCAGCTAATTTATTTATTTTTTTCTTTAGAGACAGGGTCTCACTATGTTTCCCAGGTTGGTCTCGAACTCCTGGGCTCAAGGGATCCTCCCACCTCAGCCTCCCAGAGCCCTGGGACTACAGGCATGAGCCACCATGCCCAGCCAGGTTTTGAGCAGAGGCGAGACATAGTTCCACTTAGGTTCTAACAGGATTCTCTAGCTGCTGTACAGAGAAGAGGCTGCCCAGGCAAGGACAGAAACCAGGAGACCAATGAGAAGGTGACCGCAGCAGTGTAGGTGAGAGACGGTGGTGGCAGTGGACACCAGATTCAGGATGGTTTTTAAAATTAGAGCCCACAGGATTTGTCGATGGACCATTTGTAGGGTGGGACAGGAAAAGAGGCTCAGGAAGGAGGCACCATTGACATTTGATCCAAAAACTCAGCCAGGGCAGATTGAAAAAACAGATTGAAGTTAGTCACTCGCTTATCTCGAGGAGTTTCCAAGATGAGAGTTTCAGCCTGTCACCCCAGAAATACAGTGAGGCCATTAGTTCCCCATCTTAATCAGATCTCTCCCATCCTATTAAGCAATTTGGGGCCATTTCTGGAGAAGATTTTGTTATTTACCTAAATCTCTGGCTGCTTCATTTAGACCTGGTGTTTAGGCGGAATGCAATTAACACATTCCAAACCTGGTTTCCCCTAAAATCCAATCAACTGTAACTCGTTTTCAAATCACACTGCTTTCTCTAATTGTGAACCTCGGCCTCCGCAGAATAGTGATTTAAGTCAATTATTGCATCGCTTGTATGAAAATTGTGCTATTTATGTTGGCAGCTCCCCACATTACTGATGAGCTTCCTCAAGCTAATGGAATAATGAAAACACAAAACAGATTTACCATTCTTAATAAGAGAAAGAGATAATGAAGCCAAATTAAAATGGAGGCTCAGATCTGCATGGAGAACAGGTAATGCAGTTTCTTCTTTGAAATTAACACTCGAATTCTCAAATGCCTATGGCAGGGAGGGGGAAAGAAACTCAAAATTCCTTTAGATACAAGTGTGCCACTTCAGCTTGGTTTTGAAGATTGTGGTCCTCCCTGGGACTTTCTGGAGTTTAAATATGGGATGCTGTCAGTAGCCATCCCTGCTGGCACAACAGCTCACGCACTCACCTCCTCCCCAGTTTATGAGTGAAAACTCACTTTCCACCAGACACGATGTTCAGCTCTCTCATGCCTTAGGTCATTAGATCCTCTCCAAATTCTATGCGCTCAGTAGCGTTATCATTATTTCACAGAAGAACCAGTTAAACAATTTATCCAAGGTTTCATGCTGCATGTGAATCTAGCCCAGGGTCTCAACTAATTGTTGTTTGGGGCTAGCTAATTCTTTGTAGTCGGGGGTGGGGGCTGTCCTGTGCTTTACAGGATCATCAGCAGCATTCCCAGCTTCTACTCACAAGACCCCAGTGGCAGCCCCGTACCTCCAGGGATGACGACCAAAGATGCCTTGAGACGTTGTCAAATGTTCTCTCTGAGGCATAATCACCCCCAGCTGAGAGCTGCTGGTCGAGGCTGTGTACTCGTCAATCACCCTGAACAGCCACTCTTGCCAGTGCCAGCAGCAAGAGGCTGAAGGTCAGGAAACCTACATCCTGGATCTGCCCCCACCTCATAGTGTGGCCCAGGGAAAGTCACAGTTCCTTGTGGGGCCTGGGTGTTCTGACCTGCCAAATGGGTGCGATGACACTGGGACCTGGAACCTGGCTCGGCTAAAGAAGTTTGGTCAAGGTCATTGAAGACCTTGGTCAAGTGAGAAGCAGCAGGCCAGGAGGGGCAGTCACAGAGGGAAGGGTCAGAGAGATGCCAGGGGGCAGCCAAGTCAGGGTCTAGATTGGCAAGAGGCAAGGTCAGCTGTGGTCAGACGGGTCAGAGACTTGCAAAGGCCAGAGCTGACTCCAGGAGGCCAGGAGAGTTGAACCTCCACCTCCCTCCCTCTTCCTCCTCTGCACCAGGCATTGGGGTCTTACACCTCATTTTCCTGTGCTTTTGCTGTGTACTTTTCTATTTACTATGAATAGATGCTTCTGGGCCCAATTCTGGGGCTAATGAGACTCAGACTGGTCTTTATAATACATATAAAAATGTAGAAACAAATATGATATGCTGTGCAGAGCCGTACACTGGCATCATGGCCTGCATCCTCCCAGCAGTACTGTATCCTTATCGTTATTAGCCCAGAGGGACAGCCCACTGCTAGGTGTCACAGAGAGAAAGCAGAGAAAAGAGAACCTTTGAGGCCGAGGAGAAAGACAGACAGAAGGGAAACCTGGTGGTAATAGTTGTCATTTATTGGATAAATAGTGTGTGCCAGGCCCTGTTCTAAGCACCTGACTTGGTTTTGCTCATTTAATCCTCACCATCACTTTTAATCTCCACTTCGTAGTTAGGCACAGAGAGGTTAAGCCAGTTGCCAGGTTTGCACAGTTAACTAGTGGTAGAGCTGTGATTTGAACCCACATAGTCTGCCTCCAGATTCTGTGCTCTTGACAGCTGTCCCTCAGAGCTGATGGCTCTGTGCTGCACCAGGGAAATTTAGTCCTCAGCCCCAGGGGCCCCTAATCCCACCAAAGGTATTGTGCTCTAAAAACAGCATGGATGATTGGGGCCTCCTGTCCTGGAGGGACCATGTGGGAACTAGACAACTCATTATGTGGGGACTTTGCACTGATAAGAGTGCTTCCTCCCCACCACTCCCATGACTTGGGTTACCCAGGATATTTGCACAGGCATTGGATGGGAGCCCCAAGAAGGACTGAGTTTGGCTTTGGCCTCCCCAGCAGTTCACTGACTTGACATGTGGCTTGGAGACCAAAAGAAAGTGCTTAATAAAAACAAAACAAAGCAAAAATCACCTGAGTTTATGAAGCAAGAATAATCCAAGGACAATACTTGGTCAGTAAGAAAAGTGCCCAGCATGGAGGTTGGCACATCGTGGGTACTCAGTAAAATGTTAGTGCCCACCTTGTTCCTGACCATGCCATCACCACCCACGCCCCTGCCTCGCTTAGGGCTTACCCTGCTGGGTGGGGGTCTGTTTGGAGTCACTTGTGCAGTCATCTAACTGGTCACATCCCTCACTCGCAACAGACCACTTGAGCTCATCTTTCTTTTCTGAGGCTAATGCTTGGCTGTGTGACCTTTGGCAGGGTGCTTGGCCTCTCTGAGCCTCCACTTCCTGGGAGGTTGGGCAGAATCTGTGGATTCTCTTTCAACTCTGAAAGGCTAGGAATCTCCACTCGGCTCTCTCTTGCAACCCTCTTCTCTCCTCTTCCCCCGTCCTCCTCCATCTGTATCTGTCCTCTTTCCTTCTGTCTATACCAAGCTTCTCCAAGCTGCGGTCCAGGACAGCTTTGAATGTGGCCCATCACAAATTCATAAACTTTCTTAAAACATTATGAGATTTATATTTGCAATTTTTTAAAAGCTCATCAGGCTGGGCGCGGTGGCTCAAGCCAGTAATCCCAGCACTTTGGGAGGCCGAGACGGGTGAATCGCGAGGTGGGGAGATCGAGACCATCCTGGCTAACATGGTGAAACCCCGTCTCTACTAAAAATTACAAAAAACTAGCCGGGCGAGGTGGCGGGCGCCTGTAGTCCCAGCTACTCGGGGAGGCTGAGGCAGAAGAATGGCGTAAACCCAGGAGGCAGAGCTTGCAGTGAGCTGAGATCCGGCCACTGCACTCCAGCCTGGGGAAAAGGGCGAACCCCCGTCAAAAAAAAAAAAAAAAAAAAAAAAAGCTCATCAGCTATCATTAGTGTTAGTGTATTTTATGTGTGGCTCAAGGCAATTCTTCCAATGTGGCCCAGGGAAGCCAAAAGACTGAACACCCCTGGACTCTGGACTCTTCACACACCTCTGCACACTGCTCCGAGCCTCTGTCTAGATCACGATTTCCCAGGAATGGGGGAGGGCAGGATGGAGAGGACCGTTCCCCCTTTTCCATGGGGTAGCAGTGCCCAAGAGGGCTTTTGGCTAGATACCCAGGCGCTCGGCTTGCCTCTTCAGGAAACTTGTAGCACAGGTAGATCTCAGCTGACGTCTAGTCGACAAGCTAAATATTTACGGAGCTCCTAAGATTTCCCACCACGTTAAGCCCATTGCTTGATCTCACGTCTGCACACAGCCCTTTTCTATTCACCTTCAGTCAGACATTTCCCAGAATCCTCTGGGTTCCAGGCACCATCTCTCAGGAGGGTGATGAAACCATGTCTGCATCTAATCACTTCCAGTAATAATAATAATTCCTTATCGTTGTATAGGATTTCTCAAAGCACGTTTGCACACGTTATTTCACTCGCTCCTCACATTAACCCTGTGACTTAGATTTTATTTTGAGTCCCATTTTGGAGAGCACGGCTGAGCCACCTGCTCCAGGGCCAGTGTGTGGCAGAGCCATCAAGATCCTCCCTCTTGTCTTTCCACGGTTGGCAAGGCCAGCTCACCCACGTCCAGTTCATCTCTGAGCCCCAGGACAAGAGTATAAATGGAGCCCCACGTACCAAGTATCTAATATTTAAAATTTATAAACAAAGATAACTTTTTTTTTTTTTTATCTTCCTACCTTGACTAAAACACCTAGAACCCCAGGTTCAAATTTAGAGATCTTGGGCCGAGTGTGGTGGCTCATGCCTGTAATCCCAGCACTTTGGGAGGCCGAGGCAGGTGGATCACCTAAGGTCAGGAGTTTGAGACCAGCCTGGCCAACACGGTGAAACCCCATCTCTACTAAAAATACAAAAATTAGCCAAGCATGGTGGTGCACACCTGTAATCCCAGCTACTTGAGAGGCTGAGGCAGGAGAATCACTTGAACCTGGGAGGCAGAGGTCACAGTGAGCCAAGATCAAGTGACTGCACTCCAGCCTAGGTGGCAAAGCAAGACTCTGTCTAAGAAAAAATAATAATAAATTTAAAAATTTAGAGATTTTGGGCTCCTTGGGGTTTCCCACTGGAATGTGCTAGAAGCCATATTATGCATGGCCTTTTTAGTTTCATAAACTAAAAAATTTGCATTATGCCACAGCCAGTTTAAATTCCTGTCATTTGTAGGAAGAGTCCTGATAATACGGTTGCTGTGGAAGACAGACCAGGGGACAGGAGGGAAGGGAGGCCAGGCTTCCCCTGGTGAACTGGGAAAATTAAAGACCTACAGTAGTTCATGATGAGACCTTTGAGACCAATGGTCCCCAACCTTTTTGGCATGAGGGACTGGTTTGGTGGAACACAATTTTTCCAGAGATGGGGGCAGGGAATGGTTTCAGGATGATTCAAGCACATTACATTTATGGTTCACTTTATTTCTATTATTATTAGATTGTAATATATAATGAAATAATTATACAACTCACCATAATGCAGAATCAGTGGGAGCCTGAGCTTGTTTTCCTGCAACTAGGTAGTCCCATCTGGGGGTGATGAGAGACAGTGACAGATCATCAAGCATTAGATTCTCATAAGGAGGGCGCAACCTTGATCCCCGTCATGCGCAGTTCACAACAGGGTTCTAATGCTGTTCCTATGAGGATCTAATGCTGTAGCTGACCTGTCAGGAGGCGGAGCTCAGGTGGCAATACCACTGGTACCAGTCTGTGACTCAGGCACTGGGGACCCCTGTTTTAGATAATGGAATAGCTATATAAAGTTGAATCAAAGAAGAGGACCAAGAAAACGTATACATCCTTGCACCACATGCACCCACACCATGCCTTTGTAAGATAAGAAAGTAATACAGGAATACTGTGGACACCTTGAAATTCTCAAACCATAGCTCACCCTCATAGACTATCAAAGCTCGTTTGGCCCAGTCTCTCTATGTTACCAATGAAAAAAATGGAAGTTCAGAGAAGGGACCTGCTCAAGGTCTCCAAGCTGGTGAGCAGCAAGAACCACTCATCAGGTTAGCAAATATTTCTTGATCCCATATCACATCCAAGATCTCGTGGTAACCACTGGAAAGACCTTGGGATCCACCACCTGTTTTTGCAAATAAAGTTTTATTGAAACACAGCCCTATTTGTTTATGTATCATCCATGGCTGTTTTTACATTACAGTGGCAGTATTGAATAGTCGCAGGAGCCTAAGTCTTACCTCAACCTGTAAAGCCTAAAATGTTTACTCTCTGGCTCTCTACAAAAAGTTTGCCGGCCAGGCACGGTGGCTCATGCCTGTAATCCCAGCACTTTGGGAGGCTAAGGTGGGTGGACTACCTGGGGTCAGGAGTTCGAGACCACCCTGGCCAACAAGATGAAACCCTGTCTCTACTAAAAATACAAAAAATTAGTCAGGTGTGGTGGCAGGCACTTGTAATCCAGCTACTCAGGAGGCTGAGGCAGGAGGATCGCTTGAACCTGGGAGGCAGAGGTTGCAGTGAGCCAAGATCGTGCCACTGTACTCCAGCCTGGGCAACAAGAGTGAAATTCTGTCTCAAAAAAAAAAAAAAGTTTGCCAACCCCTACAATAGGAAATAAACTAGGCATGAGGTTCCAATCTAGAGAGGTGGAAATGGTACCCAAATATCATACCACAAACATAGGCAGGCAAGAAATGAACCTCTCTGTATTTCTCCAGGGCAATTTGAGTCTCCATTTTTGGGAAATGTTTAAATCTTAGTTTCATCGAGTTGGGTGAATTCTGAGTTCATGCGGGGCCAAGTATTTGAAGGAAGTGGATGGGGGCTGGTCTTGGGGTGACCTGGCCATCTGCCATGCTTTGGTCCTCAGTCACTGTCCACACAGTAACTGTGGGGTTCCCATCCTCAGGGCACCTGCAGATCCAGAGATCCTCTGCTGGATTCTTGTTGCTCTCAGCTTGCAGATATTAACCATATTCAACTACTCCCTTCCGAGCTGTGGGGTGAAGACTTTGGTGAGGGCCAGACTGCGTGGAGCACACACCTGTGCCTACAGCTGCTTGTCTTCTGGTCTCCTGCTACCTCTTCATGGCTCTCCCCATGCTCTGGACACAGTGCTGTGTTCCAGATGTCTCCAGGCACACTCACACCTCTGTCTGCTTTTCATCACCCGCCACTACCACCACCCCACTCCAAGCCATCGTTGTCCCCTCTCTGCGCCATGATAGTGGCCTCCTTCCTGGTCTTTCTAATCGCAACCTGCCCTCCATGGCTCCCAAGGTCTATTAGCCCTGGGCAGCCAGAATAATCCTTAAAAAATGGAAGTTGTCTCTGCCACTTCTCTGCTCTCTAACCCCCCTACAATCAGCACCCCATCTGCAATCAACATCAATGGCTTCCCGTCTCCAATCAGCATCAATGGCTTCCTTTCTCCAATCAGCATTAATTTCAAGGTCTTTGCCGTGACTTCTAGGGTTCTGAATAAACCAGAGCCCTTTTGCCCATTGACCCTACTGAGCCATCCTCATTCTATCCACCCCACCCCAGTTACCAGTCAGACAACGTTTCCTAACACAGTAAGTGTTGGCTACTGTTTCAATTTTTTTTTTTTACCCTGTCTCCCAGGCTGGAGTGCAGGAACCCTCCACCTCCCAAATTCAAGCAATTCTGCCTCAGTCTCCCAAGTAGCTGGGACTGCAGGTGCACACCGTCATTCCCGGCTAAATTTTGTATTTTTTAGTAGTGTTGGGGTTTCATCATGTTGGTCAGACTGGTCTTGAACTCCTGACCTCAAGTGGTCCGGCTGCCTCAGTCTCCCAAAGTGTTGGGATTACAGGCACAAGTCACTGTGCCCGGCCTGTTATGAATATTATTACTATTTAAAAATCAGGGAAATTACATTTTTATGTGGAGTACGAACTGAGGTTTTGACCTGGTTACATGTCTCATAAGAGGGACCTTGGGTTCTGACTGTCTACAAGGTGACATACCCTGTCTGGAAGCTTCCACTGCCCCCCCTGGGATACCCAAGGACCCCTGGGTCACCCAAGGACCCCTGGGTCTCAGGATCAGGCTTTCCGGCTGGTCGTACCCTCAGAAGGGTCCAAGGCTGCAGTCTTGTCTTAAGAATCTTTATTGGAAAATAAACACCGTTAATGTACAAGAAATCCCATCCAAGGGTCCAGTCAAAACATCCCCATGTGGAGTGATGCCCTTCTAATGGGCTCCAGATGTCCTCCCGGCTCAGTGTCCCGGTGACCTGAGGGAAGGAGGTGGGCCTTGGGGGAGACACGTGGCGGGTTTGGAACCTGCACAGGGCCTCTTTGCTGCCCCAATTTCTCTCTGTGTGGGAAGGTTTGGGGGACCTCCTGCGCCCGACCCTGTCCCGTTTCACCAGACCCCCATCTGTCTTTGCCTTCAGTGGCCTCTGCAGCTTCCTTCTCCTGAGTTTATTCATCTGACCACAGGAAATGCCCAGCTTGGGTGGATCCGATTTCACTTGGAATTGAAACTGGAGGTGACTCTTTCCGGTCAGCTGAGCTGAAGGCCATGTTTATGCCAAAGCAAGCCAGCTCGTCCCAGAGAACTGTGGAAGGAGCTGCGGTGGGGATCGGGTATTAGGATGAATGGGGCTTGGAGAGATGTGTCAGAGACCAGAAAGGAAGACACAAGTTGGGGATTGGAAAGGCAAGCTCAGAAATGTCTCTACTGATAACTTTCTTGAAGATTACTGTTCAAAATTACGGTCTTACACTTTAACACCTGAGCTGACCCCAGCTCTCTCTGAGACCTCATTTCCTACCATATCTCCCTCTTGGCTGCAACCCCACTGGCCTGCTCGCTCTTCCTCCAACCAGGCGAGAACAGTCCTGCGCTGGGGTGTCTGCAGTTGCTGGTTCCATCACCTGGAGAGCCCCTTCCTTAAACATCTCCGCGGCTGGCTCACTCTGTTCAGATGTCACTCCCCAGAGATGCTCTCCCTTGATGGTCAGGTCTAGAATATCTGCTGCCTCCTCTCTGCCTCGTACTTCTGTGTCTTTTCTCTTGTCTCATTTTCCTTCTCATCTCACTTCTCACTACCTGCTACTAGATGACGTATTTCGTAGTCTATTGATTTGCTTTTCGTGTCTCCCTCGCTGAAGTCCAGTAGCCACCGGGGACTTGTTCACGCTTGCTGCTGTGGCTCCAGCACTAAGAACAGGGCCTGGCACCTAGTAGGTGCTCAGTCAATAGTTACTAAGAGATGTTATAGTGATACCTTATCAGCGTAAAAATGTTTAAACAGTCCAAGTGATGAGGTCAGGAGTTCGAGATCAGCCTGGTCAACATGGTAGAACCCTGTCTCTACTAAAAATACAAAAATTAGCCAGGCATGGTAGCGAACACCTGTAATCCCAGTTACTTGGGAGGCTGAGGCAGGAAAATAACTTGAACCTGGAAGGCGGAGATTGCAGTGAGCCAAGATCGTGCCACTGCACTGTAGCCTGGGCAACAGAGCAAGACTCCATCTCAAATAAATAAATAAACGAACAGTCCAGGTGAGCTTTTTAAAAAATAATCCAGCAGATGAGTCCTGTGTCCTTGAGGCTTCACCCCCACCTCAATTGCCCCCAACCCCACTCCACCCTACCCTCAGTGTCCCTGGAGCATGGCTCTGCCAGGGAAAGTGACTGGGAGAGGACACTTACTTCTGGGGAAAGGAGAGGAACTGAAGCTCGCAGACTAATGAATGTATAAGAATCTTAGGTCTCTGCCAACCTCAGTGGTCAGAGTCCACACTACCGCCCCTTACCAGATTACTGCCCCCTGTTAGAGTCATTCTTCGGGGGAGCTGCCAGGAGGCCTGTGTATTCTCACCAGTCTTCCCTCCCTGAGAGAAGCCAAACGTATAAACAACTTGTGATTTGTTTGAATTTCCCATGATGTACCCAATCCAAGTTTGGCTATACCAGAGAGATGAAAGCAGAGACCTCTAGAAATCCAACCTTGAGGTCTGGCATGATGGCTCACGCCTGTAATCCCCGAAGTGGGCAGATCACTTGAGGTCAGGAGTTCAAGACCAGCCTGGCCAACATGGTGAAACCCTGTCTCTACTAAAAACACAAAAATTAGTGGGGCTTGGTGGCAGGCACCTGTAATCTGAGCTACTGGGGAGGCTGTGGCAGGAGAATCGCTTGAACCTGGGAGGCGGAGGTTGCAGTGAGCCGAGATCGCACCGCACTGAGTCTAGGCAACAGAGCAAGACTCCAACTCAAAAAAATAAATAAAATAAATAAATCCAGCCCTGAAAGGCACTTAGAAACCATTTACCCACTCTCCCCTTCTCTCCCTCCATTCCACTCTCACTGCTGTTCCCATCACACCAGGTACGGACCCACCCTCTGGGCCTGTGCGCTTGCCCAGCCACCTACCCAGAACGTGACTGCCCTCCTCCTGCCCTGGCTCACACATCACCTTCTCAGTAAGGCCTTTCTTCACCTGTCACGTCCTGACACCAGGCGCTGCACTTATTTTCGCATTCAATATTTGCTTCCATGTTCTGGGAGGTCACTTTCACAGGGGCAGGGATTTCTGTTTCCTCAGCTTCCTGCAGTGTGTCAAATGCCAGGTGCCAGGAGATGTCCAACACACATTTGTTAATAAATTGATGTCCAAGAGCCTCTCCTTTTACAGGTGAGCAAATCAAGGACCAGCGGAGGGAGGGACTTGCCCACGTCCATCCAATCAACTAGAGCCTACGTCGATTGTTTAGGGCTGTCATGACAAATAGCCACAATCTTGGTGCCGTAAATTCCTGCCCAAAGAACATGAATTTCTCCTCTCACAGTTCTGAAGGTCAGCACTCCCAGATCAAGGTATCGGCAGGGCCATACTCCCCTACAAGGCTCTAGGAGGGAATTCATTGCTTGCCTCTTCCAGCTGCAGGTGTTCCCTGGCTTGTGGTTGCACCTCTCTAAGCTCTGCCTCCGTCTTCATAGGGCCTTCTCTGTGTCTCTGTGTCCCTCTCCCTCCTCTTATAAAGACATCAGTCATTGGATTTAGGACCCATCCTATCTTCGGGGTGACTTCATTTCAAGATCCTTAGGTAATTATGCCTGCAAAGATCCTATTTCCAAATAAGCTCACGTTCTGCGGTTCCAGGTGGACCTGAATTTTGGGGGACAGTAGGCACCCTCCTACAGAGGCAGAGCTGGCAAGATTCCAGGTCTCCTCCCAACTGCAGCCCCCGGGGGGGCTTCACAAGGAACTCTGCTTTCAGAGGTGGAGCTGGCGGCCAGCGGCTGTGGTTGTCAGTCTCCCACGTACTTGTCAAGAAGGAGATGAAAAAAATAAACCGTGTGGTTAATGAAAGCAGCGAGATGACCTCGGCTGATCCCCGTAATCCCTTGCTCTAAGCCTGGCTTTCTATCATCAGTCAAGGGTTCTTTTTTTTCTCCTTCTTCAGAAAGTTTCTCCAGAGAAGCAGCGCTTCCCAATTTAATATATCTCACCGCCCCCAGCTTTCCCTGAAATAATGAACCAGCAGGATGATTTTCAAATGTCTGTCTCAACCCTGTGACGGAAGAATCCCCAGGAAAAAACTGCAGGGGAGGAGGAGGTGTGGAGACTGGGGCTGTTGGTGTCTGAGGACGTGCACAGATGCCTGGAAGTGTGTGTGATGGTGTGTGCAGCGCGCGTGTGTATGTGTAAGGAGCATCAGGCCCATGGGAGGGGGATCTGACCGGCACTGCCTACATTGAAAGTGTGTGCACATAGGCGAACACATGTGTGTGAACATGTGAGTGAAGAAATGAGCATGTGCGAGTGTGCACGTGTATGTTTGCGACTGTGCGTGTGTGTGTGCATGTGTGCATGAGTACACGTCAGAGAGAACGTGGGTATTAGAATTTATGTGTCAGGCAAAGGTTTGGAGGTCCATGTGCAGTGTGAGGAAATGTCTGGATGCCTGGATGTGAGTGTGTGGGTGTGCGGGTGTGTGTTTATTGGATGTGAGTGTGTGGGTGTGCAGGTGTGTGTTTACTGGATGTGAGTGTGTGGGTGTGCAGGTGTGTGTTTATTGGGTATGAGTATGTCAGTGTGCAAGTGTGTGTTTATGTGCATACAGGCCAATGTGGGTGTGAATATGTATATGTGGACCAGTGGGAGTCTGGGTATGTGAGTTTTTGGTGAAGTGTGTATGTAACTCTGAACATCACGTTAATATGAATCATAACAATACCCAAAGCCTTTCCAGTGGTCCAGGGTCCCTACACAGTCTGCGGCTGTCCCACTTCCCTTCTGACCTATGGTACCACCTTCCCCTTCATCCTCTGTCTTCCAGCCACACGGGCTCCCTGATGCTCCCTGAGCACAGCAGGTTCATCCCTGCCTGAGAGTCTCTCACGGCTTCCTGTCTCACCTTTTCCTGGCTCTGCTCCGTGTCATCTTACCAGAGCGCCCTGCTGCAGCCACGGCTGCCCTCCTCCGGAATCCCCCATCGTCCTCCCCTGGCTGTGGCAGGACAGAAAGGCAGACCAGGAGGTGGGAGTGCGGGTGGTGACCAAAGTTGGTAACTTCAGTAGAATCTCACTGGCTTGATAAGATAGCACAGGTCACATAAAATTCTTTGCTGTTGGGAAGTCTTTTTAGAACGTTTGGCTACAGGGGAGTTTAGAAATCATCTACTTTCATGCTTCTTTACTGATTTGTGGTTGTGAACTCGCATTCATTTTCTTTGGGTAACAAGTAACAAAAATATAAAACCTCAAACTGGCTGAAGGCAAAAAGTGCATTTGTTGGCGTATATAACTTCTGGGTAATGCACTTTCAGAAGTAGAACTAGCTTCAAGCTTGGCTGGACTCAGTGACTTAAACTGAATGCATGTCCATCAGGACGGGTCCTTCTCCATCTCTCAACTGTTTTCCTTTGTGTTGGCTTTAGACCTCTGAAGACCGTCTCTGCATGGTGGCCTTGAGTAACGTTGGGGCATTTATCCAATTAGCTTAGCAACCCTAGTTCATATCACTGAAGCAAGAATTCTGAGACGACACTTATTGTCCTGGCTTGAGTCATCTGCTCCCAGCAGAAAGATGGCTCCAGGCACAGGGTGTAGTGAGCAGCTGCTGTTTTTGGAACCCAGCATGCTTTCACCAGATAGCAGAAACCTGAGTTTCCTGCAGCAATTCACCTCCCCAACTCGCAGTCCACAAGCTGACCAGGCAATCAGTGTCCCTGGCCACAGTGACTGGTTCAGGGGGGTCCTATGGCTTCAGCCAAGCCAGACAAGCCAATTCAGGGGAACCCATGGCTTTTGCTTTCCACAGTCAAAGGTGTTAGAGTCTTTTCCTCTCTGGACTTGATGCTGTGAGGGTGTCAGCCGAAGGTCAGTGCATTAGGCCATTCTTGCATTGCTATCAAGGAATACCTAAGGTGGATAATTTATAAGAAAAGAAGGTTAATTGTCTCATGGTTCCACAGACTGTATGGGACACATAGTGCCAGCATCTGCTTCTGGTGGGGCCTTAGGAAGCTTCCAATCATGACAGAAGGTGAAGGGGGAGCAGGCATCTCACATGGCCAGATAGGGAACAAGAGAGAGGGTAAGAGGAGGGCCTGCATTCTTTTAAACAATCAGATCTTTCGAGAACTCACTCACTATCACAAGGACAGCACCAAGGGGATGGTGCTAAACCATTCGTGAGAAACCCCCCACCCCATGATCCGATCACCTCCCACCAGGCCCCACCTCCAACACTGGGGATTACATTGCAACATGAGATTTGGGTGGGACAGACATCTAAATCATATCAGTGAGTCAGTCATCTTGACATCACAAAGGAGAATCCCATGAGGGTCCCAGGGGAGGCAGCCCTGAAAGACAAAATCATGTGAGCATTTGCAACAAGTGGTACCTGGAGCCGGCCAATCGTTCTGGGCTTTCACACTATAAAACCCAATCAGTCCCTGCGGGGATGGAGAGTGGTTGTTGAATGGATACAGCATTTTTGCGTGGGATGATGAAACTCTTCTGGAGATGGATAGTGGCGATAGCTACACAATACCGTAGATGCCCTTAGTGCCGCTGAAGTAATTGTATGTGGAAAAATGGTTAAAATGGTAAATTTTGTTATGTATATCTTACCACACTTTTAAAAACTACACAAAGCTCTTAATAAATTCCTCTTTTGTTTAGTCTGTTTGAATTGTGGTTTTACTCTTACAACCACAAGTCCAGGTAACACTAATGATATGCCTTCAGCTTATTTATTTATTTATTTATTTATTTTTTTTTTTTTTGAGACGGAGTCTCGCGCTGTGTCACCCAGGCTGGAGTGCAGTGGCGCGATCTCGGCTCACTGCAAGCTCCGCCTCCCAGGTTCAGGCCATTCTCCTGCCTCAGCCTCCGAGTAGCTGGGACTACAGGCGCCCGCCACCACGCCCGGCTAGTTTTTTGTATTTTTAGTAGAGACGGGGTTTCACCATGTTAGCCAGGATGGTCTCGATCTCCTGACCTCGTGATCCGCCCGCCTCGGCCTCCCAAAGTGCTGGGATTACAGGCTTGAGCCACCGCGCCCGGCCTTATTTATTTTTTTAAAATACCCAAGCATATTTAAATATATCTGCCCTGTGTCCTATCCCCTCATGGGTTCCACTGGCAACCAAAGAAATATCTGGACTAAGATTTTGGCAGGCACCAATGTGCTGCTCTTTTCTGGGTAACACTTGTGTGTATTTGTAGAGACTTCTGGAAGGAGTGCTTCGAATCCTAAAGCGCGCCTCTAGTGGTAGGTGCTGAGGCCCAGGCACGCAGGAGGCTTTCCCACAAATCCACAGGTAGATTCACTCAACAAACAAGCCCTTCCTGACACTGCACCTGCACCTGGGAGTGGCTGGGCCCCTGCACCCCGGCCAGCAGCCTCTAGGCATTCTCCATCCCATGGCAGAGGCTTCTCTTCCCCCTACAAGGAACCTGAGTGTGGCAGGGCCAGCCAGGCAAGTTCTACCCACCCACCCACTCTGCTTGGCCCTACGCACCTAAAAATCCAACCAGATTTTTATCCCTCGGGTCAATCTCGTGTGATTTCCTGGTGACAGGTGCTGCCAGATCCTGAGGCCACGGTGGGGCAGGCAGTCGGGGCTCCCCTCCCTCCTCACCTTATCTGGCTCCATTCCCCACCTTCCAACCTCTAAATGGTTATTAACGTCACAAGCAGCATTCCTGAGCCAGCTGTAGCCTTTCTGATGGGTCACCGGTGCCATGATAGACAGAGTATCCTCCTCTCCCTTCAGGGGCTGGGACATATCTACCTATGATTCCCCTCTCTCCAATGACCAAAGCTTTACGTTATCTGCTAATTCACTCATTCATTTACTTGTTCATTGATTTATTCACTGTGGCCCCTGCAACCTCTCTAACCTCACTGGGCTCTGTCACCTCCCTCCTTCCTGCCTCTGCAAGCCCGCCTCCAGCCTTTGCCCTTGCTATTCCCTCTGCCTGGAGCCCCTTCCTTCAAAAATGTAAAACCTTCCCATGGCTACCTGCTTCCCCGTCCTTCAGCTCTGGGTCAGGCGTCACCACCTCAGAGAAGGCTTTGTTGACCACCTTGTCTAAGATGCACTTTGCCCGTCAGACATCTTCTAAATTTTCACTCTGCTCATTTCCTCCATGGCGTCAGCATTATCTGATCATTTTCTTGTCAGTTGCTTCTGGTGTGCTTGTTCGTGATCTGTCCACCCCAACTGGAGGAAAAAGAGTAAGAGGGACCTAGATACTTCTATGTTTCTGGAGGTCAGAACCTGGCCCAGCTCCAAGTTGGTGTTTAGAAGATAATTGTTGAGTGTCTTTGGTTGGGCCTCCCCAGAAGCAGACCCTGAGACCAGGATTCAAGCTCAAGAAGTTTATTTAGAAGGTGCAGGAAATATCAGTAAAGGAGAGGGCAAGTGACGTGGGGAAGGCAGGCAGCCCATGCAGGGCGCCATCAAGCAGCTGGAGCTTAGTCCCGCTGGGGCCCTCTGGGTGACTGTGTAGCTGGGTGACACATCTTGAAGCTACCCCGTCTGGGCAGTGAGATAGCTGGCGTATTTATTTTCAAAATCCCCCTGTCATCAGTGACCACTTCGGGTTGTTCCCTGGAAGGGAGGAGGCATTCTTTCCAGGTGCTTCCTGCCCTCCAGAGGCACAGCAGGGCTCATCTCAGAGTTCTGTGAAAGCCCGCAGGCAAAGGGATGCAGGTGCTGCTGGCTGGAAGTCAGGTTGGGATGCGCTAGAGTAAAGACCAAGGGGGCACAGGTGGAAGCTGACAAGGTCTGCCAGGTGAATAAACGAATGAATGAACAAATGCAGTCATTCATTCATTCCATCAGCCTGCATATCTACAACATAAAGTGTTGCCAATAGAGTGATGATTTAGACACACACAGTTCTTGTCTTTGTGGAGCTGGAAGTCTGAGAAGGGGAATGGGAGGAACAAGTAAGAAACAGAATCACAAATGTAATTGTTTAATTTCAGTTGTGGCACGGGTTCGGGCTTTAAGTTGAACAGGAGCTCTGAGTGATTGCAAGGTGAGCGCCTGAGGCTAGCCAGGATGGTAGGATCTCCCTGAGAAGGCCACATTGAACCTGAGCCCTGGTGAATGACTTGGAGGAACAGCATTACGGAGGCTCATCTGGACTACAGACAGACAGAAGGAACAGCATTACGGAGGCTCTGGGGAGAGAGGAGCAATCTGTTGGGGAATCACTGCAGGAGAGTACATGTCTCTGCAGACTTCTGTTTCCAAATGCGTGCTCCACATCTCTACTAGATGTCTAGTAAACGTCTCAAATTAACACAGCTGAAAATAAATTATTAGTTTTCCACTTGCAGACTTGCTTCCCTTCCAAATTTTCCCTGTCCCAGTCCATGGCACCTGCACTCTCCCCAGCTTCTCAAATGTCACCCTGTCGAGAAGATCCCTCTGACTGCCCATAAGGACATGCAGTAACGCCCCACCACAGCCCTCCATCTCCCCACCCTGCTTTGCTCCTTCATGGCACTGTCACCCCTGACCAATTGTCTGCTGTATTTATTGTTTGCCTCGCTGAGATGTAGGGTCCCTGATAGATCAAGTGGTGCTCTGTTCCCTGTGATATCCCCAGCCCCCAGAACAGCCAGTAGGACATAATTAATGTTCAATAAATGTTAGAATAAATGAACACATGAACAAAAACATGAATGAGTGAATGAATGATTCCGTCTCTGCCAGATGTGAGTGAAGGAAGACGAGGGCTGCCTGTGATTCTGGAGCTCGGACCTAGGCATTGGAGGCCTGATGACGTTGGCCTGCCCTTGAGTTCTCACCTCCCAGCACACTGCCCAGCTCTCCTTCTCCAGCTGCTCCCATGCCTTCAGCCTCCCTCCATGTATTCCCTGAGCCCTACACCTGCAGTGACACCTCCTCACCCCACAGGAAGGTCTCTCCTTCCTCCTTGGCCCAGCTTCCATGCATGCCACCCAGCACAGTGGCAAGGGAGGTAACACCAGCTGTACATCAGACAGGCCACGGCGGCATCCACTTGGGCACTGCACAGCCTTTAGCCCTGCGTGGGCGGGTGGTTAAGGCGGCTTCTCCTGGTGCTCATGGCCCTTGCCAACCCTTTTTCTGCAGCATGGGTACAACCTGCAACCTGCTTCTAGCCAGTAGAAGGCACCAAGTTGGTGAGACGTGTGAGACTGCGTGTTACAGAGGTGCTTACGTGATGACGGTGCGGGAGACGTAGCACTGCACCTATTTTATGGGTCTCCCTCTCTTTGGCTGGTTTTGAAGAGATGAGCTGCAGTAAGGAGGCAGCTATACTGGCAAAGCTCAGTTCGCGAGGAACCGTGCACCAAATCCTGACCCACAGAAACTGTGAGATCGTAGACAAACATTGTTCCAAGCTGCTAAATTTGTGGTGATTTGTTTGCAGCAATCGATAACTAATAGGGTTACCCACTTTTCAGAGTCGTCCTGAGGATGGAGGTAATATACATACATACATATGCATATGGACATACACACATTACATTACATATATAAAATACATGTAGGCCTAGGCCCCGTGGGTGCAATCCCAGCACTTTGGGAGGCTGAGGTGGGAGAATCACAGGAGCCCTGGAGTCCAAGATGAGTCTTGGCAACATAGCAAAACCCCATCTCTACAAAAAATACAGAAATTAGCTGGGTGGCACGTGCCTATAGTCCCAGCTACTCAGGAGGCTGAGGCAGGAGAATCACTTGAGCCCAGGAGTTGGAGGCTACAGTGAGCCATGATGACACCACTGCACTCCAGCCTGGGAAACAGAGCAAAACCCTGTCTCAAAATAAATAAATAAATATTTATTTATAAATAAATAAATATAATAATAAATAAATAAATAAATATTTATTTATTTATTGTATGTACAAACACATATGCATGTGCTGTATATACCATGATGTTTGGCTCACTGCTTGGGATGTAACAAATGTGTGTTGTCTCCCCTTCCCTTGTCTTGCTTTTGGTTGCCATGATGAGTGGTGGCCATAGCTGGAATTCAGTGGGCACTGACCAGAGATGGTCAATGTCCTGCAATGCATGGACTGTCAGCACACTAACAAGTTGTTTCATCCAAACTGCCAATGACAGCTCCATTGAGAAATCTGTTGGTGGTTATAGATAGATGATGTAACCTGTAAATCCTCGTAATTGGGCACATGTACAGTGCAGGGTCTGAAAACAAACACACACGAGTGAACACCACTGCCACCCTCCCATGAGGTGTGATGTTCCTCCGAGCTTCAGATGTCTTCGGTAGGTTTGTATTGCGTAGATTCTGACAAAGTGAGGGGGCCCCTGACAATCTATTATTAATAAATATAAATTAGGCTTAGTTTCTTATTTATTAGATAAGAAATGTAAATCGAATTTTTAATATTTTCTTCCCGTGCCCCAGTGGACTACCTTGGGCTTCCCAGTTTGAGGGCCACAACTTTGGTACAGAAGTTATTGATCCTAGCAGTTAGCAGAGACACAATTATACCATCTAACAAGATTTCTAGAGCGGTCGTCCACAATGAGGCATGATTTACCACACCAGGGGATGTTTGACAAAGTCTGGAGATACTTTTGTTATTGTCATGAGTGGGATGTGGGTGTTACTGGCATCTAGTGGGTAGAAACCAGAGATACTGCTCAACATTCTACGATGAGGAAAATGGCTTCCCACAACAATTATCTGGTCCAAAATGTCAATAGTGCTGAGGTTGAGAAACCTTGGTCTAAATGGAAGCAGTTTCAGGGTTGATTCAGCGGCTCAGCAATGTATAGACTCTGAGCGCCTCTTTGATTCTTTTGGAGTTTCCCCTCCTGGTTGCAATATGGTTGTCATAGCTCCAGGCATCACACTCATCATTCCAAAGAAAGACAAATTCTGGCTTTCTCTCTCCTTTTTCCTCCCCTTCTCCTTCTCCCTTCCCTCTTTGTCTCTTCTCTTTCACAGAGAAAAATACGGCCAGTGACACACGCTGGGTCACATATTTACCCCTAGTCTAATCACTGTCCAAGAAAGACTGAGTGGCTCACATTGGCTTGGATTGACTGACTCACCTCAAGGGTCTAGAATCAGTACCTGGGAACAAAATCAGGATTATATGAGCAAAGAAGAGGGAATGGCTGTTGGACAGTCAACTTGACCAACAGTGTCTGATATTGAGAATTATTTCCTTTTTCTCTTCTTATGGTTTCTACCACCAAAACAAATCAGAGGGATAAAAAAACGCCTTGCTCTTCCAATTACTTCCCACCCCAAAATCCACCTTTGCTGATCTGACCCCACTTCTTCAGCTTGCTGGAGAAAAGAGGGAAAGTCTTTCCACTGTCCCCCATCAGATTGCATTGGGTCCTAGGTGTGCTTTGGAACCCAGGTCAATTGGATTCCCCTTCCAGTGTCCCTTTAACAAACCCAGGCCCTCTCTCCTTCCCACCAGACATCTCTTGCTGGCCCTGCAGACCTAAGCTGCTTGTAGAAGCAGCAAACATCCCAAGTTCACTAAAGAGGCCTGACCCCAGTAAGGCAGGTGGGAGTTAAGCAACCTGAGCTGGTCCACAAATGCCAGACAGCTGTGCACATCTTTGGGGCGGAGACGAAAAACAGATACTTAATGTATCTGGTTAGAAATGAGGATTTTCTGGTTTGGTTATGCCTGTCATTTCGAATGTGTCTCTTCTAATATTTACAGCATCTACGCACCTGACCTTGTCAGTTTCACCACTGAGAATCAACATGGTAAACCGTCCTCAGAGTATGACCCAGAGGCTTGGGGGTGTTCTCTGCTCAGCCTCAATCCCTCTTAAGCCTTTGTCGGGGGACAAGTCTGGGTGAAGATGTTTATGCAGATGAAGGTTTGCCAAGCTGCAGATAACCCTTCCCATTCAGAGAAACTGCCCTCTTGATTCAGCCTTCCTCTGTATTCGCCCCAAACCTAGGACATCTGACCAGTACCCAGTTCCATAATCTCCAGGTGATTCTTATTTCCTTTCTTTCTCTCATGCCTCACATCTTTCTAGCAGTAAACCTGGCTCTCAATTAAAAATATATCGACTGGATACGGTGGCCCATGCCTGTAATCCCAGCACTTTGGGAGGCCAAGGTGAGAGGATCACTTGGACCTGGGAGTTCAAGACCAGCCTAGGCCACACAGCAAAACCTCGTCTCTACAAAAACAAATTTTTAAATTAACCGGGTGGGAGTGGCCTTACCTGCAGTCCCACACCTACTTGGGAGAGCTGGTGGGAGATGCTTGAGACAGGGGTCAAGGCTGCAGTGAAGCTATGATGGCCATACCCTCAGCAGGCAATAGAGCAAGATACTGTCTCAAAAAAATAAATAAATAAATAAAAAGAAAGAAAAATAAAATTAAAAAAATAAAATCTTTTTTTTTTTTTTTTTTTTTTTGAGTAGTCTGCTCCTGTCGCCCAGGCTGGAGCACAGTGGCGGATCTCGGCTCACTGCAAGCCTCCCACCTCCCGGGTTCGCCATTCTCCTGCCTCAGCCTCGAGTAGCTGGGACTACAGGCACCCGCCACCTCGCCCGGCTAGTTTTTTGTATTTTTTAGTAGAGGCGAGGGTTTCACCGTGTCAGCCAGGATGGTCTCGATCTCTGACCGCAAGTGATCATGATCTCGGCCTCCCAAAGTGCTGGGATTACAGGCTTGAGCCACCGCGCCCGGCCTAAAAAAATAAAAAATAAAATCTATCTATCTCATCCACTTCTCAGCACTTCCGTGGCCACTGCTCTTATCTAAGCCACCATCATCTCTAAATTAGAGCAATTGCCTCCTTGCTGGTCTGGTTTCTGTTCTTGCCTCCTTTTCAAGCCACTCTCCACACAGCAGCCAGAGGGATCTTCTGATAGAGAAACCAGATCAGGGCCCTGACCTGCTTCAAATCCACCAATGATGAATCGCTGTGTTTAGGATAAAATCCGAATTCCTGGCAACGGCCTCTCGAGCCCTGTACTGCCTGGTTCCAGGGGGTCTTACTAACCTCATCTCCTGCCCCCTGCCTCTCTCTCAGCCCACTCCAGTCACAGGGGCTGCCCCCTCCTCTCCCTAATCGCTGCAAACTCAGTCCCACCTCACAGCTGCAGAATTTGCCGCCTCCTCTCTCACCCGGGAACCCTCTGTCCTCAGACCTTGTCATGGCTCATTCCTTGTCATTCACATCTTTGCTCAAATGCCACCTTCTCAAAGGCTTCCTGAGCACCCCTGTCAAAGTAGCCAGCCCATCCCATCAGCCACCCCGGCACCATCCTGTTCTCTTTTCTTCATTTCTTTACTTGGTTACCACTTTCCTCCCCTCATACAATGTTTTGTCTGGGAGAAGAGGCACCATTTCTAACTTATTTGGTGCCGTATTCTCAGCACTTAGAATATGATACTCAGCACATGGCAGGTACTCAATAAATTGTCCTCAAATTAATGAAGCTCATTAGTGGCCCCTTCACTCAGGAGTCATCCCAGCCTCCCCAGTCCCTGGGACTTCTGTCCTTTCTGGGTTCCCATCACCCTGACTGACCTTGAGCCAGCTCTGAGGGGAGGAGAACGCTCTGGGAATGCCCGCCTCCTCAGCTAGACGCCAGACTCATCAAGGACGGAGCCTGACCTAGATCCTGCTGTCTCCCCCATAGCATGAGTGCTGGATATGCAGCAGATGGAGAGCCCTGCATCAGCATCAAACCACACCTGGCACAAAGGAAGGCTCAGCTCTTTACTTCATATGAACTCAAAGACATCACAGCGTCTATCAAACAGTGCAGCATCTCTGACACTATCCTTCCATTTCTAGGACTTTATACCTCGGAAATACTCAAGGGTGAGGAAAAGATGCATATAGAGGGTGTTTCCTGCTGCATTGTCTGTCCTGGGGGAAAATTGGAACCTACCTAAAAGCTAAATTGTAAAGGAATGGCTACACGTGCCATAGTCCTCCCAGTATTGTGAAATACTATGTGGCAATTTAAAATCATCAGAGGGCTGTATGGGCTGACTGTCATGTTCTTGGATACTTTGCTATTTATTGAGCACCTACCATGTGCCAGGCAGTGTTCTAAATATTTGGGATTTAACAGGGAACAAAGAAGACAAAAATATCTGCTAGAGTCAAGGAAGACAAAGAAAAAACTTAAAGAAATAACATGCCAGATGGTTGATAAGTGCTGTGGAGAAAAGGAAAACAGGAAAGGGGAAAGGGAGGGTGTCAGGTGGAGACGAGGGTCTTGGGAAGAGTAGGGAGCAGGGTTTGGGCTTCTAGGGGTGACGGATGTCAGCGAGTCAAAGAGCATGATGAGATTAGTCCTGCTGGTCTCCACGCAGATCAAGTAGGGGAGAAGGGTCTCACTGAGACCTAGGCGGGGCTTACAATGCAATGTGGCTGTCTTCCGCTGCCTCCTCCAAGTCCAGCCTGGAAGCTGGCTCATGCAGGTTAAGTTCCCCTTCTCCAGCTTCCTGTAGGTTCACCTAGGAGGAGGCCCCAGCAGGAGACAGGCGCACAGTGAGGGCTTTATCCCCCTTTGCTGGCTCCCTGCCAGGCACGGAGGCTTCACCATGTCTCCACAGAAGGCTCTCTCCACACTACACCCTTGTTGGTTCCCCAGGCCCACTGCAGCATTCTTAGGGCCTTCCCACCGGCTACCCACAGCTCTGTAAATATTTCATTCATTAAACTCCCTGTATTACTCAGGCTGACTGTGCCATCTGTTTCCTGACGGGTCCTGACACACACACAGAATGTGATCTCATTAGCTAGAAAAAGTCAAATTACCCATAGATATACAGGCTTGGAGACTTGTTTAGAAGCAAACATCAAACTGTCAATAATCAGTACCCAAGGGAGGTAGGAGAAGGGATGTCCTTGAAAGACAGTCTTATAAAAAAGAGAGAGAGAGAGAGAGAGAGAGAGAGAGAAGGGATGGAGGGAACTTCATTTGCACCTTCTGCTTCTCCATGGGCTTTGTTGTATGTTTGGTTTTTTATAATGAATGTGTACTGGTTTTGTAATTTAGAAAGTGCAGAACTGGAAACAAAACGCCACCAGCCCTGCTGAGTCTGTGTGGAGCCCAGGGACAGCTGACTCTGGACAGCGCCTGTGTCCCTCACCATCCTCTCCCCAGTGCCTGATACAGACCAAACTCTACCCAAAAAGTCACTTAAATTTTTTTTTTGCAATAAATATATATTTCCTTTGTTCTCTCTACATATATATGTAGAAATACACATACACATATACAATTAACATTATTATATATATGCAATTAACAAGTAATTAACACAATTAACAACTTTGTGATTGTGTGTGTGTACTCCTCTGTAAAGAACAGTGGACATATCATGTACCACAGACTGGACACTGTTCTCAGTGCTTTACACATTTTAGCCCAATTCCTTTTTGCAACAGCTCTGAAGATGAGCCCCGTTACCGTTTGCATGGATAGGTTGAGGGGGTCGAGGCATGTACACATATATGTAATGATCCAGCGTGTTAATTATGCTACTCAAGTCCCCCATATCTTCTGCTCGTGCTGGCCACTTTTGAGCTTGTCATTTCTCGGACGCGGAGGGCACAGTGTGCTGTGCGCCTGCAGCCCAGGTGCCGCGCTGCCTACGCTTGAGCCCTGGGTTGACATTTGCGAGCTGTGTGCCTTTGGGGAAGACACAGACTTATCTTGATCCCTCAGTACCCCCAGCTTACAATGGGATCAATAATGGGGCCCACCTTTAAAACTGTAAAAAGTAAACAGGGCAATGTGTAAAGTGCTTAGAACAGAGTCCAGTCTGCAATGTGAGTTACGTTCCCGTTCTTACTTGCTGGTAGGTCTTGTTAGTTGAGCAATGTTCCCCACTCTGAGTGACAGCTGGGTAGCTCATCACTGGATTGAGCCTGTCTTCTTAGACTGTTGCTTCACTCATACCTAAAAGTCACAGGGTGAGTTACTAGTCAATGGGTCCTTCAGGGAAAGTCAGATGGGGGAGGGCTGGAAAAACGTGGGCTTTCCTGACAAAAGATTTATTTACAACTGTCGTTACTCTTCATTTCCTCCTGCTTTCTTTCTGCCTTGTCATCAGGTGTGATGTTGGGAGCTGTAGCAGCCTCCTTGCAACCATGAGGCAAGAAGTTGGAAAGACAAGCCAAGAGACTAAAACACTGTGACATCACATCTGACAACACTGAACCACTGAATCAATGCCAGTAGCTGTCTCCTCCAGTTTTCTTCTTATGTGGGCCATGACCTTTATTATGCAAACCACCAGTGGTCAGATAGTATTACCTGAAGCCAAACACACTCCTGATGGAAACAGTGGGTTTGTTTCCCACTTACGATTGAGGATTTGTCAATGTCTCCCTCTCTCTCTCTCTTTTTTTTAATCCCCAGGGCAGAATGACGAGTTAATCCTACTCCTCAAGTCCTGGCACATTGTCATTGGTCCAATCTTGAGAGATTGATTAATTGGTTGATTCCCTTTTATTCCCTTTCCCTACTTTCTCTCCTTTCCCATTCATAGGCAGCCATTCTAATGCATGTAATATATTACTTATTTCTGATTTGCAGACATTCCTATGTGATTGGCATTGTCTTGTGTGCACATATATTTTTATCTTATGTAAATGGTGTTGTACCGTATATCTCTCGCTTCTTGCACTCTGCAATGTGTTCTTGGAATCTATTCATGTTGCAATGTGTGTGTCTCATTCATTGTTCTAACTGCTGCTCAGAGTTCCCAGAGTATATCCTCCTTGTGGTGGACTCCCACGTAACTTCTCTCTCCTCACCACCACTAATGCTAGAATGATTATCATTGTACAGGTCTTCTTATGAACTCTAATGAGAACCCGTCTGGGGTTGATAGCCAGAAGAGAAATGGCAGGGTCCCATACTTCTACATGTACTTAATTAGATTCATCAGTGCCTGCTGTTCTTTAGAACGGCTACATCAGGCTATCCTCCCATCAGAAAAAATTTCATCCGTTTTTTATTGCCTTTTGAACTTTGTGTTTCCCTTGTTAGGTAGACTCATATTCAAGGCTTTCTTTCGTGGGATTTTCCTGTTGTTAACATGCAATTTCTCTCTTTGTCCATTTCAAAGCTCTTCACCTTGAATTCCATTTAGTTGGGCCTCAGAGCTTGAGCACTTCCCAATTTTTCATGCAGCCTTTCTGACTCAAAGCTCGTGCCTGCTAATCCTGTATGATCAAGATTTATGTCAATGCCTGCAGTTCACGCATGCCCATTGTTAAGATGGGATAATGCCTCATGATGGATTCTTCAAAACAACAGCCTTTGCCAGCAAAGAAAAAGAGACAGACTGTCCAAAAGGTAAAGTGAACATCTGTTGTTTACATCTGCCGAGAATCCATTCTTTCTTCTGGCCATGGCACCATAGTTTTTGTCTGGGGATCTACCCCTCCCCCGCTTCTGTGAAGCTCCGTCTCTCCCCAAGTCCAGTCCTGGCTGATCAGAATATTCACACTCCCAGCCACAGCAATTGGTTCAGCAATGGTCAGTCGACCCAGGCCATTTGATAAAATGTTGAACCAGCACATTAGCTGTAACTCTTCAGGAAGAGGTGTTCTCTCTTGCTAAGATTTCTAAGCTTGCAGAGTATAGCCTGGAACTCCCTGAAATGGGAGACAGAGTTGAGAGAGAGAAAGGGAGAGAGAGATAAAGGGAAAGAGCCAAAAATTCATTACATCATCATTGAGCTACTGGATTCAGCCATGGCTGAAGCCCAATTACCTGTTTGTTTCCACTACGTGACTCAATAAAATCCCGTTTGAATGAGACAGCTTGAGTTGGATTTCCACCCCACACTGCCGAACATGCAGCATGCATTGGTGAGTGAGTGGCAGAGAGCTTCAGTGATAATACAGTGAGTGGTAGAGAGCTTCTCCCAGGGCCTGTGAAATAAATAAATAAATAAATAAATAAATAAATAAATAAATAAATAAACAAAAACAAAACCCTGTCCATCAATCACCTGTTAGGCAACTGCCCACTTCTTCAAACTCATATCCTACCATGCTTCCCCTCCCTGACTGTGTTCCAGCCGCACCAGCCTCCTGGCTATTCTGGGAGCACACTAGCTTGTCCTGTGCGCTTGCTGTTGTTCCCTCTGCCTGGAGTGTCCTTCTGCCGAATTGCCTGATTGTTTCCTTCTCATGTCTCAGGACTCAGCTCAAGTGTTGCCCCCTCACGGGACCTCCTCGGCAAGCCCCTCTCGACGCGGCCGTCAGTCTGCTCTGCAGCTCAGCACAGCAGCCACCTGGGCAATGCCTCCTTGTGCATTTGGTCCTTTACTTGGCTGTTGCTTGTCTTCTCTGCCAGATTTAAGCTGTTTTTTCACCACTGCAACCCCAGTGTTTATGTGGATGCCCAGTTCATGGAAGATACTCCTTAAATATATGTGAAATAAATGAAGGAATGAAGAGATTAGGAGGAAGAGAGAAAAGAAAGGAAGGCAGGAAGGAAGGGCAGAAGGAAGAGAGGGAGGGGAAGAGAGGCAAAGGAGGTAAGTCGGGGGCAGGGAGAGGAGGAGGAGGAGGATGGACTCACTCAAATGCTTCAGGTTTAAGGGTCAGTTCTTTTTTATTCATACCCTCAGACTTGGTCCAAAAACAAACTCAGAAACAAGAGTCCTTGAAATCTCATCCCAAATATCCCTCTGGCCTGCTACTTAATTAAATGACCCCATAATGAAATTTCTTCCCATTGAGTCTGTATTTAATAATTAATTGACCTCTTCAGCCCAGCCAGGCTTGGAGGCTCATTAATTATACATCTTTGCCGTCTGCACTCAACACTCACCTCCCAGGAAAATAGGGTCCAAAGGGGAGAGGCTGGGAGTGACTGGAGGCAAGCACGGGTTCCTCTGGGGGGTGAAGTTACTCCCAGAATGGTGACCTGCTAGGGACAGATGGAGAGGAATGAAAAGGGGCTAGATTCAATCTAGGGCCTGAAGTTTATTCTATCTGAAGCATCATCTTGCAAAAGACAAAATTAGTTATAAAAAGTTAGGCATGAAAGTAAACATTTATCTAGAAAAACTAAATAACAACCAATTACTTTGTTAAGACGAAAATCACAAAATCCTGCAAAAACAACACAATATTTTTATTAAGCAACTAACTGCCTGGCATACTTTGAAGTGTCATCAGTTTAGTGAGTATTTAAGACTAGTTACTTCATGGCCAGGCACGGTGGCTCACGCCTATAATCTCAGCACATTGGGAGGCCAAGGCCAGGCAGCATCACCCTAAGATCAGGAGTTAGACCAACCTGGGCAGCAAGGTGAAACCCCATCTCTACTAAAAATAGAAAAATTAAGCTGGGTATGGTGGCACGTGCCTGTAATCCACAGCTGCTTGGGAGCTGGGCAAAGGCGGAGTTGCAGTAAGCGAGATTTGTACCGCCTCCTAGCCTGGGGTATAGCAAGACTCCGTCTCAAGCTCAGAGTGGTGCTTACTTCCTAAGAAAGAATTTAGAAATGCCCTGAAATGTTTTAGCTCCTGTAGGAAAAAACTCGATAGTCATTTTCCCTTTTTGGCCAGACTCTTTGATTATCTTTTCTCATCAATATCATTTTCTACAGATAGCAGAGAGAAAAGAAGGGTAATTCATTATTTGAAAGGTGGATCAGAAAAAGGAAAAAGAAAAAAAGGAAAGCCTGACCATTTAGAAGTTTATTTTGGCTTTGTAACCCGTCAGGGCTCTCACTACAGACGACCACACCCTGGGTGGCTTAAGACACAGGAAGTTATTTTCTTACAGTGCTGGAGGCTGGAGGCCTATAATCAAGGTGCTGGCAGCGTTGGTTTCTTCTGAGGCCCGCTCCTTGGTCTGTAGATGGCTGTCTCCTCTTCACACAGTCTTCCCTCTGTGCATTTCTGTGTGCTGATTTCCTCTTCTTAAGGACACCAGTCATTTTGGATTATGGCCCACTAATATGACCTGATTTACACTTAATCTTTAAAGACCCTCCCTATCTCCAAATATGGTCACTTTCTAAGACACTAGGGTTAGGACTTCAACATATGAATTTGGGGGAGGAAGACATAACTCAGCTGATAGCACACACATTTATAGGACAGTTGTCAAATTTGGGAAACCACTATCAAGTTTCTTTCCTACATGAGCTAAAACATTTTGAGGCATTTCACGTCTTCTAAGCACAGCAACTAACCAAAAATACCTGATGCGTTGGTAACTCTTCTCAATCAGTTTGTCAATGACATTCCTGTGCTGTGATGCTGTATCGGGATCAGAGTGGGCAGGTGGCATTTTCTAGAAATCCATTCTCACACTTGAAGGACAGCAATGATTTACCCACAGAGACAACTGCAAGCCACATACAATATGTCATGGTAGCCAGAATGGATGCAATCCCAACAAAACCCCGCTTTGGCCAGATCTCAACAGTGCCCGCCGTCACCCCAGCACCACTCCATGCAAGGGAAAGTGTAGGGAAAGTCAAAGCAGAAAGAAACAGTGGTCTTAATGGGCTGCAGTTCAAATATCTTTCTTTTACAAATTTCACTAACATGTGCCTCATGAACATAGCGTTAGGGCCCTTCCCAGGGCTTTGGAATGTCCCTGGGCAGGCGATGGCTCCTGAAGCTTAAAATTTATAAACTTCCCAGGAAATCTGCCTCCAGGTGGGTCCAGATTATGAGCTTCCTCTCCTCCAACCCCACGCAACCCCTGGCCAGGCCAGAGTTCCAAAACGAGAGAGAACAAACAGGGCATTTTTGGTGTTGTGTTTCTTAAGGCCACTGCCCACCTGAACTGCAGCAAATAACCACAAAGTTGATGGGTTAAAACAACAGAAATGTATTATTTCACAGTTCTGGCGGCCGGAACTCCAAAATCAAGGTTTCAGCAGGGCCGCGCCCTCCAAAGTTTCTAGCTGAGGCTCCTTTCTGGCTGCTTCCATCTGCTGGGGGCTCCTAGTGTTCCTTGGCTGTGACCACATCACTCCCATCTCTGCCTCCATCCGCATGTGGCCTTCTCTCCGTGTCTCTGTGCGTCTTCTTCTTGTTCTCTTCTTCTTCTCTCGCTAGGCCCTGGTCATTGGATCTAGGACCCACACTAATCCAGGATGATCTCATCTTGAGATCCTTACCTTAATTATATCTGCAAGGACCCTTATTCCAATTACAGTCACATTCACAGGTACCAGGGTTAGGACCTGAACACATCTTTTGGGGAAGACACTAACTCACCACAGAGAGGTTAACAATGTTGTCATCACTCATGACCTTTACGGAGAACAGGCCTAGGCCTCAGTGGTTTAATAAAGGGAAGGCCACCCCCTCATGCCTAAAAATCCCACCTTTATGACTCCCGTCAAGGCTGGTTTTATCCATCACCTGCGCTCTCTGGAAGCAAATGCTCTGCAGACAGGCTTTTCTCCCACCCAGGAGTTGCCCAAACTTCAATCTATTTCTCAACTTCGTGGTGATTTTCATATCCACAAACCACTTCATTAATGTTTTACCATCCACTTAATGTTCTCCTTCCAACGGATTTATTTTTAAAAATTCAGCCTCATCCTAAGCAGTAATGCCCTTGAAATCAGGGCATTGATGTGCCACTTCTATTTTTTCCAATACATACTCGAACAACTGCAGTTTGCATGTATTGATCTCTGCCTTTGTGTCATAGCTAAGTCCTGGTGATTTCATCCTCACGCCAGCCCTGCAAAGAAGGAACTGTTATTACCACCCCCATTTTACAGTTGAGAAAAATGGAGGTAGAGAAAGGGCCGGTAACTTGAGCCAGGTAAGAAGGGACAAACTGGAGAGCCCCGGGGGAAGGGACAGAGGAAGGAGAAAACAGACAGCAGGCTGGCTCTTGGTGTATAAGGGTGGACAGGGAAGCGGGAGGGAGAGAACAGGGGAGGGGAGAAGGGAAGGGGGCACGGAGAGAAGGGAAGTGGAGTTTCAAGGGATGAAATAAATCCTGAGCCCAGAAGTGGAGAAGGGTCACCAGGTCCTCACTTTGCAGAAGTCTTGACATTGCCAGGCACTGCATTCCATCCATCACGATGAGACAGAGGTCTGTCCTATAGATCAGAGCTCCACTCCATTGTTCAACGTAGAGACTCAAGATGAAGATGAAGGGATTTTATTGAGGGCAGAGGGGGTCACAGCCACCCCCCATTGCCCTGGGAAAGAACTCCTTTAGAGGCTGGTCCTTTAGCCCCTCCCCATCAATGCTTGACACAGCCTAGGTTGCCGCTGGCTGCCCACCTAAAATTCCCCTTTCACCAACTTAGCTTCTCCCTGCCCTCACCCAAAGTCCCCCTGCCGATCCCTCAGGCTGGATCGGATGCTACAAGTTGGCCCAAAAACTGAGTGGAGCTGGAGCGTTCCTCACTCACCCCTTTCATCACAGCTGCTGTGAACTGACTGCCAGGCTCTGCACTAGGCCCTGGGGATATGACAATGAACAAGCCAAAGTCCTGGCCTCCCAGAGGTGACATTCCCTGGAAAGTATTAGGGTGAGCCAGCTGCTGCCACCAACAGGCCTTAAATCTCAGCTGTTTAATTTTAAAAGGAAGAAAAATTTATTTCTTATTCACGTCACAGCCCACTGCAGGTTGGCAGGTAAGGGCCTGAAGGACCCTACGAGTTCTTCCATTCAGTGGCTCTGCCATCGTGAGCCTGGCATTCTTAACCCGTTGTGTGCTTCTGGACCTCTTTGTGGGATAGTATTTTAAAATCCCTCAATTGTCATTAAAAAATAAAACACCTAGGACTATGAAGAATACCAGTTATATTGAAACGTAATTATCCAGTACTTTTTCAATTCATCACTTAGTAATATGAATTCTTCTTTTTAACACGCTAAATAACAAGACATAGGGGCAGGTCTGATAACTACTGTAATTTCAAAGTAGTAATGAGTGTAAATCTATGGTCAGCAAACTACTACAGATGGGCCAAATTGGGTAGACATGCCACCTATTTTTGTAAAGTTTTATTGGCACACAACCATAGTCATTTATTTGTAAAATGTCTGTGGCTGCATTTGTTCTACAATAGCAGAATCAAATAGTTCCAACAGAAACTGTATGGCCTAAAATATTTACTATCTGTGTCTTCACAGGAAAAGTTTGCAGTTAACAGTATTTTTGAGACATTTGCAGCAACTGTCAAGTAATACAAAGGCATTTATGATTTCTAGGGAAAAAGTCACAGGCCTTCCTGCCACCATTGTGGCTTGTTGGCTACATTCATTATTGAAGAAAACAATAATTTTCAATTCAAGGTGAGTAGGAATAAAGATGCAATTTTTTTAAAATCCAAATTCAGAGATCCCTCCTCTGCCTTTTAGTCACAGATCTCTTGGGGTTCTCAGGACTGATCCCAGGGTAGAAAGTCCAGGTTAAAAAAGCCTAATCTGGCCAGGTACAGTGGCTCACACCTGAATCCCAGCATTTTGGGAGGGTGAGCCAGGCGAATCACCTGAATTCAGGAGTTTGGGACCAGCTTGGCCAACAGAGTAAAACCCTGTCTCCACTAAAAATACAAAAATCAGCCAGGCGTGGTGGCGCACGCTTATAGTCCCAGCTACTCAGCAGGCTGAGGCAGGAGAATCGCTTGAAGCCGGGAGACAGAGGTTGCAGTGAGCCAAGATCACACCACTGCACTCCAGCCTGGGCAACAGAGAAAGACTCTGTCTCAAAAACAAACAAACAAACGAAAAAAACCCTAATCCAGGGCCGTGGGGGTTCTCTCCCAGATCCTCTGCACCCACAGGTGATGAGGGAGGCGAACAAGTATGGAGGATCCTGCAGGAGGTTTTGTAGCCCAGGACAAAAGGTGGCATCCATCACTTCTACCATTTTTAGAACTCGATGACAGGGTAATGCCTCGTTTCAAGGGATGCTGGAAAACGCAGTTAAGCAGTGTGCTTAACACAAATATTTGGTAGAGCTAATGAAAACAAACCATTATGTACTATGTTAGATGGCAATGGGCACTATGGAGTCAAAGCTGAATAAAATGAATAGCTAAGGATCTAGCATGAACCATGATTTTTAAATAGCATGGTCAGAAAAGGCACTCTTGAGAAGGCAACATTGAAAAATGATCTGAAGATTCCAAGCCTGGAAGTTTCTGAGGAATGATGTCGCCAGCAGCAGGAATAGCATGTGGGAAGGGCCTGAGAGAAAAAGCAACTATGATGATTTTGAAGGCCTGAGATTCAGCCACGGTATACATTTTAATCGTTTGTCTATTTCTTGTCTGTCTCCCCAACTAGAATGTCAGCCCATGAAGAAGAAATGTTTGCCTATTTTGTTCACTGCTCTTTCCTAAGAGACTAGAGACGTGCCTGGTACATAGTTCGCACCTGTTTGTCGAATGCTGCCGGAACATGGCAAGATCTGCCTGCTCCAGGGAGACAGGAGTATGGAATGAGGGCAGAGAAGCCTCCCTCCAGGGAGACCACTCAGGGCCATAGGCCGTGGTGAGGATCAACATTTTATTCTTTAGGAATAGGAAATTATTGGATAGTTTTCACCACGGAGGGATGAGTTCCAATTGTGATTTTGCAAACATTACTCTGGCTGCTACAGCGGATGCTGTGGCAGGTGAAAGCCTGGCGAAGCGTCTGACACTAAGAAGGGGAGTTCAGTCCAACAGTTTCTGGGGCAGTGAGTGAGAAGGTGTTTTGAGAGGGGAAGGATGGGACCTGGAGGACCCCTTATCATGGAGTTTCACTGCTGAGACAAGTCTCACATTGGGCCTTTGCAAATGACATCTCAATGACCTCTCTTCTCAGTCTCAAAGAGGGAGGAGCTGCTGAAACACGGTAGGTTGACCATGTACAGAGAGGAGACTGATGGCACCCCCTGCAGCCACACACTCTTTATATAGGGCTCTAGGCAGCTCTCATTGAACGAACTGGTCCTGTAAACATCTTAGGCAAAAGCACAATTTTATTGCGCCTTGATTTTTTTTTTTTTTTTTTTTTTTTTTAGTTGGAGAGTTGTTGAGAGATCGATGCAGTCCATGTAAACATGTAAAACAGGCTAACATTTCAAAACCTCACTACATTTTGTTAGGGTGGTGCAAAAGCAATTGCGGTTTTTGCCATGAAAAGTAACGGCAAAAACCGAATATTACTTTTGCACCAACCTGATATATCCGTAACTGGAGCAGCGGAAAGCAAACAAACAAACAAACAAACAAAAAAGAGGTGGAAGGACTGGCTCCCCACAACTGAGAGCCTCGTGGGGACAGCCCTGGACTGGGAGTCACTGGTGGAGCTGCCTCTAGCTGGGTGTTCCTGGGTGCGGGGCTGGTCGTGCCTGGTCACAATCTTCTCCAAGGAGAGCAATGACAGGAGCTAAGGGGCCCCCTGGCGCTCTAGGGTCCTGGCCAGTGGAGACTCTGGGGTGCTACAAAGTAGTTGGAGGGGCTCCCCACTGCCCGCCCCTCGCCCCCACCTTTCCCCCTCGCGCTCTCTCTCCAACCCCGCCCCAGCTCCAGGCTGGAAAGCCCCAGGGAGGCCACCACGGTAATGACCCCTCGACAGCTGCGCTCCCCGCGAAGCAGCCGCCCCCATCCCCCGGGCCCCCGCCCTCCGCCCCGCCGCCTCGGGAGACAGGTTCGCACCTGCTCGGGGCCATTTCTCATCAATTAGGCCTTGGCAGCGCTTGAATGGGGCCCGGCTAGGGCGCGTCCCGGCTCCTCCCCGCGCCGCCCCCCGGCCTCCCCCGGCAGAGCCGCGCTCGCAGATGGCAGCTCGGGCGCAGCTGCCCGCCGGGCTCGCGGGGGCCACAATCGGCCCAGTGTTCGCAGCCCCCAGGTTGGATAGGGGGCCGGGCACACCTGCGCGGCGCAGATGGCGCCGGGGGGACAGCAGGCACCAAAGGCTCCTCCAGGGACCGGGAGGCGGGAAGAGAGCGGGGTGCGGGGGGGGGGGCCCTCACCGCGAGGCGGTTCCTGTAGGAACTTGGAACCTGGGAAGGGGCCATCGAGAAAATGACCAGGGGCAGCGGGACCCAGCCATGCCTTAGTCCTTCTCATTTCGAAAGGAGGGGGTTCTTTTTGGATAGTAGCTCGGTAACCTAAATGCCCAGCAATAGGGGATTGACTAGAAAACGTGTGCTGCGATTCTGCAGGGCACTGACACAGCCATTAAAAATACACTAAAGAAAAGCAAGTCGGGAAGAGGGATGTGTTGAGTGTAACTTTTTTTGTTGTTATTGTTAGGTAGGGTCTCCCTCTGTCACCCAGGCTGGAGTGCCGTGGCGCCATCACAGCTCACTGCAGCCTCTACCTCCCAAGCTCAAGCGATCCTCCCACCTCAGCCTCCCAAATAGCTGGGTTTTTTTAGTTTTGTAGGCACGGGATCTCCCTATGTTGCCCAGGCTGGTCTTGAACTCCTGGACTCAAGCAATCCTCCTGCCTGGGCCTCCCAAAGTGCTGGGATTACAGCCATGAGCCACTGTGCACAGCCTAGTGTAATCTTAATTCGGGAAATCTGAGTTTGAGCTCTGGTGCCATCTCTTTTGAGCTTGATCAGGTCACTTCACCCTTGCCAATGTCAGTTTTCTCATCTGTAGAATGGCGTAATAAGAGAGCTGTTGCAGGAGTTAAATGAGACAATGCGTGAAACTGCGTAGCCTAGGCATAAGAAAATACTAGGAAACCCCTAGTATTTTTCTTATTTCTTATTATATAAGTAATACATACTATTCACTGTTAAGAATCCACACTTTATCTAATTATGTAAGATTAAAAGCCAAATGACTATAATTTCACCTCTACCTGAGATCATCATTGATAACAGTTTTGTGTGTTGCCCCATGATTGATTGATTGATTGATTGATTGATTTTGAGACAGAGTCTCACTCTGTCACCCAGGCTGGAGTGCAGTGGCACGATCTCGGCTCACTGCAACCTCCACCTCCTGGGTTCAAGCGATTCTCCTACCTCAGCCTCCTGAGTAGCTGAGATTACAGGCTCCTGCCACCATGCCCAGCTAATTTTTATATTTTTAGTAGAGATGGGTTTTCACCATGTTGGCCAGGGTGGTCTCGAACTTCTGGCTTCAAGTGATCCACTCGCCTCGGCCTCCCAAAGTGCTGAGATTACAGGTGTGAGCCACCGCACCCTGCTGCCCCATGATTTCTTCTACATTGTATGTATAATAAATAAATACAGATAGATCTATGCATAAATGTAGATTCCAAAATCAAATAGAAGCAGTTTCACTTAGAGGCTGAAACCTTGGACTCTGGGGCTAGACTTCCTGCACTAAAAAACCTGACTCTTGTTTCCCTGCTGTGTGTCCCTGGGAAAACTACTTAACTTCTCTGGACCCCAGTTTCCTCTTCTATAATCTTGTAGGAAAGTTGTGAGATTAACACAAAACATTTCCAACAGTGCAAATAGAAGTATGAGCTTTATTGTAGGTGTGGTTGTGTAACTTTCTTCCTGAATGCTTCTTAGATGTTCTTCTGTGTTGGAAAATTTAAAATAATATTCTTTTTAATGGCTGTAGAATATGCCACCCTATGGCTCCATTTAAGCAGCCGTCTTCTAAGAAGCGCTGGGGCTGGTTTCCCATGCTGCAGTGAGCACTCTTGAGCACACTCTTTTGTGCCTGGTATGACAGTTCTCCTAGCGTCAAGCCCTAGGGGTGGTATTTGCTGGATAAGGCCCCATATGGTTTGGCACAAGCAGGATCAGAAATAGGGTAAGGTGAGTGAAGCATTCAGGCACAAAATTTAAGAGGATGCCCCCAAAACTCAGTAATCAAGATAAATTGTATCTTAATGCAGTATTTTTCTAAATCAAAATTAATGCTAAAAGCTATCCATAATGAGCAAAATATCAAAATTTTAAAGACAGCATCTGACAGTGTCATACTGGCTTTGTTGAGCCTGTGACCAAAGAGAAAACGTGCCTTCATATACATATTTTAATGTATTCTTTAATGGTAATTTTCTCCCAGATCATTGAAGGAGTTGACAAATATATACTGAAAAGTTAAAAGTAAGTGTATTAAACCTCAAAGCATTATTTATGTTTTATTTTATTTATACCCCAAACAGAATTTGTATCAATTTTACTTTGCTGGCTTTAATAGAAGCAAACTCATCCCTAATATTTTCAAAATCTACTTCTGGAAATAATTTAACTGTGAAAAAATGGATAAATAAATATATCTACATCTATATCTGTATCTGTATCTGTATCTATCTATATATGAGGCTAGCCCGGCATAGTTGTGAATGTCTATAGTCCCAGCTACTCAGGAGACTGAGAGGCAAGAGGATCACTTGAGCCTGGGAGCTCAAGACTACAGTGAGCTATGGCTGAGCCACTGCACTCCAACCTGGATGACACAGTGAGATCCTGTCTCAAAACTAACAATAATAAGGCCGGTCGCAGTAGCTCATGCCTGTAATCCCAGAACTTTCGGGTGGATCACGAGGTCAGGAATTCGAGACCAGTCTGACCAATGTAGTGAAACACTGACTCTATTGGAAAAAAAAAAAAGAAAGAAAAAATTAGCCGGGCATTGTGGCAAGCGCCTGTAATCCCAGCTACTCAGGAGGTGGGAGGCAGGAGAATTGCTTAAACTCGGGTGGTGGAGGTTGCAGTGAGCTGAGATCACACCACTGCACTCCAGCCTGGGCGACAAGAGTGAGACTCCGTGTAAAGTCATATATGAAGGCTGCACATTTTCCCTTTGGCCTCAGGCTCCAAAATGACTCAACAAGGCGCTGGTATCATTAATTTGCCTTTGCAGAGGGTGGCACCAATTGATGCTTCCACTGACAGCAGGCTCCGTTTTTTTCAAGCACCTTTTGGGATTAGGCTGCTTTCAGCAGAGGGTCATTATCCCCACATTTGGGCCCTCATCCGGGAGGAGCCAGGAGCTGGTATGCCTACCCGGGCTGGCTTTCCATCCTCCCTTTCTTGTGAGAGCTTCCCAGATGCCTCTGCCAAGCCTGGGCAGCTCAGGTTACTGCAGACTCTGAGAGCTGCCTTATCTCAGATCTGCAGAGTCCAGCACTTCATTCTCAGGAAAATCTTTTAACTCTGGGGTAGACAAACTCCAAAAACTCTAGAGCTGCCTTGGGGGCAATGACAGCAGCTCCTCGATGGATTAGATCTGGGACTCCTGCAGAAATAATCTCATGAATGTTCCTTACCTGTGGCCAGCAAGACCTGCTCCATTCCTTCCTTTATTTACATCCTCAGTGGCTACGCTGAGTCACTGCTCTGAGCAGCCCTGAGTCAAACCCTGGGACCAGGCGAGTTAGTCATGGTCTCTGGAGCTCAAAGGGGCAGACAGACGGGTAAACAAAGAGTTTCCAAGACTCTTTCATGTCTGCTATTATCTCACCACATTGTCCCCAGAGACTTGGGAGCACTTGGGCCAGATATAATTGGATGTCAATGGGCATCTCAATCTTAACATGTCTAAAGCAGTAATACTAATAACAAAACTGCTAGTAGTAATAATAAGTGTTTACTGCACAAGGCACTGTTATAGGTGCTTTACATATTGTAACTCACTCAGTCCTCATCAGGACCCTCTGAAGTACAGCTGTTATCTCCATTTTACAGATGAAGAAATCGAGACATTAAGGGACTCAGTGGCTTGCCTAAGTTCCTGCAGATGTTAAATGGCAGTGCTGGGATATGTACTCAAGGGTCTGGCTCCAGAGTCCGTGCTCTTAACAGTGACCCTGTGATCTTCAGTTCCTTCCCATTCCCCCTCCATCTTCCATATCTCAGAAAATAGCTTCACACACACACAAAATAAATAAATAAAAACATCTATGTACCATTTTTATTCCACTCTTACCCAATTAGTTTCATACCCGACTTCTTGTCATCACTCAAATATCAGAGATACTTCACATTTCAGTTTTCCTGAAAGCAATCACTGAGAAAGGGATTCAAGGGTATGTAGTTTATTTAAGAGATGAGAGGGGATGGTTCATGAGAAGCAGGGAAGAAGACGGAGGAGAAAAGTCAGCAGATACAGTGTGCCTTATCAAGTCAGCCATTGCAACAGGTGACCACAGACAGCTTCATCCCTCCAACAAACTCTGGGAAATAGTGCAAAGCACACAGCTCAGAATTACTCTGCCTACACTTCGAGGGAGCTAGGATATTGATACACTATCTCCTGAGAGTCATTGGTTGAGATGTACTGGAGAGGGGTGTGCAGTGTTAAATCATGGGAACTTCTGCCAGCCAGCAGCAAGTCCTTCCAGTTTCAGGGAAAGAAACCCAGGTAAAGATGCAGATACTGGCAATTAAAAGTCACTAGAGCATCTAGAGACCATTTCCTCATCCCTCACCTACTCCTTCTCATCTCTTTCTTCTTGTACATAAGACTCAGAAGAAAAGGAAATCAATACAGAGTATATTACCAAGCAGGTTTTCACTGTGAGCAAATAGAGCTAAATCTCACTGGGGTGCTTGGGGAGGCAGCACAAAATATGTGCCTCAGAGTGATCCTACCTGTGGGGAGAGGGAGTGGAGGTATTTATCCTCCACCCCCGATTTGTGATTGGTTGAGGGCTGCTTCTGGGGCATTAACCCATCAACACTTCTGGCTTGCTCTGAACCTGGGCCAAGCATGCTCCCAGGGCCAGAAAAAGAGCCTCAGGTGGAGAAGTGCAGGTGTTTGCAACAAGCGTTTTGGGTGAGAGGAAGACACTACAAGAGTATGGAGAAGGAGCAGCACCAGTGGCTGCTTCAAATAGCTTACTCATCAGAAGGAGAACCAGATGACAGTGATCATTTAGTAAGCACCTACTGTTTGCCTGGCTTCACGCTGAGTGATTTCCTTATATAATTTCACTGCAAAACTTGCTTTTATATTGTTATATTGAAAAAAAAGAAGAAGAAGGCAATGTTTAGAGAAAGTAGGACTTTAGCTAAAGTCACACATCCAGCTAAACATGGTGGACTCAGGATTATAACCAGATCTGTCTGACTTGAAAGACCCAATATTTTTGCCTTATGCTATTTCTCCGGATTTCTCTGCATCTCTGAGATTCATGATTCCCACCAATCTGGCCTATTGGGTAATATGTACCAAGGCTATTATGAGCACCGAAGTGAATAAAATGCTAATCCTCATCAATAGATTAAACTGAGAAATGCTTAAACCAGAGATCTGCCTGCAATAAAAGCAATTGGGTTACTTCTTTGTAATTTGACTGCTCACATGAGCCCAGGAACCTGCGTTACAGCTTTACAAATCTGTGATAATTTCCTTCAACTTTTCCATTTTATTGCCGCCATTAAAATCCCGTTGTGTTCTTAAAACAGGAAAAAAAATGATTAAAACAGATGTGGCTCTTAAAGTTACAATATGAATTTTACAACCCCAGGTTTTATGATACTGAGAGAAACTTCAGCCACCAGGGTCAGAGGCAAGAAAAATGGGACCGGATTTCTGAAATGGGTCTGGGGAGGGGGGAAGGAGTAGGGTGAGAGGTTCAGAATGACAAAGACAGCCAACAGAGCCAATTTCCTGACGTTTACTTTTCTCTCCAAACTCTGGGGATCAACTGCAGAACGTCACATTTGCAGCCGTCCCTCTGCATCACAGCGCCTGGTCCCCACAGCTACTGAGGTTTAACTCAACCACTTTCCCTCCCTCCAACCTCACTTCCAACCCTCCCCCACGCCGCCACCAAATCATAATTTTCCAGTTAAGTAGTCCACAGTGAGCATTGTTTTGTTTTTTGAAGCAGTGTTTTATAGTAAAGAGAGCATTGAGAACCAAGTTCTAGTCCCAGATCTTCAACTAATTCACTATGTGACTTGGGTAAATCACTGGACTCTGGGCTTTCATTTTTTCATCTGCAAAACTAAGGAGTTGTACCAGATCTCTCCATTCTCTCTTAGCACTGCAAGTCTATGACCCCATCTGCAGGAACGCAATGCCGGGCACAAAGGAAGCTCTGAATATTTGTTGCCAGAAGAAAGAAATGATTTCCTAAATTTGTCTGTATTTTTCTTTTGCAGGGAATGAAGGGGTTATTAACTTCTACAAATAACCAAAGAAAGAAGGAAAGCAACCATAAAGTTTGTTTCCTTTTTTATATAAAAACGGTAATAGTGAGAATGACAAAAATTTTAAAGAGCCCATACACAGTGTTGGCAAAAATATGCAGAAATAGGAAGTCTTCTATACTGCTGGTGGGAAGGTAAAATAGTACAATATTTCTGGAGGGTAGCTATCAAAATGTTAAAAGGGCATGTCCTTTGAATCTGCAGTGTCACTCTCAGGGAGTCATCCTAAGGAAATAATCAGAAAGATATATTTAGAGCACAAAAAATACAATATAAAGTCCAAGGGAAGGAGAGAAAAAGAATATAAAAATGTATGTACTGCATTATTGTAATTTTAAGTTTTTTTAAAAAAATAACTGCATAGAAAATAACTGAAAAGAAAACATCAAAATGTTGCACAGAAGTGGCCGGGCGTGGTGGCTCACACCTGCAATCACAACACTTTGAGAGGCCAAGGCAGATGGATCACCTGAGATCAAGAGTTTGAGACCAGTCTGGCCAACACGGTGAAACCCTATCTCTACTAAAAATACAAAAATTAGGCAGGCATGGTGGCAGACGCCTGTAATCCCAGCTACTCAGGAGGCTGAGGCAGAGAATCACTTGAACCCGGGAGGCAGAGGTTGCATTCATTGAGCCAAGAGCATGCCACTGCACTCCAACCTGAGTGACAGAGCAAGACTCTGTCTCAAAAAAAAATAAATAAATAAATATATATATATATCTGGTTAGTAAGACTATGGATTATTTCTACTTTCTTCTTTATGTATTTGAACACTGCTCTCACTCCCTGTCTTCCTTCAGGTCTCTGCTCTAATGTCACCTTGTCATCAAAGTTTCCCTTGACCAGCTTATCTAAAAGAGCAAACTCCTGCTCCTTCTCTCCCATCACTCTCTTTTTCTTACCCATTTTTATTATTCTTCACTGCTGGACGTAGTATTTATAAATATTTAGTTATATATTAAATTGTGCCTCACAACCTGAATGACAATCCGATGGGGGCTGTCTTCCCCTCACCTGGTATATAACGGGCACAAAATAGAATGATAATTTGAATGGATACATGACAAGTGCAAAGATATATGGGCAAAGATAATCTATTGCACTACTGTTTATAAAAGTAAAAATTTGCAAATCAACTAAATGTCTAACAGTAGAAAATTGGCTAAATGCAATATACTACACTTGTACATTGGAAGTTTATGCAACACTTATTTCAAGTTTCTTTTTAACATAAATATGTGTGTAAGCATATCTGTATGTATAATTGTTTTTTTCTTCCTAGCAACAAAAGAAATCCATATTGTTTGAAATAAATCAATCAACAGAGATTAGTGAAAACAATTCACACCTTAAGTTTTAATAGTTGGGCGAGAATCTTCCCACACACTTTTTTTCCTCCATGCTTATACAAATAAATGCCAACGAATAGTCACATAAATAAGTTTCTCACCCTTTCCAAAATATGATTAATCGTATACATTGTGGACCCCTCTGCAGGTTGACATATATTGATCTAATTCAGACTACAACAGATAAGTCATGATATGAATACAATATAATTTCTTAAATTGTTACACTATGTCCATCATGACATTCAGATGGTCCTCAATTTTTGTCTATATAATCAATGCTACAGTAAGTATCCTTAGTGATATATCCCATATTGATTATTTTATTTATGTAGGATGGATTTCCAATTGTGAGACTTCTGGGTGAAAGGTTCCAAGCATTTTATTTATTTATTTATTTATTTATTTATTTATTTATCTATCCTTGAGGCAAAGTCTCACTCTGTCGTCCAGGCTGTAGTGCGGGCAGATCACTGCGTCCAGGCTGTAGTGAGGTCAGAAGTTTGAGACCAGCATGGCTGGTATGGTGAAACTCCTTTTCAGCTGGGCGCGGTGGCTCATGCCTGTAATTCCAGCACTTTGGCAGGCAGAGGCAGGTGGATAAAGAGGTCAGGAGTTTGAGACCAACATGGTGAAACCCTGTCTGTACTAAAAATACAAAAATTAACCAGGCATAGTGGTGTGCGCCTGTAATCTCAGTTACTCAGGAGGCTGCGGCAGGAGAATCGCTCTAACCTGGGAGGCGGAGGTTACAGTGAGCTGAGATCGCGTCATTGCACTCCAGCCTGAGCAACAGAGCGAGACTCTGTCTCAAAAAAAAAAAAAAAAGAAAGAAAAGAAAAAGAAACTCCGTCTCTACTAAAAATACAAAAATTAGTCAAGCATTTTAAATTTAATAACACTTTCACGACACTTTTAATTTAATAATGCTTTTTAACAATACATCAAGAATCATTGTAGCAATTCACATTTCAATCAGGAATGTATGACGGTTCCTTCCCATCTTCACCAACCCGGGGTATTGTCAATCTTCTCAATTTTTATCAACAAAGGAGTATAAAATACTCTATTACCATCTAGATTTGTTTGACCATGAGCAAGTTTACAAAATTTTCATGCATACAGGTCATTCTGTGAGCACACTTTGTCCATTTTGCTCTTTAAATGTTTATCTTTTTCTTGTCAATTTCTGGGAGCTCTCTGTAGATTAGGGACATTATATCTTTGCCTATTATGTTTTTATTCCAAATCCCCCCCGAGGTGAGCCTGAATATATATAAATATTCTCTGAAGTGTTATTCAAATGTGATAGTTGTATTTCTACGTTTAGATATTGATCCATCTAGAATTATTTTGGTATATACAACAGTACAACGTAGAGTTTAACCTACCTTCTTATTAATGGACACCATTTGTTAATGAAGCAGTCTGTTTCTGTTGACTTTAAGTGCCACCTACGTATATATTAAAAATATATACATACATAAATTTATACATATAAATACATATACATAAATTTCCTAAATATACTCAGATTAATTTATGGAGTTCCTATTATGTCCTACTAATCTATTTGTTCTTCTCTCTTTTTCTTTGAACTAACTTTCTAGTAATTCATCAGCTAGGGTCCTAGCAGGAAGCAAACCGTCTACTCAAGTGGTACAACAGAGAAGGGATGGACAAGCCTTATGGAAGCCAACAAGGAGTAGGGCACTACACCAGGGCCAGTGACAGGGGGAGCTGTCCCTAGGGTGTGCTGAAGGCGGCTCACACTAGCTGGCAGGGGCCAGTCATTAGAGACACGCAGCTTCACATTAGTAGCTTGAAATCAGCCATGGTGGGAATACTTACACCAAGGAAATGGGCAAATGCTGTACGTCAGAGCTTCACGTCCCCCTTTTTTCAGAGCTTGCCATTCAGCAGTTACCAGGATACCTCTGGGAGGAAGCGTTTTCTGGAATCTGGGGCGCAGAGTTCTATGGAGAGGGCTGTCTGCCAGGAACTGTGATCTTCAGTAGGAAACAGGCAATCCACTGTAACCCCCCAGGGAAGGAGCTGGGGAGGAAACATTCTGACTTGATCTCCTTCTACTCCCCATATTCCTTACAGTACCTCCCACTGCCCAAATCCAACCAGGTATAAGAGGACAAGCGAGATGGGTATGCAGTCACAGGGGTCAGCTTCAGGGCAGCATAAAGGAGGGCAGAGACAGATGGAAACGTCCAGCCCAAGACCATTTTCCACCCCACCCATGGCTTCATTTTTAAAATTTTCTTAGTACTTTTTATCTACATCCAGAAAAAACCTCATTGAGGTAAGGACTGGAATTTTATACAACTGAAAAATTAATTTGGGAAAGATAGAAATTTTATGAAACTCAAAATTTCACAAATTTCAAATGATATAAAATTTTAAAACTCTAAAGTCTTTTTCAAATTTACAATTTGAAAGTACATGTCTTTCCACATATTCCTTTTATTTAGGCTTTTGTTTTTTACTCTCTAATTAAATCTTACAATCACTTCCATACGGGTCTTGTACTTTTCTTGTTAAATTCATTTGTATTTTATAGTTTTGATCACTATTATAAATGAAATATTTTTCAGTGTTCATGCCTAACTGACTGTTCCTAATAAAAAGAAAGCTATTGGTGTCTTCATATTTAGTACATATTCGAGCAATCTATAAATTGCCATTTACAAAGATTAAAAACTCATGTGACTACTATTTTGTAAGTAGGTTCTTTTGAATTTTCTGTGTTTACAATTATATCATCTGCAAAAAAGAATAATTTTGAATATTTATACTACTTATTTTATTTCCTTATATAATTGTGTTAGCTATAAACTTTGAAAGGACAGTGTAGACGGTAGCCATCCTGTCTTATTTATTATTTTCTTGGGCCTGATTCATGTTTCACAGTAAAATATTAGGTTGGTGTAAAAGTAATTGTGATCTTTTCTATTCAAAGTAATGACAAGAACTGTAATTACTTTTGCACCAACCTAATAGTATGTCTACTGTTAGCTTGCACTACATATTTTTATTTTATTCATGTAGTTTCTTTCTAGAAACAGCTGTAGAATTTTATCAAATGCAGCTCCAGCATTTTTCAAAGATGAAGTCTGGCTTTTCTCACTTAATTTGCTGATGTAATGAATTCTGCCCGCTTTTGTAATGATAAGCCATTCTTGCCTCCCTGAAACACATGTTATTTGCTCATAATATATCATTCTTTTAATATGCTGCTGAATCATATTTGCTGTCACTTTATTGAGATTTTTAGCATCTTTATTCATGAGTGAACATGATCTTTATTCATAAGTGAACAATTAGTTTTCCTAATTGTATTAGGAATGACAAACCTTGGCATTAAGGTTGTTCTTTGGTTTGGATAAATGATTTGAATAACTTGGCATCAAGTTTTGCAGACTGAACACTTTAGATAATATTTTGGTAAATTTTGTTTGTCAGTTTGTTTGTTGTTATTGTTTTGTTTTGGAGACAGAGCCTTGCTCTGTTGCCCAGGCTGGAGTTCAGTGGTAAGAGCATAGTTCATGGCAGCCTAAAATTCCTGAGCTGAAGCAATCCTTCCCGCTCAGCCTCCCAAGTAGCTAGGACTACAGGCACACACCGCTATGGCCAGTTTTTCTATTTTGTTTGTTTGTTTTATGGAGACAGGGTCCCCTTATATTGCTCAGGCTGGTCTCAAACTCCTGGCCTCAAACAATCCTCCTGCCTCAGCCTCCCAAAGTGCTGGGATTATAGTCACGAGCCATCATGCCCAGCCCATATTGGTAAACGTTTAATAATGTTTTGCTGCTGCTTCTCGTTAATTGTCTTTTTATATTTCTCACCTCTTCTTGAGTCAATTTTGACCACTTATGTTTTGCTTAAAGATCGCTTATATTCCCTACATTTTCCATGGTTTTGCTTTGAAGTTCCGCAACTTTTTTCTTGTAATTATGTTACTCTTTTCTATATTTGTAATTATATATCCTCTCTCATACTGACGCACATGATTCCCTTTATTTTTCCTCACAAGGGATTTATCTAGGTCATTTTCCCCCTGCAAAGAACCGACTTTGGTTTTTCGCTCCCAGAGTTTGGCTTTTTGCTTCCAGTATGCCAAGTTAGGAAGGGAATTTGGAGTCAACTATCAGTTCTGCTGCTTACCAGCCAGGGACATCGGCAAATCATTTACTCACCTTGGTGAGCCTCCAGTTCTTATCTGCAAATAAGAACATGCCTCACTCCCAGGGTAGTGAGTAGTGAAAAAAAAGAAAAAGCCTATAAAGCACCCAGCACAACTCGTAACACACAGTAAGACCTCAGCGGTGATAGTGGTATTACTCAGGGCTCTCCAGAGGAACAGAACCAATAGGAGATATAAATATAGGCTCATGTGATTATAAAGGCTGGCAAGTCCCCAGATCTGCAAATTGAGTTACAAGCTGCAGGCCCAAGAGGGGGAGCAAATGGTGTAGTTTCAGTCCAAAGGCCGGCAGGTTCATGATCCAGGAGGAGCCAACACTTTAGTTCAAGTCCAAAGGCAGGAAAAAACCAATGTCCAAGTTCACAGGCAGTCAGGCTTGAGGAATTCTCTCTTACTACAGAGAGAACCAGCCTTTTTTATTCTATTGAGGCCCTCCACTGATTGAATGGGCCCCACCCACATTAGGGAGGATCATCTGCTTTGCTCATTCTATAGATTTAAATGTAACTTCATTCAAAACTGCCTCACAGAAACACCCAGAACAATGTTTGATCAAATATCTAGGCACCCCTGGCCCAGTCAAGTTGTCATGTAAAATGAACCATTACAATAGTCACCACACACATCACCCAGCCTGGACTGTGTGCCCCTACAGGCACATGTGCCTCTCTATCTGAGCACTGCACATTCTTTATTTGTTTTATTTGTATTCATTTTGTCTTATGTTGTTATATTTGCTAGTTTGTTGTTAGTCTTCTCCGCTATAAATGCCCTAGTGGAAGCACGTGGCTTGGGATAAGAAATTGAGAGATGGCCCAAAAGCTCCTCCAGCTGATAAACAACTTTAGCGAAGTTGAAGGATACAAAATAAATGTACAAAAATCACTTGCATTCCTATACAACCACAACAGCTAAACTGAGAGCCAAATCAGAAAGGCAATCTCATTCACAAATGTCACAAAAGGAATAAAATACCTGTGAATACGGCTAACCAGGGAGGTGAGCGATCTTTACAATAAGAATGATAAAACACTACTCAGAGAAATTAAAGAAGACACAAACAAATAGAAAAACATCTATGCTCATGGATAAGAAGAAACAATATCATTAAAATGGCTATACTGCCCAAAGTGATTTACTTATTCAGTGCTATTCCTACCAAACTATGAATCACATTCTTCACAGAACTAGAAAAAACTATTTTAAAATTCATATGGAACCAAAAAATAGCCCGAATAGCCAAGGCAATCCTAAGCAAAAAGAACAAAGCTGGAGGCATCATGTTACCTGATTTCAAACTATACTACAGGGCTACAGTAAATAAAACAGTGTGGCACTCGTACAAAAACAGATACAAAGACCAATGGAATAGAATAGAGTCCAGAAATAAGGCTGCACAAAGCTGACAAAAACAAACAATGTGGAAAAGACTCCCTATTCAATAAATGGTTCTGGGTAACTGCCTAGCCATATACAGAAGATTGAAGCTGGATCCCTTCTTTATGCCATACACAAAAATCAACACAAAATGGATTAAAGACTTAAATGTAAAACCCAAAACTATAAAAAACTATGGAAGAAACCAAGGCAATATTATCCTGGACATAGGAATGGGCAAAGATTTCGTAACAAATATACCAAAAGCAATCACAACAAAAGCAAAAATTGACAAGTGAGATTTAATTAAACTTAAGACCCTCTACACAGCAAAATGAACTATCAACAGGATAAACAGACAACTTACAGAATGAGAGAAAATATTTGCAAATTATGCATCTGAGAAAGTTCTAATATATAGCATCTACAAGGAACTTAAGTTTACAAGAGAAAAATAAACAACCCCATTAAAAAGTGGGCAAAGGACATGAACAGACACTTCTCAAAAGAAGACATACAGGTGGCCAACAATCATGTGAAAAAAAGATCAGTATCTCTGATCATTAGAAAAATGCATATCAAAACTACCATAAGATACCATCTCACACCAGCCAGAATGACTTTTTTTTTTTTTTTTTTTGAGACGGAGTCTTGCTCTGTCGCCCAGGCTGGAGTGCAGTGGCACTATCTTGGCTCACTGCAACCTCCATCTCCCGAATTCTAGCCAATTCTCCTGCCTCAGCCTACTGAGTAGCTGGGCCTACAGGCACCTGCCACCACGCCCGGCTAATTTTTTGTATTTTTAGTAGAGATGGGGTTTCACCGTGTTAGCCAGGATGGTCTCAATCTCCTGACCTCGTGATCTGCCCACCTCGGCCTCCCAAAGTGCTGGGATTACAGGCGTGAGCCACCATGCCTCGCCCAGAATGACTATTAATAAAAAGTCAAAAGATAGCAGACAGTGGCGAGGTTGCAGAGAAAAGGGAACACTTGTACACTGTTGGTAGGAGTGTAAATTAGTTCAACCATTGTGGAAATCAGTATGGCAATTCCTCAAAGAGCTGAAAGTTGAGCTACCATTCAATCCAGCAATCCCATTATTGGATATATACCCAGAGGAATTCAAAGCATTCTACCACAAAGACACAGCACATGAATGTTCATTGCAGTGCTATTCACAATAGTAAAGACATGAAATCAGCCTCATCAATGACAGATTGGATAAAGGAAATGTGGTACGTATATGCCATGGAATATTCTGCAGCCATAAAAAGTAACAAGATTATATCTTTGGTGGAAATATAGATGGCGCTGTAAGCTATTATCCTTAGCAAACTAATGCAGGAACAGAAAACCAAATACCGCATGTTCTCACTCATAAGTGGGAGCTAAATGATAAGAAATTATGCACACAGAGAAGGAAACAATAGACACCGGGGTTTACTTGAGGGGGGAAGATGGGAGGAGGGACAGGAGCAGAAAAGAAACTATTGGGTACTGGTCTTAATACCTGAATGTTGAAATAATATGTACAACAAACCCCCGTGACATGTATTCACCTATATGGCAAGCACATGCACCCCCAAACATAAAAGTTAAGAAAAAGAAACTGAGAGAAGAATTTTAAATTTATATGTAACTCATACACATCTATGAACTCCTGTATTTAACAATCAATGTTTCATTTGAAGAAGTATAACCCAAGCAGAAATATCAATCTTCCCTCATAACGCTAACACATTTTGAATATGGGGAGGCAGTATTTAGCCATTGACAACTGTTATTATAAGTTTCTTGTGTTCTTCTATACTTCAGCACCCTGAAACTCTACCTCTCAGTTACTTTGTGCCGTTCCTGCTATTGGTGTATGTGCCCCTCCTCCGCTTTGATAAATCACTCAAGCAGCACTGTCTTCTCTCCTCTTTGGAAAGCAGAAGAACAAACAGGAGGGTATATTTGCCACCCCCTGGTGACAGCATCCTTCAGAGTAAAACTAACAGAGGATAGCAGAGGCATGTGATTTTGTGGGCCTGAACCCTGCCCAGAAGCCCTCCTACTCTGGCTCTAAGGCTGAGCATGTGACTCAGGCAGGTCCAATCAGCATAGTTTATTCCTCTAGTCCCGGGGAGTATTTCAGGGATGGACACATGACTCAGCCAATGGAATGAGACTCAATACTCGGAATTTGTCTGGATTTATTAGGGAAAGAAAAGCTCTCTTTCCAATGGAGTTGTTAGGCTGGCAGGAAATAAGCCTGGAGCTACTGGAGGCATCTTCCCACCACAAGCCTACCTGAGAATGAAGCCAATGCAGAGGTAAACAGATCAGAAAGACAGAGTGAGAGCAAGTCCTTAGGATTAAGCACCTAGATCCAGCCAGGCCTGAAGCCCTTACGTCTAGGTTTATCTGTTGTATGAAACACTACATGTCTGTTGTAGTTGAGTTTCTATCACTTATAACTCAAAGGGACCCAAGTAACTCTGAGGAGTAACCTATGAATTCACTGGCAGTTGATTTTTTGACCCAGAGATCCCCTCTCTGTTTCTGTAGCCTCCAGTGTTTCCATTACTGGGTCCCTAATCCTGGTGTACAGGAATTATCTCTTCTCTTGTCTGTCTTCTCCCAAATACTGCAGCTACTTGAGGCCAGAAACCTGGCTTTTTCATTTCTGTGTCCTCTAAGTCTAGTCTAGAATTCAGAACATACAGTTCCTGGGATCCTACAATGTGGTAAGTCCCTTCTCAACATTAATGCTTCCCACCCCCTTCGGTATTGGGGATGGTAGGCATTGCCATCCCCAAGTTACAGGTCGGGAAACTGAGGCACATAGTAAACGTTTCTTAGGAACTGAATAGGTGACAGACTCCAGATTTCAACCCAGGCCTCTCTGACTTTAAAGCAGCATTTGCTAAACGCTTGTTGAATAAATGAATAACCCCATAGGCTGAGTTTGACATTGATCCTAATGACATTTTAGCTTTCGTTCTTTCCCACAGACCTTGGCGTTGGGGAGGATTCAGATTCTGATTTTTCCAGAATGTACCGCCCGCAGAACCTGGAACATCTTGGGTAGCTGGTCCAAAACTGACCAGGGGTCTCCTTCTCATTTCTTCTTGCAGGAATTCAGTCTGTAGCCCCCTGGCCTGCTGTTCTGAATAGCCGCCCCCTGCCCTCAACTCTGGGGTGCCTTCCTAAAGTTTCATTGTGAAACTTGGTTTCATTGTGTTTTGGGAGGTCTTCTTCCGGAACCCTCAAGGTCTTAATGCTACATTCTCCCCATCAAGGGCCCAGAAGACCTCAGCCTCTTTTCTGTGCCCCCACTCTCAACATTCCCCTGTCCCGAGTTCCATGCTCTCGACTCCTGTTAGATGTCTTCCTCCTTCAAGTTCCTCAGGACACACTGAACCTGCTTCAGTCCCCATATCAGGGTACATCGCCTCTCACATCAAAGTCTGCACATGTCCTGTCATCCACCTGAAGTTCTCCTCCTCACCCCAAAGCCCTTGACCCTTGTAACCCCTGCTCACCATGCAGACGGCTGGCCAAATACATCTCCACAGGGAATTCCCTGGGTGACCCCACCCGGTACACCAGAATCCCCCGTTTTGTCCGCTCTTACTGTTCTGTACTTCTCTTTAATATCACCCAACACAGCTGTAATGACCCACCTGTTGAGTGCCTGCACACCTCTAGATTGTGCGTACCATGAGGACAAAGAGATGTCATGCTGCTTTCCAGCCATAGCCTCACCCTGGAATAAGCCTGACACACAATAGAACTCCACAAATACTTACTGACCTACTGAATGAATAACCTCAACGAATTTGTGCTCAGATTTGGAGGATTCTGATGGGTTGATGACCAGGCCCCTTCGGATTACAAACTCATTTGCACTCCTCTGAGCAGAGCCCACACGTCCTGTTTGTACAAAAATCCCTACGTAACCTTGGTTCTTTCTCCACTGAAAATCCATCCTCTCCATGCCTTTAAAAGAATAATAAGGATAAGAAAAGCAAAGATAATAATAACACATGCCTATGACTGCCAGGTACTGTGCTAAGCACTTAGCACATTTCAGCCCATGTGATGTTCCCATAAACCCTATAAGGTGGGCTACAGTTGTTGACTCCATTTTACAGACAAGGAGACTGAGACTCAGAAAGATTAAGTCAGTTATTCAAGGTCATACAGCCGGTAAGCGATGGAGCCAGACAGTCTAACCCCAGAAAAACCTCATATAACCACTAAACTATATAATAATAACTTCCCAACATTTTTTACTGTGACTCATTGTAAAAAATACTTTTTATATCATGACGCAGTTCACACATATGCACTCACCCACAAAAGACTGAAACAAAAGTTTCATGAAGCAATACTTAGTTTTATTATGCGCTGTGCGTTCTATTTCCTTAAAATAAATGATGGTCATGATCCAAGGCAGTTAATAGGCTATACATTCCAGCAGGTTAAAATTAGGTATGTACCACTTATGAGTTTACAGTGCTGCTTTTTATTAGGGTTTAAATGGAAATACATACTTGTATGTACAGATTATCTCTTGAAAGATACGATGCAGGCAGAATAACAGCAGCCCCCTAAAGATATCCACAGAGGCTTTGAAAATGTTAGGTTATATGGCAAGGAGGAATGAAGGTTGCAGATGGAATTAAGGTTGGTAATCAGGTGACCTGAAGATTAGGAGATTATCCTGGGTTATCTAGGTGGGCTTAGTGTAATCACAAGGGTAACTGGAAGGATATATAGAAAACGGAGGTAAAAGAGAATGTCAGAGGGAGGCAACATGAAGAAGACTCAAATGGCCAGGGCTGGCTTTGAAGATGGAAGCAGGTTATGAGCCCAGGAATGCAGGTGGACTCTACAGACTGGGAAAGAGAAGGAAATGGGTCCTTTGCCAGGATTCCACAAAGGGACACAGCTCCGATGACATCTTGATTTTAGTCGATGAGACCCATGTCAGACGTCTAACCTACACAACTAAAAAATAATAGTCCGGGCGTGGTGACTCATGCCTGTAATCCTAGCACTTTGGGAGGCTGAGGCTCGTGGATTACCTGAGGTCAGGAGTTTGAGACCAGCCTGGCCGACATGGCGAAACCCCGTCTCTACTAAAAATACAAAAATTAACTGGGCATGGTGGCAGGTGCCCGTAATCCCAGCTACTTGGGAGGCTGAGGCAGGAGAATCACTTGAACCTAGGGAGTGGAGGTTGCAGTGAGCTGAGATCGTGCCACTGCACTTCAGCCTGGGCAAAAGAGCGAGATTCGTCTCAAAAAATAAATAAATAAAATCAACGTGGGTTTTTTTAAGCTGCTAAATTTGTGGCAGTTTGTTACAGCAACAACAAGAAAATAACAGATTCCCAAGAAACTGGTAACAATGTTGTCTCTGGGGAGAGGGAATAGTTACTTAGTTGGGAGACAGGAGTAGGATGATAGAGAATAAAAAGAGCTTATTATTTGAATTTTGAACCACATGAATGTATTATTTTTTAACATAAATAAAATGTTTTGAATGTTTGGGAGTTCCTTCTGGTTTTTTGTTTGTTTGTTTGTTTTTGTTTTTGTTTTTTAAGATGAAGTCTCACTCTGTCACCCAGGCTGGATTGCAGTTGTGCCATCTCAGCTCACTGCAACCTCCACACGCTGGGTTCAAGCAATTCTCCTGCCTCACCCTCCCTAGTAGCTGGGACTACAGGCACGCGCCACCATGCCCAGCTAATTTTTGTATTTTTATTAGAGACAGGGTCTCACCATGTTAGCCAGGCTGGTCACAAACTTCTGGCCTCAAGCGATACTTCTGCCTCAGTCTCCCAAAGTGCTGGGATTACAGGGGTGAGCTACCATGCCCAGCCTAAGAAGCCATTTAAGACTTTTGTTTCCCTAGTTGCACCTCCTCCACCATGAAATTTTAATACCACAGATATACTGTATCTCATTTTATGAAATTTACACTTGTGTTTTATACATAAAAAGAAGAGGTGTGTTTTTATGGCCCCAAGAACCAGCTTTCAAACCCTTGGGGGCCATACTCCTTTCTGGCCCCCCCCATACACTGAATATGCACAACTGAGGTAAAAAAATCACATTCTTTTATGTCTGAAGTACAGATATACATTCAGTACCTAAAGAAATATGCAAAATATTGGTGGATTAATATTTCATGGTGGGAAGTGATTAACAAAAAAAGTCTAAAAAATCTCCTTAGAAGAGCAATAAATTTTAAAAGATTATAGAAGGTTGAGAAACTGTGATCTAAACAGGTGGTTTGGAATTGCCCAGTGGGGCCCACATAGGATCCGAAGTGTGGCAAGTGTCATGGCAGGGATGGGTAGTATCTTAGAGGGGCACTAGTGGGAAACACGGACCTTGTCTCCCACTAGCCCTGAACATAGCGGGTAACCCAGAACCACACTCTCACTAAAGCCGACACCTCAAAGTGGGCCACTGACATGCTTATTTGAACAACTGAACATTTTTTTTAAAGAATTTGGAAATTTCACGTAAAATATGGACTTATGACTCTTGAAAAATTGGAAGACCTAATGACACTGGAGCCACATTTCTGCACATTAACAATTAACATAGCCAGGTATGGTGGCCCACACCTGTAATCCCAGCACTTTGGGAGGCTGAGGCAGAGGGATTGCCTGAGGCCAGGAGTTTGAAAACAGCCTGGCCAACATGATGAGACTCTATTAAAATATTTTAAAAATTAGCAGGGTGTGATGTCCCAACTACCAGGCAGACAGAGGTGAGAGGATCACTAGAGCCCAGAGTTGGAGGTTCCAGTGAGCCATCACACCATTGCACTCCAGCCTGGGTGACAGAGCAAGACTAAGGAAGAAAGAGAGAAAAGAAAGAAAGAAGGAAAGAAAGAAAGAAAGAGAGAAAGAAAGAAAGAGAGAGAGAGAGAGAGAAAGAGAGAGGAAGGAAGGAAGGAGAAGGGAAGGAAGGAAGGAAAGAAAGGAGAGAAAGAGAGAGAGAAGGAAAAGAAAGAGAAAGAAAGAGAAAGAAAGAAAGAAAGAAAGAGAGAAAGAAAGAAAGAAAGAAAGAAAGAAAGAAAGAAAGAAAGAAAAAAAAAGAGAGAGAGAAAGAAAGAAAAAAGAGGGGAGGGGGAGGTGAGGGGAGAGAGGGGAAGGGAGGAGAGGGGAGGGAAGGAAGGGGGGAGGAAAGGGGGAGGGGAAGAGAGGGGAGGAAAAAGGAGAGGATGGGAGTGGGGAGGGGAGGCGATGGTGGAGGGGAGCGGGGAGGGGAGGGGAGGGAAGGGAAGGGAAGGGAAGGGAGGGAAGGGAGGGAAGGGGAAACACTACCACCACCAAAACAATTGTGTAGGGTTGATTTGTGATTGCCCCATTCAGAAATGCGTAACCACTTTGGTTAGCCACAGACCCCCACCCTTCCTTATTGTTCCCTAGTACTGAACTCAGGTGTCAGTTTCATCCATCAGTTCATTACATTCCACTCTTTTTTCTGAGACTGGCATATTTCACTTATTTGCCTTCCCTGTCTGCCCCAGCGCTGAAGTGGAGAAGAAGGAAGGAACTATGGGATGGAATGCAATTTCTTTCCCATCCTTATATCTATTTATCAAGGAGTCTTCAACAAATGACAATAAAAACTTCATTGAACACTTGACTGTGCACCACGTACTGTACTAAGAACTGAGTTTGTTGTCTAGTCTAACTGTCCCCAGATCTCCCTGGAGTACACATACTCATCTTCATTTTCCTGATCAGCAACCCCAGACTCAGAAAGGTAAAGTAACTCACCCAAGGTCACACAGCAAGTTAGTGGCACACTTTAGTTATTATTTCTGTATAAAAACTACACCAAACTTAGTTACATAAAACAACCATTCCATTGTCTTCAAGTTTACTGTGAGTTGGGGATTCAGAAAGGACACAGCAGGGATGGCTTCTCTGTGCTCTGCAGTGTCTGGGACCTCACGTGAGAAGACTTGAAGGCTAGGGATGAGTCAACAGCAAGAATCTAAAAATCAATCACAAATCTGGCACCTGAACGAAGATGACTCTAACACTAACCTCAGCTGGGACTGCCAACCGACCAGAGCACCTACACATGGCCTCCTCAACTGGCCATGGCCTCTCCATGTGCTTGGGCTTCCTCAAAACATGGAAGCCTCAGGGCACTTCTTACATGATGGCTCAAACTCCAGCAAGAATGTTCCAGCAAACAAAGGCGAACAGCACTGCCTTTTCTAACCTAGCCTTGGAAGTCCCATAGTTCACTTCTGCCACCTTCTATTGGTTACGAGCAAGTCACCCAGATTCAAAAGAAGGGGACATAGACCCTAACTCTAGATGGAAGGAGGTTCCATTGCAGAAGAGCACACGGAATGGAAGATATTGTTGCAGTCATCCTGGACAATATGATCTGCCACAGGGCAGAACCAGGACACAAACTCAGGCAGATGGCTCCAGAGACATTGTTGTTAACCACTACCTACGCTCTCTAGGTGGTTGTGAGAATTAAGTGAGATAACACATGCAAAGTGCTCAGGACAGGGAATGGCACATCATATAAATTCAATAAATGTTGCTTTCCTGATTTCATGCACTCTCTTTGCCTCTATACCTGTGCATAACCTTACCTGTGAAGTGCCTGGCTACATGCATCTGGAAACCTGGCATCCAGTGAGCTGACTCAGGAGAAAGACTGAACTCAGACTACCCCTCACCACAGCTCTGGATGAGAATTTCTCTGAGGACTCCGTGGAGGAGGCGTCCATGTGGCTTGGCCATGTCTCTAAAACCCAGGCAGGGCCAGAGACCTGTGCCCCAGCCCCAGCAGACAACCCAGGGGACTGAAGTTCAGAGTTGAAGAGTTCAAACCCTGCACAGTTCATGAATATTCCTGGGCCCCAAAGAGTAACTGGAGAAATTGTTTGTATCAGTGAGGAATGACTTAACTCTTGGCAAATCCTAGAAAACAGCCTTTCTTCCTGTTTCTAGAGGCCTTCCAAAGAAAAGAAACAGTTTAGATTTTGCTCAGCTCTGTGGTTGACTACGGACTCCCACTCCATGGGGGACCCGTGGGTGAGGTCCCAGCTCCTGGGAACAGAGGGAGGGAGCATTCAGGGAGTGCAAACCAAACTATTTGGTTCTCTGGCCAATGGGGCCTCTAAGTTGGCTTCAGAGACCACTGAGGGATGGGAGTGTCATCAACACTGATCCCAAAATCTCTCCTCTAAGCTTTACCTTCCATTCAAGCTGGGCTGGGTTCCTCTCTACCCCAATTCACCTCATCCCATTCCCTCCTACTACCTGCCCTTTGCAAGTGTTGAGCTGCCCTCCTGGAACACTTTCCTTCCCATGGCCAAACAAACTCATCTGTACTTTCAATACCCAGGTGCAGCTCTATCTCAACCATGAGAAACCTTCCCCGAAAACCACGGCTCAACAAAGTTTTATTTCTCTCCCTGAACTTGCTACGCAATTTACTTCTTCATTCATGAATGCAATAGGTCATTTTTAGGGAAGGCGTTCTCCAGGCCTTTGGCCTCATTACTCGCTTGACGCTCTTAAAAATTATAAAGTACCTCAAAGAGTTTTTGTTTATGTGGCTTTCATCTGTTGCTTTTTACCATATTAGGAATTTACCCTGAGAAATTTTAAAACTATTTATTCCTTCATTCACGTGAAAAGAACAAGAACAAACCCATTACATGTTAATATCGGGGGATGACATCATCACATGTCATGAAGCCTCTGGAAAACCCCACTGCACACTTGTGAGAGATGAGAGTTTGAAAAGGCAAATCACATCTTGTGTCATACCAAAACAAAAATAGTTTTGATCTGGTGGATTCCCTGAAGGGTCACCACAACATATTTTGAGAATTGCTATCTTAGGCTATTTAGAGGCACCAGGTTTTTCTCTGTCTCTCTCTCATCTCTATCTCTTTCTCTCCCTTTTTCAGTAACTTGCTATCTCTGTCTCTATCTCTATCTTCGTCTGTCTCCACACAAGCCTTCTTCTCTTTCATCCACCATTGGCTTTTTGGTATAACTTTAGTATTTACTTTACTGGTACTTGTTAACATTTTTTAAAATTAAATAGATGAGGATAGGAAATGAAAAGAAATTAGGAGGTCAAGGCAGGAAGTCTTGAGCCCAGGAGTTCAAGACCAGCCTGGGCAACATAGTAAGACCCTGTCTTTACAGAACAGAAAACAAAAATTTGGCAAGATGTGGCAGTGGCGTATGCCTGTAGTGCCAGCTACCCAGGAGGCTGAAGTGAGAGCACTGCTTGAGCCTGGTAGGTCGAGATTGCAGTGAGCCATGATTGTACCACTGCACTCCAGCCTAGGCAAAAGAGTGAAACCCCGTCTCTAAAAAACATAAAGAAAAAAAGAAAGAAAGGAAGGGAACAATCAGTGTGCAAAGCACAGACTCTTAGTAAAGACTGTGCATATCACAATAAATCTTTTTGTTATACATTGTTCCAGATACAGAGAAGGATGTAGATATAGGTGTAGATATAAATAATAATGTGAATGTGGGAATGTATTTGTTATTATAGGCTGTGGTCAGAAGATTTTGAAAACAGTATAATAGAAGACCGTTTTTGGAGATTTCTCAGGGTAAGCCAAAGTTTAGCAAAATGTGGGGCATTTTCTCCTAGTGGTATGGGAAACAATGTTTTGGTTGCATACTGCATATGCATATGATATTAAACAACAATAGTATATTAACATTAACATTAAATAACATTAATAATCCCTGTTCAGTTGTCAGTCAGCTACTCTGATTCCATCCAGGAGGAAATCTCACTTGGTGAATAGGGTCTCTTTAACATTCTCTAATATTTGCTAATCTCCCTTGGTAATTGGGACAAAGTCTGAAGTTCAGAACTCTCAGCAGTCAGCAATGTCTCGGTGGGCTCCAAAAACACTGTTTTGGATTCATATATATACACACACACACACACACACACACACACACATACACACACATATATATACACATATATATATAAATCCAAATACATATGATATCTAAATTCATATATATTGGATTTAGATATATATTTGATATGTATACTCATATATGAATTAAAATATATATTTGATATGTAAATTCAAATGCATATACACATATATAAAAATACTGTTTTGGATTCATATATATGAATATATATATTTTCTTAAGTATTATATATACATATTTGTGCATATATATATATGAATCCAAAACAGTGTTTTTTTATGTGTCTGTATATATACATACATGTATTTATGGGTTCATATATATGAATAAGAATATGGATTATAGCCGGGCGTGGTGGCTCAAGCCTGTAATCCCAGCACTTTGGGAGGCCGAGACGGGCGGATCACGAGGTCAGGAGATCGAGACCATCCTGGCTGACACGGTGAAACCCCGTCTCTACTAAAAAAATACAAAAAACTAGCCGGGCGAGGTGGCGGGCGCCTGTAGTCCCAGCTACTCGGGAGGCTGAGGCAGGAGAATGGCGTGAACCCGGGAGGCGGAGCTTGCAGTGAGCTGAGATCCGGCCACTGCACTCCAGCCTGGGCGACAGAGCGAGACACCATCTCTCATAAAAAAAAAAAAAAAAAAAAAAAAAAGAATATGGATTATAAGAATATGGAATAAGAATATAGATTCATATATATGAATTAATATGAATGAATTAATATGAATATGGATTCATATAGATGAATAAATATATATTTATACATATGTACGTATATAAAATGTTACAGTTGCTATTTATGTGTGGCAATGATGCTATGTTTTCATCATTTTAAATGGAGACATAACATTTCTTATTTAAGTAAGTTTATTGCAATAATCAAATGAGTTGCTGTAAAGAAATACAAAAATAATATCACAGGTGGTGTGTATATCTGTCAAAAAGGGTGAGATGAAGGTAGTTCCCAAGGGGTTAAGTTCCAGAAATACTTGTGTTCTGGAATGAACACTCAATGGAGTCAGGCAAATGTGGATTCAAATTGCCGCTCTGCCACCCATTGTCTTTGTGACCTTGGGCAAGTGACTCAGCCCGTGTTGAGGACTCACTGCTCCTTTGGGCTCTGAGAGTTTTCAAGGATCAAAGACACCTGAGGTAACACCAAATGACCTCAGGAGAAAGAGCCCAATAGCTCTGTCCCATACTCTCTGCAAATAAACATTTTGTGGGCATTATCTCATTTTAGGCTCACAACAGTCTTGAAATAAGGACCTTTTTTTTTTTTTTTTTTCTACAGATGAGAAAGAAAGGCTGAGAGAAAGGGCAATGACCTGGTCTTCCTCTTAATAAATGTCAACTTCTTTTTTTTTGAGATAGGGTCTCACTTTCCATATTTGGAAAGTGCAGGAGCAGGGATTTGAACCCAAGTCCATCTCGGTGTGAATCTATTTTGTTTCTGGCTGCATTTGCCCATCTTCATGGGGACAGGAAGGGAAGCAGTGGCCACTCAGCCACCACTCCCATCATCTCACCACCTCTTTCTACCTCCTCTGCTGATGCTACTAAGCATGGTAGGAAAAGTTGAGATTGTTTTAATTACTCATGTTTTAGCCATAATTTATTTTCGCTAGCTTTGTAATTTACACATGGGAAAAAAGCAGGTTTCCCCTGCTAAGTCCAAGATGCTAAGAAGATCAATGAAGTCATTGTCATTGAGTTAAATATTAAGAAGCTGATTTGTCAATTCAAACTCAAGTTTGCATTTACAAAATATACCGTTGAATTAAATGTTATGAGGACAAGTTGTAGAATATGCATAATTCTTTCCTGATAGAAAAAATCCATCTACCCAGCTTATATTTATATTTTAGTTTTCAAAGTCTGACTTGTAAACACTCAACAGTTTTCACCCATATTTCGATAATCAAATGTAATGGTTGGCACAGGGCTTTGTAGTTTGAAATACTTGGGTCAACAATTCTACATTTCTTTCTCTTAACGTGCTATTAAAATGAGAGGCTTCTGATTATAAATTTACTTTCATTCAAGACTGAATTGAACAATTTCATAATTTTAATTGTTCCCAACTGATCAATAGTCTTACTTCCAAATTCGAATTCCCCCAAGGGACAATCATCATGGGGCATAGCTTTTATGCAGGGTCATCTTTTGGGGGAGGAGCATCCAGGCAGAGGGGACAGCAAGGATGAGGATCTAGAGATGAGAGTGACCCTCCCTAAGTGTCTGAGGGGCAGCAAGGAGGGAGCAGAACGAGATGAGGTCAGGGAGGTGACGGGAGTAGGGAAAGAAAGACCATTCGAGGCTCATTCTCCATTGTCAGGACTCTGGATTTTTATTCTGAATAAGACCAGAAGCAGTTGGGGGGTTCTGGGAAAAGAAACAGCATATTCTGTCTTATGTTGAATAACATCACTCAGAAAGCTGAGTTGAAAATGGATAATAGTGGGGGAAGAGTGAGGATTGTATCCAATAAGCCATGTGAGCAATTATGCTGGCTTGGGTCGGGGTGGGGGTCCTGGGAGTGGTAAGAAGGCCAGGATTGGATGTTGGATGGTGGATTAAAGTGATGTGAGTGTGGGGAAAAGGGAGGAGCCAAGAATGATGGCAAAGTGTTTAGTCTGAGTCACTGAAAGAAAGAGTTGGCATTTACTAAGAGAAAGACCAAGGGAGGGGTGTGTGTGTGTGTGCACGTGTGTGTGTATGAGTGTGAAAGTGTGTGTGTATGTGACTGTGTGTACAAGTATGCATGTGTGAGTGAGAGAGAGAGAGAGAGAGTGAGTGTGTGTGTGTGTGTGTGTGTGTGTGTGTGTGTGTGTGACCATGAGTTAACTTGGGCTGTGTGGAGTTTGAAATGCCCATTTAGACACCCAATGGGAGATGTTAACTAGATGACATGGACGCAGTACAGAACGCAGGGATAATAAACCCTGAGAGCTGTTGTAGTAGAAATTATATTCAAAGTTCCAAAAGTGATTGCTGAATGACTGAAGGTTGCTGAGGGAAGGAAAACTTTTCACTAAAAGCCAATTTGAACATTAACACGTTAGAGCTTCTCAAGAAATTAAAAGAGGCCAGGTGCGGTGGCTCACGCCTGTAATCCCAACATTTTGGGAGGCCGAGGCAGGTGGATCACTTGAGGTAAGGAGTTTGAGACCAGCCTGGGCAACATGGCAAAACCCCAGCTCTACAAAAAATACAGAAATTAGCTGGGTGGGGTGGGGCACATGCCTGTAATCCCAGCTACTCCAGAGGCTGAAGCAGGAGAATAGCTTGGATCTGGGAGGCGGAGTTTGCAGTGAGTGCACTCCAGCCTGGGTAACAGAGCAACACTCTGTCTGAAAAGGAAAGAAAAAAAAAAAAAAAAAAAGAAAGAAAAGAAAAGAAGGAAGGGAAGGAAGGGAAGGAAGGAAGAAATTAAAGGGGTCTTCTCAGGCCAGGCAAAGAAAAAGTGGAGCCCAGAGGGTATCACCCCACTGGGACCTAGCCTGAGAGCAAGGATTGTGCACAGGCATCTAAGCCAGGGCAAACCACCTGGTCTGGCTACAAAATTACACCTGATATGTCTTTCAGAACTGTAACCCAGTCACAAGCCTCTGCCTCTTCTTTAAAGTATTTTCCCCTGACTCTGTCTGCTTCCTGCTTTTATGTTTCTCTCTACCTCTTTGTTGCAGGGGGCCTCAGTGAAAAGAGCTCACCTCACCTGTCTTGATAGGTTGCTTAATGAGTACCCATCCCTCCCATCCAGTAGGCACGCCCCTTTGCGAGGTGACCCTGAGGCTCCTCCCCTCCAGAGGTGGGTTCTGTTCCTCCAACCTTTCGATTCTGGGCTTGATCTTGTGACTTGATTTAACCAATATTATGTGGTAGAAATGCCAGTGTGTGAGTTCCAGAGCTTAAGTCTTTAAGAGGTTTGAAGCTTATGCCTTCACCTTCTTGGAAACTCCAGACTACCATAGAAGGGAGCTGGTGCAGCCTCCTGGGGGATGAGACACTCTGTGGAGGAGAATGGAAGCAACCTCTAGTCAACAACCAGCCAGACATAAGAGGGAGGCTATCAGGGCATTTTCAGCCCCAGTCAGTCTCCCAGCTTTGTGCAGCTACATGAGTGAGCCTCAGCAAAACCAGCAGAGAAACTGCCCAGCCAACCTTTAGAATCACGAGAAAGAAGAGATCATTGTTTTGTGATTTGTACACAATGACAGATAATGGATATACCTTTCTTAGCCTCATGTTCCTCATCTGTGAAATGGGAATAGCAGTCCCCAACTAGTAGAGTTATTTTGCATACTAACCAATTTACTAGATGTGAACGTACTTGCAATCTATAAAAAAAATTGCATGTGTTTATTGTTAATAGGCCTAAATATATTGGGTAAAATAAAATCTGGGCCCCTGGAAAGATGATCTGACAGTATTTTGGCACAGTTAACACAAATAGAGTGTTTGGGCACAGACCAGGCACTGTTCTAAGTTCTGTAATTGTGCTAATTCATTTAACACTCATCATGGCTGGGAGCAGTTGTTCATACCTGCAATCCCAACACTTTGGGAGGCCAAGGCAGGAGGATCTCTTGAGTCCATGAGTTCAAGACCAGCCCAGGAAACAAAGCAAGACTCTGCCTCTGTGAAAAATAAAATGTGAGCCAGGCATGATGGTGGGCACCTGTAATCCCAGTCTGTCAGGAGGCTGAGTTGTAAGGATCAGTTGAACCTAGGAGATCGAGGCTGCAGTGAGCTAAAATAAGCCTGATTGATAAAATTAGACACTGTCTCTGAAAAAAGAAAGAAAGAAAGAAAGAAAAAAAGAAACCTACTCATCATAAGCAAGTGTACAAGGTTGGAACCAAGTTTTACAAGTGAGGAAACTGAGTCCTAGAGAGGTTGAGAACTTTTCAAATGTCATTCAGCTAAGAAATGATGGAGCTGGGATCCAAGCCCAGGTGACCTGGCTCCTGAGCCCTGGTTCCCATGAGATAATGGCAGGCAGACACGACCAGGTGCGGTGGCTCATGCCTGTAATCCCAACACTTTGGGAGGCCAAGGCGGGAGGATCATTTGAGGTCAGGAGTTCGAGACCAGCCTGGCTAACATGGTGAGACCCAGTCTCTACTAAAAATACAAAAATTAGCCAGGCGTGGTGGCAGGCGCCTGTAATCCCAGCTACTTGGGAGATTGAGGCGGGAGAATCGCTTGAACTCAAGAGGCAGAGGTGGCAGTAACCCGAGATCACACCACTGCACTCTAGCCTGGGCAACAGAGTGAGACTCCATTTCAGGAAAAAAAAAAAAAAAAAAGAAGACAGGCACATCCAAAGAGACACCTCGGACAGCTGGACATTGCAGAAAAAGCTGTACCCTGCTTTAATGTGAGAGAGGGTTTCCATGTGGTTGTTATTTGGTGGTGGCTGGAGATGGAACCAAGGTCAGTTGTCTCTGGAAGGTTGGCTGCGTCAGATACTGACTTCTGTCCTTCCTGCATTCCTTTACCTTTCCCTTCTGTTCAACTGGGGATCAGGCTTTGTGGGCCGTTGTTTCTGGAGACTTTTGTGTCAGGGCTTCCCGGCTTCTATTTCCCAAAGCCATAGCCCATTTGCAGAAGACTGGGATTTTCCTACAATAAGAAGAAATTTCCCTGAATTGGATACAGAGAAGTGAGTTCTGTGGGTTCTGGAGCCCCAAAGCAGGCAGGGCTAGGGGGTGCGGTTGTTACTCCCTGTTCTCTGGCAGGACATATTAGGGCTCATTGCAGGCTGCACCCCACCACCTTGCCCCAGTCACTTTAGTTTCCTGTCTCAGCCACGGTTTCCTGCCCCAGGCATGGAAGGGGACATCAGAACCACCGCATCTGAAGGGGCCCTGTGGACTGGGACAATGGGCTTCTCCTGGGTCACCAGTGAGTACCATTGACTGGTACTCCCTAAAACTGCAGAACTGAAAATCTTGGTACAGCCCAAAAGGAGGGGCCCAATGAGCCCCAACCATGACAGTGGTTCAGGGCTCAGACTGGTAAAAAGGTAGATTTAGTACAGCATTTCCAAATTTCAGTCGTTTGCAAATTCCTTGCAGGTAGAGTGGCCAGATAAATGCAGAATACCCAGCTGTTCAGCCTGTCTTTTCTCCTGACCACCCCCACCTTTCCAATATTTTGGACATTCTTATACTAAAAAATTATTTGTTGTTTATCTTCTATTCAGATTTAACAGGGTGTTTTGTATTTTTTATTTGCTAAGTCTGGCAGCCCTAGCTTCAAGATTTTTACCATAACCACACACTACCTCATATACTTGAGACTTTATGAGAACAAACCAACTGTTCTGACATTTAATTCATATTTTCTTTAAATCCATATGACTTTTTCATTTAGGTAAAGTTATTTTTAAGGGAATTTGATTCCACTAATAAAAATGGAAAACTGGCATTAATTGCCTTAAACAGAAGTTACTGTAAAAATGATATTTGTTCAGAGCCAAGCAATGTTTTGAAGCTCTAGCTATGTTCTTTTGCCTCCCTGAGGCCCACCCTCTCTCTTACAAAAAGATGGGAGTGTTAGAGAAATGCTAAAGAGAGGCTAGCAGTCTAGGCAGACTTTTTATTTGAAGGACTGAAGGAGGATGGAAGTGGAAGGAATTTCTGTCTGTGTGAGTCAATGCTATATAACCTCAGGTCCATGTACTGCTCTCACCTAAATCTTTTTCACTTTTTATTTTTTAATTTTTAATATAAAGAGAGAGTCTTGCTGTCCTGCCCAGGCTGGTCTCAAACTCCTGGCCTTAAGTGATCCTCCTACCTTGGCCTCTAAAATCATTTTAGCATGCTATGTTTTAGGACACCCTGATTTACAGAACATAAAGGAATGTGGCATTTGTTGTTCACCTCAGTTTGCGACTGGAGATTGATATCAAAGTTCAAAATTGATAAAAAGAAATATCTGCACTAGACTTCATTCTGGGCATCTCACCCACATACCCACATGACCCCACTTATTTCTCCTGACCAACTCAGCAAAAAAGTCCTTTCATTTCCCCGACCCTTTATTTATTTATTTATTTAGAATGTAGCAATAGAGACATCACTTCCCGTCAGGAGCGCAATCTGTGTTCTCAAGAACTTTGCTTATGTTGATCTCTCTGTACATACCTACCCTCCTCCCAAGCTCCAGAGACAGAGGTTAAGAAGGAAGCATCCAAAGGAAGCCTTTGGGGCTGTCTTGCCCGTCTGTCCTCCTGAACCTTCATGCTGCAGCCCTGCTCCCAGATTATACTTGGGAAACTCAAATAACCTAATTTCAAGGCAATAAAAGTTTCCAAATTTCCCAGAGGACAGAAGATTTTACCCTGAGTGTTACCCACAATTTCTAATAACTTTTCCTTTGAATTGCCCCGAATTCTTCTCTGTCCTAACAAGTCAGTAAGATCTGGCTTGAAGTGCTAGTCCATGTTCCGCCTTTTGATCTGCCTTCTGCTTAGATGGGTGTGTTACCTGAAAGACAATTTATTGAGCTGTACCCTTATGATCTGGGTACCATTCCGTATATTTTGACAAAAAGTCTTGAAGATTAAAAAATATCACTCTGTGTTTATACCTAAAAGGATTGAAAGGAAAGATTCCAGCAGATACTGGTATACCCATGTTACTACAGCATTACTTAAAAGAGACAAAAGATGGAGACAACCAAAAGGGCTATGGAACACTGAATGGATGTTTACAATGTAGCATGCACAGACACTAGAATGTTCTTGAGCCTTCCTTACTAAGGAACTAAATTCTGGTACAGGCTACATTATGAATGAACCTTGAAGATATTATGTTAAGCCAGACACAAAAAGACAAATATAGTGTGATTCCCCTTATATGAGGTACGTAGAATAGTCAAATTCATAGAGATAGAAAGTAGGGTGGCAGTTACCAGGAGCTGGGGAAGAGGAAAATGAGGAGTCTTTACTTAATAATTATGGAGTTTCAGTTTGGGAAGATGAAAAAGTTCTGAAGATGGATAGTAGTGATGGTTGTACAACAATGTGGATATACTTAATACCGCTGAATTCTACATTGAAAAATTGCTAAAATGGCAATTATATATATATATATGCGTGTGTGTGTGTGTGTGTGTATATATATATACCTTTTTTTTTTTTTTTTTGATACAGAGTCTTGCTCTGTCGCCCAGGCTGGAGTACAATGGTGCAATCTCGGCTCACTGCAACCTCTGCCTCCCAGGTTCAAGCGATTCTCCTGCCTCAGCCTCCTGAGTAGCCGGGATTACAGGCATGCACCACCAAGCTGGGTTAATTTTTGTATTTTTAGTAGAGACGGGGTTTCACCATGTTGGCCAGGCTGGTCTCGAACTCCTGACTTCAAGTGATCTGCCCAACTTGGCTTCCCAAAGTGCTGGGATTACAGGTGTGAACCACTGCGCCTGGCCTATTATATATATTTTACCATAATAAAAAATGCTAAAAACAACACCACAAAAAAGAGCTGGCTGATCTCTCAGAAGGGCTGGGTTTCAGTGTCTTGTAAACACCATTCAAATCAGAGATGTTCTGATTTTGATCTGTTTTTAAAATATTCAATCAACTAACTTTTTAATTTAGAGTTTTGTTTATTGTTAGAACAACTTTAGAACAACTCCCCATCTTTCAGAAAGAAAAGCGCATCTTTAATCTATTTGCTTAAACATATACATATATCCTTCTAGTCCTGTTTAAGCATTAGCAGTGTTATGTTATTGTTATGGGGGTAGAGGGATACAATATACTTACAGTTTTGGAGTTCGCTTTTTTACGTTTCATAAAATATTGGATGTACCAGGGGTCAGCAAGCTTTTCCTGTGGAGGGCCAAATGGTAAATATTGGAGACTTTGCAGGCTACATGGTTTCTGTTGCACTGGTTGTCTGTCACTGTAGCACAACAGCTTCCAGAGATGGTACATTAATGAATGGGTGTGTCTGTGGACAAAGGAAAATTCTTTTTTTTATTTTTATTTTTATTTTATTTTATTTTATTTTTTGAGACAGAGTCTTGCTCTGTTGCCCAGGGTGGAGTGCAGTGGCGCAATCTTGGCTCACTGCAAGCTCCGCCTCCCGGGTTCACTCCATTCTCCTGCCTCAGCCTCCTGAGTAGCTGGGACTACAAGCACCTGCCACCACGCCCGTAATTTTTTTTTTTTGTATTTTTAGTAGAGACGGGGTTTCACTGTGTTAGCCAAGATGGTCTCGATCCCGTGACCTTGTGATCCGCCCACCTCGGCCTCCCAAAGTGCTGGGATTACAGGCATGAGCCACCATGCCCGGCCGACAAAGGAAAATTCTTACAAAAACAGTGGCCCAGGGTCACTGTTTGCAGGCCTCTGGTATCCTGTACCTTTATGCAACATAGCCCTGTGGTGAGGGGCTGACGGCTTGGTATCAGGGGAGCCTGGGTTCCAAGTTTGGACATTCCAGCACTAGTTGTAGGGTATATTTGTGCAAACTGTAGAACATCTCTCTGCCTCAGTTTCCTCATCTGTATAATAGGACTAATAATAACCAGATCCAAGTGTTGGGATTAGATGAACTAAAGTGTGTAACAAACACAGCCCAGGTCCTGTGCATGGCAGAATCTGTAAAAACAGTGGATGCTACGTTACTTGCTAGCATGAGCCAAACTTCTTGTTTGTCTTTCATTTCTGCATGTTAGTCCATTGAGTAAATACACTTTAATCTGCTTCATTATTTCTCCCAGACTGTCTACTTTATAAATCATTCAACACCCTTGAAGCACCGAGGATGAAGAAAAGAAGCTGATTTTCATTTTTGGACTGTCTGAATAAATGTGTGCATGTGTTTGGGGAGGGGAGGGTGTTTAAAGACATAATCAACAGTGAAATACTTGCTTGGGAAGAATTTTTCTCCCCTCCCGCAACCAAGAAGCCTACTCAAAGACATGAACGTATTTCAGAATTCATTGAGAGCTGGGCTGGGTTAGGTAAGCTCTTCGCTGAAGGTAAGAGAAACTTATAATTGCAACGGTGCACCTCTAAACAAAACAAAGGGATTCGTTGCAGGGAAGTCAAGGGTGTTTTATGGAATGTAAAATCCAAAAATGCAGCCCAGTCTTAGCAGGTACAGGATAATGAATGAAAAGTGATTGCGGTCACATGAGGTCAGGAGTTCAAGATCAGCCTGGCCGACATGGCGAAACCCCCACTCTACAAAAATACAAAAATTAGTCAGGCATGATGGCGGGTGCCTATAATCCCAGCTAAGTGGGGGAATCACTTGAACCCAGGAGGCAGAGGTTGCAGTGAGCCGAGATAGCGACATTGCACTCCAGCCTGGGCAACAGAGCGAGCCTCCGTCTCAAAAAAAAAAAAAAAAAAGAGTGATTGGGGCAAGAGGTCAAGTTTCCACTGGGCCAAGACAATGGTATCTCTCATTTTCGTACCACACAGTCTCTCCTGTCTGCAATTCCCTGCAGAAACAGGTTGATAGAGTTTGGCTATTTGTCCCTGCCCAAATCTCATGTTGAATTTTAATCCCCAGTGGGGGAGGTGGGGCCTGGTAGGAGGCATTTGGGCCTTGGGGGTGGATTTCTCATGGCTTGGTGATGTCTTCGTGATAGTGAGTTCTCATGGGATCTGGTCATTGAAAAGTGTCTTGCACCTCCTCCCAACTCTTTCTCTGGCTCCTTCGTTTACCATGTAACATGCCTTCTTCCCCTTTGCCTTTTGCTATGATTGGAGGCTTCCTGAGGCCTCCCAGAAGCAGATGCTGCTATGCATCTGCAGCATCACTGTTCCTGCAGAACTGCCAGCCAGTTAAACCTGTTTTTTTGTGTGTGAATTGCCCAGTCTCAGGTATTTCTTTGTAGCAATGCAAGAATGGTCTAATACTCAGGTACCTTTTAATCTCACCCTTTAAATCTTGTTCTGTGTGCAGCCTCCTTCCTTGGATCCCCACCTTGAAACTTATTGTCACATGGTGATGGTAAGCACTCCCTTGACTGAGAGGAGGAAAGAAAAGTAGGCATTTGTTTGTGTCTTCAATTCTCACCTTGGCTATTGGCTAGGAGATGGGGGTTTTGGCCAGGAGATGTGGGGATTGCATCAGACAGAGGTAGGGGAGCCTGAGGAAAGAGGAGTTCTCCACACTTTGATCACCACTGAAGGCTCCGGATCCTTCTCTCTGGCTGATTTGACCATCCCCAGGAGCAGTGACATGGAAGTGAACTTGGAGTGGCAAGTTGGTGAGACCAAGGGTGGACTTGGCTTCCTGCTTTCCCCTGCTATTCCTGGTTCCTGCGCGGTAAGGATGCCACCTGACAGTTCACATGGCTTCAGAAGGTGGGACTCAGAAAACGGCTAAATTGAAATCTAGTACTGTCTAGCATGGGGCCTGCATTAGTCCGTTCTCACACTGCTATAAAGAAATACCTGAGACCGAGTAATATATAAAGAAAAGAGGTTTAATTGGCTCACAGTTCTGCAGTTTATAGAGGAAGCATGATGCTGGTATCTGCTCGGCTTCTGGGGAGGCCTCAGGAAGCTTACCGTGATAGTGGAAGGTGAAGGGAAAGCAGGCATGTCTTACATGGCTGGAGCAGGAGAGAAGGGGGAGGTGCTACACACTTTTAAACAACCAGATCTCACGAGAACTCACTCACTATCATGAGAACAGCACCAAGAGGGAAATCCAGGCTTGTGATCCAATCACCTCCCACCAGGCCCCACCTTCAACACTGGAGATTACAATTCAATGTGAGATTTGGATGTGACACGGATCCAAACCATATGAGGGCCTGTGGCAGTGGGTACAGCATAACCCTTTGCAGAACATGTGGTGAAAGATGGACTGCCCAGGCCAGAGGCTGGTGGACGGTGTGGCAGTCACTTGCGGGGAGGGGGTTCGCTCAAAGAGTCCCAAAGCTAAGGAGAGAGGGAGCCAGTGGTCGAGTTCTGGCTGAGCTAAAGAGCAGAAGTCCGGTTAGCCATCAGCTTCCACCACAGAGGAGAGCAGCAACTCAAGGATCCATGATAGCAGAACAAGCTACAGGTGCAAAGATACCGTCCCTCCAGGCCACCCAGGTTGCCTGAGCTCACTCACCCTCAAACCCCTGGAGGTCATCTTGGCAGAGCAGACACAGAAATAAGAGACCCAATTGACCCACAGGCTGAGCATCACCTGGAAGAACTATTTGAATCACTAGATTAGACTCGTTTTTAAAGATAGTTTTTTTAAAAAGAAACTTCTTTAATGTAAGAGTGAAAGGGTCAGTACGTTTTCCCATAAAGGGCCAAATTGTAAATGTTTTATGCTTTCCCGACTATAGGGTTTCTGTTGTGAAGACTCAGTGGTGCAAAAGCAGCTATAGACATTTATAAACAAATGAGTATGTTCTAATAAGTCTATCAGCAGTGAAATTTGAATTTCATATTCTGTTTATGCATCATGAAATGTCTTTTTATTTTTTTCAAACATTTCAAAATGTAAAAACCATTGTTAGCTCGTGAGTTGTACAAACATGGGCTACAGGCTGGATTTGGCCAATGAACTACAGTTTGCTGGCCCCTACAATATTTGATTCATACAAAAATTATGTCAGATATGCTATAAGTCGCAATAATAAATCAAAAACCTGTGAACCCAGCACCTAACTTAAATTCCCAAATATTAATACCATTGACTCCATCCTGTCTCTCCCATTGCTCTGCCTCCCCCAACACCCTGTCCCAAGGGGACCACGATTCTCAATTTTGTGCTTTCAGTTCGGCTTTTTCTTTCATAATTTGTCAAATACATATGCATCCCTAAGCAATATTTGGTAAAATTTTGCTTTTGTGGGGGCTTTGTAAAAATGATATCATATTATACACAATTTAAAGAGACAGGTGCTTTTTAAAGTCAACATCATATGTCTAAGATTTCTCCATGTTGTTACATGCAGCTGTGGTTCATTAATTCTCACTAGACAAAGTTTTCGAGGTGAGTCCACAGGTACGCTGCCTCTGAGGGTACTGCTAAAGGGAACAAGCTTTCTGAACAGGATTGGAAGCCACACGCCACTCCCCCAGCACCACCCGCCCCGCCCTGCCACCACTGCTGGTGCTATTGATGGTGCCGCTGTCATACTGTCGGAAGCATCGCCAGGAGCTGGAGAAATGGCTTCTCCTCTCTTGCACCTTCCATTGTCCCACCCGCGTCTCCCATTGGTAGAACCGACAGAATGTCAGTGCATGGGTATCTGGGAAATGTGGTTGGCAGCTTTCCAAAAGCCCTAGCAGTAAAGAAGAGTTGAGTGTGGGTAAGTAGAGCTGAGAGGCAACCTACATTATCCAGCTCACTCACTGATGTCATTCCTAGGGATTCTTGAAGCCTGTTGTTTATTTCATGCTTAGGGAACATTGTGACCCTTTGATTGGAAAAGTTATGCTGCTGAATGCCATGAAAGAGCACGAACATCGAGTAGAAACAGTAGGGAAAGGTGGCTATATGCCTCTCTGCCTTTCCTAACACACAAAATGAAAGGAGCAAATCCTGGTTCTTCCCTCATTGGGCCATGGAGAAGTGGTGGGGCTGATCGGAAGGTTATAGCTGTGAAGTCTCCAGTTTTTCACTTTGAAAGGACATAGCCCTGTCTTCCAGCAAATGTTTACTGAGCACTTGGATATCTGATGCAGAGAAAGTAGTAATGCTTGAAAAGTCAAATATCTGGTCCATGCCTTCAGAGAGATTACAATCTAATTGAAGAGATAAGTTATTCACTCACGGAACAAATGGAGAACAAAGAATTTAGGGGTAATAGACACCAAAGGTGGTGAGCATGTGGCACAACTCTCCACTCCCAGACCCATAGCAGGCATTACTAATCAATCAGAGCTTTTTCTCTTTCTTGATGAATCTGGATTCAATCACAGAATTCTTAACACAGTGATTCAGACATTTACTCTTAATTTCTCAAAACTGATAGATGTAGCCCACTATAGAGAGGTTCAGTAATTTTTGTTAACTAATTGGTCTAATCAGTGAAAATTACTAACAGCCTACTATGCACCATTTACAGACACAGACACAGTGGCAATTACCACAGGAAGACTTGTGCTTGTGGCTCAGAGTCTAGGCAGAGAATCAAAGAAGCAAACAGAAAACGACAATGCAGTGGTTTAAATGCTAATATGTGGAAAATAGAGGGTTCTGTGAATGCACAGAGGAGGGACGCAACCCCGATTTGGGAATCAGGGAGGACCCTAGGCTGATACCTGAAGGATAAACAAAAATTAACCAAATAAAAGGGAAAGTGTATTCTTGAGGAACCTTTTAGTTGCAATTGACAGAAACCTAGCTCAAGTTGCCTTAAACAAACAGAGAAATACACATGAGTTCATGTAACTGAAATACACTGGCTCATGTAACTGGGAAGTCCCAGAGTTGTTTGCTTCAGGAATGGCTGGATCTAGGTGCTTGAGTGATGTCATTAGGAATCCATCTCTATCTCTTGAGTCTGCATGCCTCTCTACAGCTTCATTTTCAATCAGCGTACACATTCATGGTGGCAAAGACATTCCTGTGCAGCTCCAGGCTGACATCCTGTCTGCTCAAAACCTCCATAGAAAGGCACCTCACAATAGTGCCAGAAAAAGTCCTGAGGTTGACTCTACTTTGTCCAGGCTTGATCCTGTTCCATCCTGTAGCTTGGTCATACCTACCCACAGTATGCGGATAGAGGAGATTCCCAAGGAGACTGAGGTGCTTTTACCAGGAAAAGAGGTAACTATGCCAGGCCAGGAAAAGGGAGATGAAAAAACTTGATCTCTGCTTGGAAGAAGGAAGCAAAGGAGAGTTCCAGGCAGAGAAGCTGTGATGTATCTGAGGAAAAGTTCAGGATGTGATGTGCAGCATCTGAGTGTGGAGTAGAGAGATGAATCTGGAAGGTGGCAGGAGGCAGGTCAGATGGGGCCTCTTAACCACGTTGGGGATCAGCCTTTATCCCAAGCACGGTGAGAAGCCATTTCAGGGATTTAAGAAGACTGAAAATTCTAAATCGCCTTCACTTTTGATGAGTTAACAGCATTATGGGAAGTGGGGAGAGAGGGAAGAAGCATTACTTTTCAAGATCAGTCCTTAAAATAACCCCTGTCAAAGCAAACCATGTAATTTGGCAATCACAGTTTCCACTGAAACTCATTCAGGTAATACGTGCTCCTCCAATTAGTGTAACAGCCCAGAGACGCTTTTCCAGGACAAGATGGCCTTTGAGTCATCATGTTCTTTGCTGCAATTCACTCAAGTGATTTCATTCCTTAGTTGAAAGAAGTGGCTGCTTGTAGCAAGGGCCACTGAACACCAGCAGCTACAATTTTTTAAAATAGGCTTCTTGTAGCACCTACTGACCAACAGCCTCAAGCCTGAGGCTTTGAGAGAATGCGCAGAGTTAACCCTTCAGCAGCCTCAGCCCTCACCCAGCAGGAAGGCCACAGCCATCCTCCAGAGCAGGACAAATCCTGCCCTGGAAAAAAACCATATGGGGCAAGCCTCAGTTCCGCTCATAAATCAATGTCTGCAAGTCTGTTTCTACGTGTAGTTAAGTTACACAGAAAGTACAACTGGATTTGTCCCCGGTTTTCCCATTAGGGATAATATAAAGTGGAGGCGGAAGTTAATTGAGTTCAGAGTTCGCTGTGTGATGTCAGGGAAGCGGGGCTCTGGCAAGCAGGTCGTGTGTAACATGTGTCCTGAGGGTAGTGTTTGCACACGACCTCCCTGGGGGAGAAAAGTGTTCTTTCACCAGGAGTGCGATCTTCAGAAAACAGGCTTCTGGGGTTCCAGAGGGGCTTTCACCTACATTACAGGATAAAGGTCTCATTTTCCTTACAGAGACTTTCGTGCAACGAGTATGCTTGTGATATTCAAGAAAGGGTAATAAAAACCCCTGCTTTTCAACAAGAGTCGTAAAGGTCAGTGGTTCAGAACAGAGACCATGGAGCCAGACTGCCAGATCAGTCACAAGTAGGGAGACAGTGCAAGCAAGGATCACTTCACTCTCTGGGCCTCGATTTTCCAATCTGTGAAATGGAGCATTCAGTTAGAGTCTCTGCCTCATAAATTCACCGCGAGGATTAAATATGTTAATATACATCAAGTACTTTAAACAGTTCCCGGCTTTCAGAAAGCACTACTTATGGTAGGGCGTGGCACTTAGTTCTTTATATGCATGATTTCATTTCATAATTTAAAAAACAAAGAAAAACGCTGTGGGTTGGTGAAGATGGATTTACCATGAGGCTGCTGAAATTTAAGTGTCAGGGTCTTCACTTTCACCGCCTCTTCCAAAGTTCTGGAAGGGCCCAGAAATAAGTTCACAAAGGCATGTGTTGTAATAATTGCAAAAGTAAGGTCTATTTCTTCTTTTTTTTTTTTTCAAGACAGAGTCTCACTCTATCACCCAGGCTACAGTGCAGTGGCACAGTCTCTGCTCGCTGCAACCTCCGCCTCCAGGTTCAAGCAATTCTCCTGCCTCAGCCTCCAGGGTAGCTGGGACTACAGGTGTGGCTAATTTTTGTATTTTTGTAGAGATGGGGTTTCACCATGTTGTCCATGCTGGTCTTGAACTCCTGACCGCAGATGATCTGCCCACCTTGGCCTCCCAAAGTGCTGGGATTACAAGTGTGAGCCACCACATCCGGCCGTTAAGACCTATTCCTGTCTTTATTCTTATAAAGGACTCCAAAGTTGTGTAAGCTTCAGCCCCCACAAAAAAATGGATTCTCCCTGGGAAAAAGGGCTTCTTATTCCCATGCTGGAGATGAGAAAACAGGCTCAGAGAGGCCCAATGTTACACAGCTAGAGAGGAGCGGAGCCAGAACTCTGGCCCAAGTCTGTCTGTCTGGCATCCACTGCACTCCTCTGCCAGCCTCGAGGTGGGGACAAACTGAGCCACAGGTCCTCAGCAGCCGGGGCTTGTCTCTTCCTGCCTTTCCTACCTGAGTCTGGCCAGTTGACCATCACAAAGCATGGCTTCTGGGAAGCACAAATATCAACATTTTCCGGATGAATGAATGAATGACTTTGTACCCTCTCCTCCCGTATCCAATTCAAGAATTCCAGAACTTCTTTCCCCCATTGCATGCATCTCAGGGACCGCAGGGGGTTGTTCCTGAGGTGTGACCTTCCTCTGGCCTGGGAGAGGACACGGGAGTGACCCAAGCTAGGATGACCTGGGGCTTCCTCAGTGGAATTTGAGCTCAGAGTGACCAAAAGACTGAAATACAGGTGAGCTCATTCCTCAGCGCTGCCTGTTTCTCTCCCTGGCTCTGCAGCCTTCCTGACAATTCCGTGAGTCCTGATGTCCTACGAAGTCTCCTTTCCTGGAGATGGCCAAGAGTGGGGTTCCATGGCCCACAATCAAAACTGCAATCAAATGACATGTGGCTTTCTCTGAGGCTTCATCGCTCACTCTGGCCACACATCTGTAAAAGTGATGATTCAGCTGTTCAGGGGGATGTGGGTGAAAGGGATCTTAAGCATTCTTTAGCTCTGGCAACTTTTGAGGACTCTTTCTCTCAACATCCCCCAACCAAATGGTCACTCAGCTTCTGTTGAAAACCTTTCAAGGGAGTTCATTTCAACTCTGAATAATTCTCTTAGAATGTCTCCTCCTATTAGACGAAAATCCATATTCCTCCCTCTCACTGTCCTTTTTCTTCCTTCGTTTCTTCCTTCCACCTTTCTTCCAAGTTTTCTTCCCTTTCTCCTCTCTCTTCCGGAAGATTTCATTTGTCTACCCACCAGAGGCCAGGCAAGTCCTGTGTCAGGCCACGCAACTACTATGATAAATGTTACAAAGTCCTTGTTTTAAACACGCCTCTCCCTGAGGACTCAGCAATTTTGTTTCTAAATATTTACCCAAAAGAAATGAAAACATACATCCACCCAAAGACTTGCCCATGAAATGTTCATAGCAGCATGATTCATAGTAATCAAAAGCAGAACAAGCCCAATGTCCATCACCTAGTCAACGGACAAGCTCACTGTGGCACAGGAGTCCTACCTTATCCCTGGGGGATACATTTCAAGACCCTCAGCAGACGCCTGAAACCTCAGTCAGTCCTGAACCCTATATACACTGTGTTTTCCTATACATACCTGTGATAAAGTTTATAGATTAGGCACAGTAAGATAACAACAATGGATAATAAAATAGAACAATTATAATAATATAATGTTTACCATTTCACATACAGAAGATCCATCCTTATCATAGATCTTAGCAATCTCGGCACACAATTTTTTTTTCTCTTTTCTTCCTAAGTCAAGAACTTTCACATTTTTACTTAAAGAAGCACTTTCTGGTTTCTCTTCTGCCTATCTGAATTGTTGTCATCACGACTACCCCTTATGCTTTGGGGCCATCACGAAGTAAAATAAGGGTTCTTTGAACATAAGTACTGCATTACTGCAACAGCTGATCTGATAACCAACACAGCTACTAAGTGACTAATGGGCAGGTCGTGTCTACAGTGTGGACATGTTGGACAAAGGGATGATTTGCAACCTGGATGGGAAGGAGCAGGGTGGCGTGAGATTTCTGTCGCACTACACAGAGCAAAGTGCAATTTAAAACTTAGAAATTGTTTATTTCTGGGATTTTCCATTTAGTTTTTTTGGACCTCAGTTGATCTCGGGTAACTGAGACTGCAGATAAAGGGGGACAGTGGTATATCCACACAATGGAATACCACTCAGCCATGGAAAGGAAAGAACTTTGGATCCGTGCAATAACATGGATGAATCTCAAAAACATCCTGAAATGAAAAAAGTCAGACCCATGAGATTAGATACTGTGTGATTCCTTTTCTATGAAGCTCTAGAAAAGACAAACCCAAGCTGTAGTGACAGAACCCAGGCCACGATTTCTGGGGACCAGGAATGGCAGTAAGGATTGGCTGGGAGAGGCGCAGGTAACTTTCTGAGCTAAGGCACATATTCTGTATCTTAAGTGTGGTGGTGTTTTCACAGATGTAGGCATTTGTCAAAACTTATCAAACTGGCTGGGCGCGGTGGCCCACGCCTGTAATTCCAGCACTTTGGGAGGCCAAGGCAGGCAGGTCACCTGAGACCAGGAGTTTGAGACCAGCTTGGCCAACATGGCAAAACCCTACCTACTAAAAATACAAAAAATTAGTTGTGTGTGTTGGTGAATGCCTGTAATTCCAGCTACTCAGGAGGCCAAGGCAGGAGAATCGCTTGAACCTGGGAGGCGGAGGCTGCAGTGAGCCAAGATGGCGCCATTGCACTCTACCCTGGGCAACAGGAGTGAAACTCTGTCTCAAAAAAAAAAAAAAAGAAAAAGAAAAAAAAAAACAAGGCTGGGCACCCTGGCTCATGCCTGTAATCCCAGCGCTTTGTTTGGGCGGCCAAGGCAGGTGAATTGCCTGAGGTCAGGAGTTCAAGACCAGCCTGGTGAACATGGTGAAACCTCATCTCTACTAAAAATACAAAAAAATTTAGCTGGGCTTGGTGGCACACATCTGTAGTCCAAGCTACTCAGAATGCTGAGGCAGCATAATCTATTCAACCTGGGAGGTGAAGGTTTCAGTAACAAGATCACGCTACTGCACTCCAGCCTGCATTACAAAGCAAGACTCTGTCTCAAAACAAACAAACAAATCTCATTGAACCATAGCTTTAAATGTGCACATTTTATTATATGTAAGATTTTCAAAAACTGCCTACTTCAACAAGCTCTCAGCCTGATTAGGGGCATCATTCAATAACGTAACAAGCCCTAAATATTTTTAAAGGTAAGAATTTTCTGGGTTTTTTAAACTTCAAGATTATCTTTTAACTCTAAAGTTACTCAATAACATAAAATGATTTATTTGACAGTACCAAATATTCAACAGCATGTGGACTAACAGCAGGTGTCACAAGCCACTGGTGGAAGATCAGTCTGTCATTATCTTGTATCCAGGACCCAGCAGCTCCATTCCTAGTTCTGTCTTCTATGTGGGCCCTGGGATACCTGCATGAAGATGTTCATTGCAGCATTGTTTATAATCGCAAAAAACTGGGGGTGGGAGGAGACTCTGAATGTCCAGGAGAATGGAAAAATATACCATTGTATGTAAATGAACGTTAAATGGCAGAGAAGAAGGACCGTGTATCGAGAGAGACATGTCTCAAAATCTGTCAAATATAAAAAGCAAGTTTCAGAAAGATACGTATTGGATAATAACCTTTATAGTTTCAGAAAGATACATATTGGATAATATCATTTACAACAGGTTTCTGAAACATGGAACATAGTATTATACATTCTGTAAACTTGCATATTTAAGTAGCAAAATTATAAAAAACAGGAATGGGAATAAGGAAGTTACCAGTATAAAGATTACATTATGGGACAGTGCTGTGATTAAGAGTTCGGGTTTTGGAATCAGATGAACTGGTTTGAATCCTGGCTTGGACTTAATTTCTCTGAGCTTCTGTTTCCTTATATGAAAAGTGGGACCAATAATGGTATCAACCTCACAAGGTTTTCATGAGGATTAAAGGAAATAATATGTATAAAACACTGTACTCAGCCATGTAATTATAAGATTTAGAGGTACAGGATGTATAAAGAGGTGACAGTAAAACCACCAATCTCAGGACTGTCTTAAATGAAGATTTTTTTCTAATTAAAAAATTAATTTTGGAATTATGCTCATCATAGAGACCTTGAAAACTATAGACATATATATAAAGATATGTATTATATATAAAGATATGTATTATATATTATATAAAAATATTACATATTATATATATATATATATATATAAAGAAAGAAAACAAAACTAACATGTCCCCAAATCTCCCTACCCTGGAAAACGCTATAACATTTTAATGACTTTCCTTCCAGTCTTCTTTTGGCAATAGGCATTCACACATACTTGGGTGAGAGGGTTCAGAGGAGGGGCGTGAATCTATGCATCTCTCTGTCTGTCTGTCTGTCTATCTATGAGAAACATCTCCCAGCTTACTATTTGTATTCTACCCTTTTCATTATCACTTGGGGCAGACTCTATAAGTGTCTGAAGCAATTCCTTCTCCTTCCCTACCAACATAACCCATTTTTGTTTATGTATTGGCCAGAATTCTCATGATCTCAGGGAAGATGTATAGGGTAGTCATGTGATCTAGCTATGGCCAATTAAAAGTAAAAATAGGCTGGGCCTGTAATCCCAACACTGAGAGGCCAAGGTGGGTGGATCACTTGAGGTCAGGAGTTCGAGACCAGCTTGGCCAACATGGTTAAACACCGTCTCTACTGACAACACAAAAATTAGCCGGCATGGTGGTGCATGCCTGTGATTCCAGCTACTCGGGAGGCTGAGGCAATGAGAATCGCTTGAACCTGGGAGATCAAGGTTGCAGTGAGCTGAGATCTCGCCACTGCACTCCAGCCTGGGTGACAGAACGACACTGCATCTCAAAAATAAAAATTAAAAAAAAAAGTAAAATAAGTTTGATGTGGAAACTTTCAGGAAGGAGTTTTTGCATCCTGATAAAAAGCAAGACTGAAGTTCTGCCCCAGCCCTGGTCGCACATATCCTTCTTGTCCTTGAATGAGACCATGATGCCAGGAGCTGTGGCAGCCATTCTGTGTTCATGAGACAAGCAGCCTGATGACAACTGCCAACACAATGAAGAGGATGGAGCAGAAAGACAGAAGAGCCTGTGTCCTTGATGACACTGTTGAGGGGCCAGCCCAGCCCTGAGGCCACTAACCTTCAGACTTCTTATAAATGAACAAAAATAGCCTCATGCTTGAAGGCACCAATGGTCTGACTTTCCATTACCTTGAGACCAAAAGTATTGCAAATGCAGACTGATTGTAGAATTCTTGGAAATTACACAATGTTTCAAAGAAGAAAATGGACATCATCCAAAATCTCACTACCTGGAGATAAACACTATTAAGTATTTTGGTATATTTTCTTATTTTCTTCTAACCATAGGGAGAAGTCTTTCTCTTTTTTTAAAGCGTATTGCTTGCTGTTTGGCTTACTATTAAATTAAGAGTTTCTTTCCTTGTTATTAAAGAGTCTTTGAAAAGTTTATTTTTAATATCCATTGCTTGGATGTATTGTTACAAGTGTCATGTTTGGTTTGACTTCTGTCATGAAGATAAAACAAGAGGCTTTCTGTTTGTGGGTGTTTGTGCGTTTTCTTTTCCTGCTTGCTTTGTTTCCAGCTTTTGCTAGGTGCATTTTTCGCTCTGCCTGAAAAAGTTCCCTTCCTCTAGCATTGTGGAAGGTAATTCACTCTTCACAGGACTCTGGATTTCAGATTTATAGTTTAAGGCTCGTTTCCTTGATCCTTTTGAGAATCTCACATTGCTGAGTCCTGAATTTCAGCTCTTACAGGGACGTTTCTTACCATTTGATGAGTAAATCTCACAAATGCCAGCTGTTGCTAGCTTATGAGGAATCAAGTACCGGAAGTTCTTTCTCCAAACTGAAGTGCATTCCCAGCACATCCTATGGGGTCCAAATCTCCCCATTTCATAGTCTTTGTCAGGGAGAAGTGGTGTAGAGAGGACAAAAGGAAAGAAGTTTTCTTTGCTAGATCGTAAACATGCTAAAGGGCAAAATTAATTCAGGTGATACCCTTTTAGCAACACCTGAGGGACTGAGCGAGGGTAATTTCTAGGTGTTGCATCTTTGTGTCTAAAACATCATGTGCAATTGTTTTATTTGGTTCTCTCTGAACAATTCTTCCTGGACTCACAGAAGCCAGATGTGGAAAGGTGAAACCAGAGGAGGCATAACAGACCTGTTGGCAGACTCTGGCCTCCGCCAAGGGTTATGTCTGAGCGCATTCAGCTCAAGTTGGGAGCTATCTGGTTTGATGTTTCAGAAGTATTGGTGGCTGCTTTGCTAGAAATAGTTTGTTTCTGATCCCCCAGTTGGAGTTCTGATGGCTAATGTGCACTTTTCCTTCAGTTACAAAAATTTAGAAATTACGCTTATTAGAATAAAATGCATCAAAATGTAGGGTCTCTAAAGTCCATGTAATTTCCCCTGAGATCAGTCTTGATGCATGTTATATTCAAACACAGATATATTAAAGACCCTTGGAGGCTAGGTGTGGTGGTTTATGCTTGAAATCTCAGCACTTTGGGGCCTACCTAGACAGGAGGATCACTTGAACCCATGAACTTGAGACCAGCTTGGGTGGGCAACACAGAGAGATCTCTCCAAAAAAAATTTAAAAATTTGACTGGGCATGCTGGTGTAGTCCCAGCTATTTGGGAGGCTGAGGCAGGAGAATCGTTCGAACCCAGGAGTTCGAGGATGCAGTGAGTTAGTGTCATGTCACTGCACTAAAGCCTGGGTGACAGAGTGAGACCTCATCTCCAAAAAAATTAAAAATAGTAAAATAAAATAAACATACCCTTGGATTTAAGGGATTTGGTCACTTATTTATGCTTTTGTTTATACTGGAAGAGAGAAACGGCAGGAAACATAAGTACATGGGCGGTGGTTTGGGTTTCAGGAAAGTTAGGGATTGTGTTCCACCCTTACCACTTCCTAACTGTGGGATCTTGGGCAAATTACCTAACCTCTCTAAGGCTCAGTTTCTTCACCATGAAAATGATAGATAATGCTACCTGTTTTATAGGTTTTAAACTTTAAGGCAAGATTTATACTGGTATATATTTACGTAATCAAATGCACAGTTCTTAAATGCTCTGTTCAATGAATTTTTACATTTATATACACATAACTAACCAGCACCAGAATGAGATATAGAATATTTCCAAGGCCCCACCTGGAAAGTTCTTCCATGCTTCTTTCAGTCAATGTCCCCCGACCCCAGCCAACCACTATTTCTATCAACAAAGATGAGTTTTGCCTATTCTAGAATTTCACATAAATGTAATCATACAGATTACTATTTTGTATCTAGCATCTTTGACTCAACCTAATTTTTAGAAAAATTCAACCATGGGTGTATCAATAGTTCATTGCTTTGTGCTGAATAGCATTCCACTTCATGGGCATACCACTGTTTTTTAATCCATTAATCTGTTGATGGGCATTTGAAGTTGTTTCTAATTTGGGGGTATTACAAATAAACATAGATTTTAAATTTTGATGTATTTCAATGTATCTATTTTTAAAATACAATTAGTGCTTTTCATGTTCTGCACAAGAAATTATGTTCCCAGATATGAGGGTGATCTGACTGTGACATCTGTCACCTCATTGATTGACAGGGTTGATTCGGTTGATCTGGCTGGCTAGGCAAGTATCCGCTTCCTCCCTCACCATTCCATGTGTGTCCCTCCTGAAGCTGCACGCCCAGTTGAAGAGGATGGCAATGCCCCACAGAGGAGGACCAGTCTTTGGTCAAGGGTATATGAGTTGTTGTGCTCCCCTGCTAAAGCCTCCAAACAAGCTCTCAAGAAATCATTTTCCCTCCTCCCCAAGGTTTTCTTCCAGGAGCATTATGGTTACGGGTTTTGCATTAAGGTCTACGATGTAGCTAGAATTTGGTTTTGTGTATGGAGTGAGATAGAGCTCAAGGTTCCATTTGTTTCTTCCAAACAGATGTTCAATTGTTCTGGCACCATTTGTCAAAAAGATGTTATTTTCCTCCATTGGATTGACTTGGCAACTTGGTAAAAAATTGATTGACCATAAAAGTGCAAATCTGTTTCTGGATTTTCTATTTTGTTTCAATAATCTATTTAGCTATCCTTATGCCAACACTATACTGTCTTGGTTACCATAACTTTCTTTACATTAAACCAGTGTAAGTTCTCTAGCATTCTTCCTCCAGATTGTCTTAGTTATTCCAGAGCCTTTGTATTTCCATGTAAGTTGTAGAATCAGTCTCTCAGTTTCTCCAAAAAGGACCATTTGCAAATTTGTCTCCCAGTTTCTCTAAAAAGGACTGTTGCAATTTTGATAAGAATTGTGTTTACTCAATTTAGGAAGAATAAACAACTTAACAATATAGAGTGTTCCAATATAGAGTGAGTGTTCCAATCCATGAATATTATATATTTCTCTCCATTTAATTAGATCTTCTTTAAGTTCTTTATAGTTTTAAGGGTAGACCTCTCACAAATCTGTTAGGTTTATTTCTAGATACTTTATGTTTTTCCATACTGTTATAAATTGTATTTTAAATTTTTATTTTTCAATTGTTGGTTGCTAGTATATTTTTCTATATTGACTTTTATCCTTTAAGCTTGCTAAGTTTACATTTTAGTCTCAGTAGCTCCTTTGTAGATTCCATAAAGGTTTCCATGTAAACAATTGTTACTTATAAAAACAACAGTTCCCTTCTTCCTTTCCAATCTCTATGCCTTTTTTTCTCTTCTTTTCATTGTCTTATTCCATTGCTTAGGGCATCTGATATGATGCTGATTAGAAGTAGTGAGAAAGGGTATCTTTGCCTTGCTCCCAATCACAGAAGAAAGCATTCAGTCTTTCGCCACAAAATGTGGTGAATGTTGTAGGTTTTCTATAGATAGATGCCTTTTATTAGGTTGAGGAGTTTCCTTCTATTCCTAGTTTGCTGAGAGTTTTTATCATGGATGAGTGTTGAATTAGATGATTTTTACATATATTGGGGTGATCACATGAATTTTCTCCTTGATTCTGTTAATGTGGCAAATTACATTGATTTTTCTAATGTGAAATTTACTTTTACATTCCCAAGTCAATCCCCATTAGGCGTGATATATTATCTTTTTCATATATTACTTTCTTTAATTTGAAAAATTTTATTAAGGATTTGCATCTTTATGAGGAATACGGTTCTGAAATTTTCTTTATTATTATTATTATTATACTTTAAGTTCTAGGGTACATGTGCATAACGTGCAGGTTCTAGATATTAGCCCTTTGTCAGATGAGTAGATTGCAAAAATTTTCTCCCATTCTGTAGGTTGCCTGTTGACTCTGATGGTAGTTTCTTTTGCTGTGCAGAAGCTCTTTAGTTTAATTAGATCCCATTTGTCAATTTTGGCTTCTGTTGCTGTTGCTTTTGGTGTTTTAGACATGAAGTCCTTGCCCATGCCTATGTCCTGAATGGTATTACCTAGGTTTTCTTCTAGGGTTTTTATGGTATTAGGTCTAACATTTAAGTCTCTAATCTATCTTGAATTAATTTTCATATAAGGAGTAAGGAAAGGATCCAGTTTCAGCTTTCTACTTATGGCTAGCCAATTTTCCCAGCACCATTTATTAAATAGGGAATCCTTTCCCCATTTCTTGTTTTTCTCAGGTTCATCAAAGATGAGATAGCTGTAGATGTGTGGTATTATTTCTGAGGACTCTGTTCTGTTCCATTGGTCTATATCTCTGTTTTGGTACCTGTACCATGCTGTTTTGGTTACTGTAGCCTTGTAGTATAGTTTGAAGTCAGGTAGCGTGATGCCTCCAGCTTTGTTCTTTAGACTTAGGATGGTCTTGGCAATGCGGGCTCTTTTTTGGTTCCATATGAACTTTAAAGCAGTTTTTTCCAATTCTGTGAAGAAACTCATTGGTAGCTTGATGGGGATGGCATTGAATCTATAAATTACCTTGGGCAGTATGGCCATTTTCACGATATTGATTCTTCCTATCCATGAGCATGGTATGTTCTTCCATTTGTTTGTGTCCTCTTTTATTTCACTGAGCAGTGGTTTGTAGTTCTCCTTGAAGAGGTCCTTTACATCCCTTGTAAGTTGGATTCCCAGGTATTTTATTCTCTTTGAAGCAATTGTGAATGGAAGTTCATTCATGATTTGGCTCTCTGTTTGTCTGTTACTGGTGTATAAGAATGCTTGTGATTTTTGCACATTGATTTTGTATCCTGAGACTTTGCTGAAGTTTCTTATCAGCTTAAGGAGATTTTGGGCTGAGACAATGGGGTTTTCTAAGTATACAATCATGTCATCTGCAAACAGGGACAATTTGACTTCTTCTTTTCCTAACTGAATACCCTTTACTTTTTTCTCTTGCCTGATTGCCCTAGTCAGAACTTCCAACACTATGTTGAATAGGAGTGGTGAGAGAGGGCATCCCTGTCTTGTGCCAGTTTTCAAAGGGAATTTTTCCAGTTTTTGCCCATTCAGTATGATATTGGCTGTGGGTTTGTCATAAATAATTCTTATTATTTTGAGATACGTTCCATCAATACCGAATTTATTGAGCGTTTTTAGCATGAAGGGCTGTTGAATTTTGTCAAAGGCCTCTTCTGCATCTATTGAGATAATCATGTGGTTTTTGTCTTTGGTTCTGTTTATATGCTGGATTACATTTATTGATTTGCATATGTTGAACCAGCCTTGCATCCCAGGGATGAAGCCCACTTGATCATGGTGGATAAGCTTTTTAATGTGCTGCTGGATCTGGTTTGCCAGTATTTTATTGAGGATTTTTGCACCGATGTTCATCAGGGATATTGGTCTAAAATTCTCTTTTTTTGTTGTGTCTCTGCCAGGCTTTGGTATCAGGATGATGTTGGCCTCATAAAATGAGTTAGGGAGGATTCCTTCTTTTTCTATTGATTGGAATAGTTTCAGAAGGAATGGTACCAGCTCCTCCTTGTACCTCTGGTAGAATTCAGCTGTGAATCCATCTGGTCCTGGACTTTTTTTGGTTGGTAGGCTATTAATTATTGACTCAATTTCAGAGCCTGCTATTGGTCTATTCAGGGATTCAGCTTCTTCCTGGTTTAGTCTTGGAAGAGTGTAAGTGTCCAGGAAATTATCCATTCCTTCTAGATTTTCTAGTTTATTTGTGTAGAGGTGTTTATAGTATTCTCTGATGGTAGTCTGTATTTCTGTGGGGTCGGTGGTGATATTCCCTTTATCATTTTTTATTGCATCTATTTGATTCTTCTCTCTTTTCTTCTTTATTAGTCTTGCTAGTGGTCTATCAATTTTGTTGATCTTTTCAAAAAACCAACTCCTGGATTCATTGATTTTTTGGAGGGTTTTTTGTGTCTGTATCTCCTTCAGTTCTGCTCTGATCTTAGTTATTTCTTGCCTTCTGCTAGCTTTTGAATGTGTTTGCTCTTGCTTCTCTAGTTCTTTTAATTGTGATGTTAGAGTGTCAATTTCAGATCTTTCCAGCTTTCTCTTGTGGGCATTTAGTGCTATAAATTTCCCTCTACACACTGCTTTAAATGTGTCCCAGAGATTCTGGTATGTTGTATCTTTGTTCTCATTGGTTTCAAAGAACATCTTTATTTCTGCCTTCATTTCATTATGCACCCAGTAGTCATTCAGGAGCAGGTTATTCAGTTTCCATGTAGTTGAGCAGTTTTGATTGAGTTTCTTAGTCCTGAGTTCTAGTTTGATTGCACTGTGGTCTGAGAGACAGTTTGTTATAATTTCTGTTCTTGTACATTTGCTGAGGAGTGCTTTACTTCCAATTATGTGGTCAGTTTTGGAATAAGTGTGATGTGGTGCTGAGAAGAATGTATATTCTGTTGATTTGGGGTGGAGAGTTCTGTAGATGTCTATTAGGTCTGCTTGCTGCAGAGATGAGTTCAATTCCTGGATATCCTTGTTAACTTTCTGTCTCGTTGATCTGTCTAATGTTGACAGTGGGGTGTTGAAGTCTCCCATTATTATTGTATGGGAGTCTAAGTCTCTTTGTAAGTCTGTAAGGACTTGCTTTATGAATCTGGGTGCTCCTGTATTGGATGCATATATATTTAGGATAGTTAGCTCTTCCTGTTGAATTGATCCCTTTACCATTATGTAATGGCCTTCTTTGCCTCTTTTGATCTTTGCTGGTTTAAGTCTGTTTTATCAGAGACTAGGATTGCAACCCCTGCTTTTTTTTGTTCTCCATTTGCTTGGTAGATCTTCCTCCATCCCTTTATTTTGAGCCTATGTATGTCTCTGCATGTGAGATGGGTCTCCTGAATACAGCAAACTGATGGGTCTTGACTCTTTATCCAGTTTGCCAGTCTGTGTCTTTTAATTGGAGCATTTAGTCCATTTACATTTAAGGTTAATATTGTTATGTGTGAACTTGATCCTGCCATTATGATATTAACTGGTTATTTTGCTCGTTAGTTGATGCAGTTTCTTCCTAGCCTCGATGGTCTTTACATTTTGGCATGTTTTTGCAATGGCTGGTACTGGTTGTTGCTTTCCATGTTTAGTGCTTCCTTCGGGGTCTCTTGTAAAGCAGGCCTGGTGGTGACAAAATCTCTAAGCATTTGCTTATCTGTAAAGGATTTTATTTCTCCTTCACTTATGAAACTTAGTTTGGCTGGATATGAAATTCTGGGTTTAAAATTCTTTTCTTTAAGAATGTTGAATATTGACCCCCACTCTCTTCTGGCTTGTAGAGTTTCTGCTGAGAGATCTGCTGTTAGTCTGATGGGCTTCCCTTTGTGGGTAACCCGACCTTTCTCTCTGGCTGCCCTTAAGATTTTTTCCTTCATTTCAACTTTGGTGAATCTGGCAATTATGTGTCTTGGAGTTGCTCTTCTCGAGGAGTATCTTTGTGGCGTTCTCTGTATTTCCTGAATTTGAATGTTGGCCTGCCCTACTAGGTTGGGGAAGTTCTCCTGGATGATATCCTGAAGAGTGTTTTCCAACTTGGTTCCATTTTCCCCCTCACTTTCAGGCACCCCAATCAGATGTAGATTTGGTCTTTTTACATAATCCCATACTTCTTGCAGACTTTGTTCATTTCTTTTTCTTCTTTTTTCTTTAGGTTTCTCTTCTCGCTTCATTTCATTCATTTGATCCTCAATTGCTGATACTGTTTCTTCCAGTTGATCGAGTCGGTTACTGAAGCTTGTGCATTTGTCACATATTTCTCGTATCATGGTTTTCATCTCTTTCAGTTCATTTATGGCCTTCTCTGCATTAATTATTCTAGTTATCCATCCACCCTTTTTTCAAGATTTTTAGTTTCTTTGCGCTGGGTACGTAATTCCTCCTTTAACTCTGAGAAGTTTGATGGACTGAAGCCTTCTCTCATCTCGTCAAAGTCATTCTCCATCCAGCTTTGATCCGTTGCTGGCAATGAGCTGCGTTCCTTTGCAGGGGGAGATGCGCTCTTATTTTTTGAATTTCCAGCTTTTCTGCCCTGCTTTTTCCCCATCTTTGTGGTTTTATCTGCCTCTGGTCTTTGATGATGGTGACGTACTGATGGGGTTTTGGTGTGGGTATCCTTCCTGTTTGTTAGTTTTCCTTCTAACAGTGAGGACCCTCAGCTGTAGGTCTGTTGGAGATTGCTTGAGGTCCACTCCAGACCCTGCTTGCCTGGGTATCAGCAGGAGAGGCTGCAGAAGATAGAATATTGCTGAACAGTGAGTGTACCTGTCTGATTCTTGCTTTGGAAGCTTCCTCTCAGGGGTGTACTCCACCGTGTGAGGTATGGCGTGTTGGTCTGCCCCTAGTGGGGGATGTCTCCCAGTTAGGCTACTCAGGGGTCAGGGACCCACTTGAGCAGGCAGTCTGTCCGTTCTCAGATCTCAACCTCCGTGTTGGGAGATCCACTGCTCTCTTCAAAGCTGTCAGACAGAGTCGTTTGCATCTGCAGAGGCTTCTGCTGCTTTGTTGTTGTTGTTGTTGTTGTTGTTTAGCTGTGCCCTGTCCCCAGAGGTGGAGTCTACAGAGACAGACAGGCCTCCTTGAGCTGCTATGAGCTCCACCCAATTGGAGCTTCCCAGCGGCTTTGTTTACCTACTTAAGCCTCAGCAATGGTGGGCGCCCCTCCCCCAGCCTGGCTGCTGCCAATGAGGGAGGCTCCGTTAGATCGCAGACTGCTGTGCTAGCAATGAGGGAAGCTCCGTGGGCGTGGGACCCTCCAGGCCAGGTGTGGGATAAAATCTCCTGGTGTGGTGTGCCCGTTTCGTAAGACTCTTGGTAAAGCGCAGTATTGGGGCGGGAATTACCCGATTTTCCAGGTGTTTTGTGTCTCAGTTCCCCTGTCTAGGAAAAGGGATTCCCTTCCCCCTTGCGCTTCCCAGGTGAGGCGATGCCTCGCCCTGCTTCAGCTCTCGCTGGTCGGGCTGCAGCTGACCAGCACCGATTGCCCGGCACTCCCTAGTGAGATGAACCCAGTACCTCAGTTGAAAATGCAGAAATCACCTGTCTTCTGTGTCGCTCACGCTGGGAGCTGGAGACTGGAGCTGCTCCTATTCGGCCATCTTCCTGAAATTTTCTTTTCTTGTGATATCATTTTCTCCTTTGGGATCAGGTAATACTAGCCCCATAAAATGAGTTGGGAAGTATTTTCTCCTCCTCTGTTTTCTGAAAGACTTTGTGAACCATTTATATTCTTTCTTCCTTAATTTTTCATAATATTCACCTGTGAAACCATCTGGGCCTAGAGTTTTCTTTAAAGAAGTGCTTTTGACTATGAATCCAATTTTCTTGTAGCTTAGAGCTATTTAGATTTTCTAGTTTTCTTGTGTCATTTTTGTTAACTTGCATTTTACAATAAGTTTGTCCATTTCATATAAGTTGTCAAATGTATTAACATAAAGTTGATCAAATATCTCCTTAATATCTGCCGGATAATTCTGATGTCCTTGCTTTCATTTCTAATATTGACAATTTGTGTTTTCCTTTAAGTTTTCTTGATCACTCTTCCTAGAGGTTTGTCTCTTTATAAACTTTTGATTTTGTCCATTTTCTCAATTATTTGTTTACTACTTCATTTATTTCTGCTCTTATTTTTAAATTTTCTTGTATTTTCTTTGGTTTTATTGGCTCTTATTTTATTAGTTTCTTAAGTTAGATGTTTAAATGACTGATTTTATACCTTTTATAATACAATTTCTAATACATTTCAAGCTATAAATTTCTCTGTAAACATTTTTTAGCAAATCTCAGAAGTATGGTGTTTATTATCACTCATTTAAGAATATGTTCAAATATCTCTTGTTATTTATTAGTTATCTCATGACTAATTTAGGTGTGCTTCTTAATTTTGGAATATTTTGGTGTTTTATGGATATCGTTTTGTAATTGATTTGTAATTTAATACCTTGGTGGTAAGACAATATATTTTATGTAAACCAATCCTTTGATATTTATTAAGACTTTTGTTTTATGGCCTAGGATATAGCTCATTTTTGTGAATGTTCTATGTGCACTTGAAAAGATATGTAGTCTGCAGTTGTTCAGTGTATGTTCTATAAATGTCAGTTAGGTCAAGTTGGTTGATGTTTTTAACATCATCTACTTCTTTATAGACTTTTTTGTCCAGTTTTTCTATCAATTACTGAATGACTGTGTTAAAATATCTGCCATGATTATGGATTTGTTTATTTCTCCCTTTCATTCGGTCAATTTTTGTTCCATATATTTCACAGCTCTATTGTCAGGTGCCTACTCATTTGGGATTGTTATATCTTCTTCACTTGATCTTAGCCAATGGGCTAAGAAGTGATTGTTATATCTTCTTGATTAATTTACCCTTTTATTGTGAATTATCCACTCAAGACTAGGGCACTCTAGTTGTACTCTTCGTCTTGAAGTATATTTTCTGTGATACTAATATTGCCATACCAGCTTTCATTATGTTATGTTAGTATATGTCCTTTCCTACTTGTCTCTCTGTCTTTATAATTAAAGTGTGTCTTGTGAACAAATTATATTGAATCTTGTATTTTGAATCCAGTATAACAATCTCTGCCTTTTAATTGGAGTGGTTAGTTCATTTACTTTTAATGTCGTTACTGATATGACGGGCTTTAAATCTACTACCTTGGTACTTATTTTCTATTCATGTCATTTGTTCTTTGTTCCTCCTTCTCTACATTCTTTTGGCTAAATCACATATTTTTCAGCTTTCCCTTTCATTTCTACTATTGACTTTAATTATATTTCCTTGTGTTATTTTCAGTGACTGATCCACAGCATACATTTTAAGGTATCTCAATCTACTTTCTAATAATATTAAACTATCTAACATTAGTATAATAAATTTATACTATAATTTCTTTTATACATGTGTGTTACTTGTGTATATGTTATCAACTCCACAATATCTTGCTATTTTAAAAATATTCAATGAACTTTTAAAAAATTACATAAAATAAAGACACTTAAGAGGATATTTTACATTTATCTGAATATTTAAACTTTCTGGTGCTCCATCATGTATCATTTTCCCTCTGAAAAGATTTTCTTTTAGTGTTTCTTTTGGCTAGTGCAGATCTTTTGGAGATACATTATCTCAGCTTTTTTCTATCTGAAAATGCCTTTATTTGACCTTCCTTTTTGAAACCTGTTTTTACTGGTGTAAAATTCTAGGTTGGTAGACTTTCTTTTTAACTTTAAGCACTTTTAAGATGCTCCACTTTTAACATTTCACTGACTTTCGTTCTCCAGTGGTACAGTATTAGGAATTATTTGTGTTATTGTTCTCCTGTATGCAATGTGTCCTTTTTTCTCTAGTTGCTTTGAAGATTTGCTCTTTATCTTTGGTTTTTAGCAATTTAACTCTGATATGCCTACATGTAGTTTTCTTTGTGTTTATTTTGCTGGGGGCTCACTAAGCTTCTTAAACCTTTGGGTTAATGTCTTTCATTAATTTGGAGAGAAAAATTAGCTATTTTCTCTTCAAATATTTCTTCTGACACATTTACTCTTACCTCATCTTCTGCGGCCTCTAGGGTCTCTATGCTTTTCTCTCTTTGTGTTTCAGTTTAGATATTTTTTTCTTTACCTATCTCCAGGTTCACTTATCTTTACCTAGGCTCTGCTCAGCTTTCAGTTAAGTATATCTAACAAATTCTTCATTGCTGATAATTGTATTTTTTTAAAAAAATTTCTGGCATTTTCATTTGGGCATTGGCATTGGCCATGTGAAGACTGGCAAATACTATGAAGCTCTTCTCTTCCTCAATGATGGTTCTGGTTTTCTCCTTCTTGTAGACATTCTGTATGGGCATTAGTGGTCTTGTCAGTTGGGCGGCCAATTTAAATTCTTCACAGAACTGTCTGCCTTCTTGGGGCCCAAGGAGTTTCTGGCAAAAAGGATAAGCTTAGAGCAATACTCCTTCAGCCATTGCACATTGGATACCAGGGACTCAGAGGGCTTGTTCCACCTTCTTGGATCCATAGAGATGCCGATGGTCCAGTCTACCTTCTTGTGGATACCAGCCACCCTTAACTCTTCCAAGCTGAAGGCCCTGCCAGCTTATACTTTGGTGTGATACCTTACCATGGGGCACCTTACTATGGGCTGGATGGGTCCAGATGCAGCACATGCTTTTGCTTGCCTGGCTTTGAGTCTGCAGATCTTCCAGGCCAGCTGGTTGAACCAAGTAGCCATGTACTGCTGCCAATCCTTGTGGAAGTGAGTCTTCAGGATCATGCCATCCAGCTGGGCATGGTGGCTGCCTACAACCCTACTCCACAGGAGAACTGCTGAGCAGAAGGGCTCTTTTTGGTTCTTTTTAGAGTGTATATGTCTTGACCATCTTTTCATGCATATCGCCCACCTTTTCTGCGGTATCCTTCAGCATTTTTGTGTGATAATGCTCACTTCTGAGACATTGCTGGGTCTGTTTTCGTTTAATGTGTTATGTTTTAACTTGTTTCCCTTGCTTTTTCATATATCATATAATTTTCTTCTATATATCAGACATTTTATATAAAAGACCAGTAGAGAAAAAAGTAACCAGTATTTGTCTCTAGAAAAGGGCATGTTTTTTCTTCTATCCACTGCTGGAGTGGGAAGGGGGTCTTAATCTCTCTGATGTTAGTTGAACCGTGTCTGGGCTTTATTGCAGTTTTAGCTTCATTCAGTTCACCATTGGTTTTAAATATGTTGAGGATAGGTCAGGACTTTGGGCTCTGAGCCCTGTTGAGATTCTGGAGATCTTATTGTGATTTCAACAACATTCTACACTATGGGATATTTTAGCCTTTTTTTTTTTAAGACAGAGTCTTGCCCTGTCGCCCAGGAATGCAGTGGTACCATCTCGGCTCACTGCAACCTCCACCTCCCGGGTTCAAGCAGTTCTCCTGCCTCAACCTCCCTAGTAGCTGGGATTACAGGCACACATCACTATGTCTGGCTAATTTTTGTAGTTTTAGTAGAGATGGGGTTTTTACCACGTTGGCCGAGATGGTCTTGAACTCCTGACCTCGAGTGATTCATCTACCTTGGCCTCCCAAAGTGCTAGGATAACAGGCATGAGCCACCACGTCTGGCCAAGATTTCAGTCTTCTTTGCAGCCCTGCTACAAGGTTTTCAGTTGCTGGGGAGTTCTCTTCCTGTTCCAGGACCTTTCCTGGGTTTCAGAGCCTCTAGAGCTTTCTCTCTGCCATGCTGCCCTCCCTTGGGACTTGGAGAGCTACTGCCTTATACACTCACCAAGGTCCAGAATGCCTTGGGAGAGTTCCTATTAATGCTCCTATCCAATTCTTAGCTTTGGGTGGCTAAATTACCTAATTTTTAAATATAAAATAATTAATGTTTAATTAGTTTACACAGAAAAGGGAGGTTTTTAAATTTTTTCTTTTTTACTGTGGATGTATATTTTATATACAACAAAATTCACCCATTTTACATGTATATTTTAGTGAGCTTTGGCAATGATCTGTAGTCATGTAATCACTACCATAATCAAAATGGAAAACCTTTTTATATCCCTAAAAAGTTCTGTCATATCCCGCCTTTGCAGTCAGTCCTTGTAACCTCCAGACCCAGGCACCTCTGATCTCTTTGTCACTATGATTTTATTTTTCCTAGAATTTCATATTCATTGAATCATAGTATTTGTCTTTTATGTTTGTCTTCTTTCACTTAGAATATTGTTCTTGAGACATATCCATGCTGACAATGTATCTCTGTTATTCATTTTTATTGCTGAGTAGTATTCTGTGGTATATTTATCACAAAATGTCCAAAGGTTGATGGACATTTTGTGATATCCGTACCATGCAATACTACTCAGCAATAAAAATGAATAACATTTCAGTTGCTTCCGATTAGGGGCTCTTATGAACAAGGCTGCAAAGAACACTTGAGGAGGAGTCTTTGTGCAGATGTAGTCTTTCTTTCTCTTGGATAAATTCCTAGGAGTAGAATTATTGGATTGTATGGTAAGTATCTGTTTAACTTTATAAGAAACTGTCAAATTTTTCCATTTATAGTGGCTGGACCACTTTGTGTGAGTTCTGGAAGCTCTATATTCTTGCCAATACTCGATATTGTCAGTCTTTTTCATTTTAGCCATCCTAGTGTGAGTGTTAGCTCACTGTGGTGTTAATTTGCATTTCTCTGATGACTAAGACAGCATCATTTCACATCCTTAGAAAGAATCGTTATGTCTGTGTTTCCCATTTTTAGTTGGTTTGTCCTTGCGTTGTTGATTTGTAAGTTTGTTTTGTTTTGTTTGAGACAGGATCTTGCTTTGTCACCCAGGCTAAGTGCAATGGCATGAATTTGGCTCACTGCAGCCTCAACTTCCTCAGGCTCAAGCAATCTTCTCACCTCAGCCTTCTGAGTAGCTGAGACTTCAGGTGACTGCCACTAAGCCCAGCTAACTTTTGTATTTTCGGTAGAGACAGGGCTTCACCATGTTGCCCAGGTTGGTCTCAAACTTCCTGGGCTCAAGCAATCCTCCCACCTCCGCCTCCCAAAGTGCTGGGATTACAGGTGTGAGCCACCATGCCCAGCCTCTGTAACAACTGTTTATATATTCTAAATACATGTTGTCATATGTGTTTTGAAAATATTGCCTTCCAGGATACAGGTTACCTTTTCATTTTCTTTGTGATCCAAAGAGCAAAAGTTTTTAATTTTTATGAAGCCCATTTCATTTGCACTTTTAAATGAGCTAAGTCCTCTTTGCTTAACTCCAGATCACAAAGATTTTTACCTGTGATTTCTCCTAGAAGTTTTATCGTTTCAGCTCTTACATTTAGATCTATGATTCACCTTGATTTATTTTTATGCATAATGTGTGTGGTTTTGCTTGGTTTTGCTTTTGTTTGCTCACATACATACCCAGATCTTCCAGCACCATTTGCTGAAGTTGCTATCCTTTCCCATTGTATTTCCTTGGTACCTGTGTCAAAAATCCATTTACTACAAGTGTGAGTCCATTGTTATACACTGAATAGAAGTGGTGAAAGAAAAAAGCCTTACTTTGTTCCTAATATGTGGGGAAAGCTTTTAGGATATGACCATAAAGTGATAATTTTAGGCAAAGCTTATCTTTCTTTTTTAAATTTTACTTTAGGTTCTGGGATACATGTACAGAATGCGCAGGTTTGTTACATAGGTATATATGTGCCATGGTGGCTTGCTGCATCTATCAACCCATCATCTAGGTTTTAAACCCCTCAAGCATTAGGTGTTTGTCCTAATGCTCTCCTCCCTTTACCCCTCACCCCCCGACAGGTCCTGGCGTGTGATGTTACCCTCCCTGTGTCCATGTGCTCTCATTGTTCAACTTCCACTTATGAGCGAGAAGATGAGGTGTTTGGTCTTCTGTTCCTATGTTAGTTTGCTGAGAATGATGGCTTCCAGCTCCATCCATGTCCCTGCAAAGGACATGAACTCATTCTGTCAAATTTCACGCCATTTATTTTGAAGCTCTGTTATTAGGCACTTACACATTTATGATTGTCATATCTTTCTATTGAAGTCATCCTTTTATCATTTTGAAATGTTCCTCTTTTTTATACTTGAAATCTATTTTATCTCATGTTAGTATAGTCAGTCCTGCCTTCTTATGCTTATTGTTTGCATATTATATATGTTTTTTCCATCCTTTTATGCTCAACTTATTTGTGTCTTTATTTGTAAAGTGTATCTCTTATAGATAGGGCACCTTGGGTCTTGGTTTTTTATCTGAAAATCTCTGCCTTTTAATTAGAGCATTTGCTTCATTACCATTTAATGTAATTAATTTTATGATTTGGTTTCAGCCTGCTATATTATTGTTGTTTTCAATTAATCTCCTCTCATTTTTTTTTTTTTTTTGGTTATTCTATTCCCTTCTCTTGCCTTTATAAAAGTATCAATTAATATATTAGTTTGTTAGGGCTGCCATAACAAACTATCACAGACTGGAGTGGCTTAAACAATGAAAGTTTACTTTCTTGTAATTCTGGAGGCTAGAAGTACAAGATCAAGGTGTCAGCAGGGCTGTTTTTTTCTGGGGCATCTCTCTTTGGATGGCCATCTTCTCCCTATGTCTTTACATGGTCTTTCTTCTGTACCCATCTGTGTCCAAATTTCTTTTTCTTATAAGGACACCAGTCATATTGTGAGGTACTGGAGTTTAGGACTTCAACAAATGAATTTTGAAGGATAATCCAGCCCATGACTATTGGTTTTATAATTGCATTTTAATTTTTCTATTAACTTTCAGCTATACTTCTTTGCATTTTTTGCAGTGGTTGCTTCAGGAATTACAATATATATCCCTAACTTTCCATAGTACACTTACAATTAGTCTTGTACTACTTCACGTAAAATGTAGAAATATTATAACTACACAGGTCCACACTCTCCCATATTTTATGTTATAATTGTTATATGTTTTCAGTCAATATATATTATAAGCCAAAGAGTTACAATTTTTGTTTAAACAGTCATATGTATTATTTTTTTTAAAAAGGGAAAAAGCAAAAACATAGTCTTTCTTATTTATCCAATTGTTTAACATTTGCAGTGATTTTCATTCTTTTCTGAGGCGTTAAGTTTTCATTTAGTGTCATTTCTCTTTAGCTTCCTTTAGTATTTCTTATAGTACTGGTCTGCTAAAAACAAATTCTCTTCATTCTCTTTTATCTGATAATATCCTCCGTCCTTGAAGAATATTTTCATTGGATATAGAATTCTAGGTTTACAGGTTTTTTTTTTTTTCTTTCAACATTTTAAAGATGTTGTTCCGTTTTCTTCTGTCCTCTGTAGTTTCTCATGAGGTATCAGCCATTAATCAAATTATTGTTCCCTTATATGTAATATGTTGTTTTTTTCTTGTTGTTTTCATGATGTTTTCTTGAGTCCAACTTCAGCATGACCTTTGCCATCTTTATTCTTCTTGGTGTTCATGGAGCATCCTGCATCTGTGAATTTGTGTCTTTCATAAGATTTGACACATGTTCAGCTATTATTTCCTCAACTATTTTTTCTGCCTCATTTTTGCTCTCCCCTTGTTCTGCCCCTGTCTCCCACAAGATCGACTTCAAAGTGTCTTTTGAATTACTTGCAAGGGGAGGGCTAGGGAAGGCTTATCAATACCCAGATTCTTGGACTCTACCTCAGTGTCTGGAACTGAGACTGAGAACTCTGTGCTGTAGTAAGTTCCCCAGGTGACTTTTATGCACCACAAAATTTGAGAGCTCCTGCACAGGACTTTATGGGCTTCAAGAGCAGGACCACATCTTACTGATCTGTTGGATGCCCCTAAATTGCTCTGTAGTACCTCACTCCATGCCTTACACATGGAAGGTACTCAATATGCATGTTGATATGCATGTGATATTCGCACTAATGCATAGGATTGTTTATCCTCCCTACTTCAAAAGGCATCTCTTATGCTAATCTTTACCTCATCAACAGGTCTTAAAGTTTAGGTGGTTGTAGTTCACATTCAAGTTAATTAGGACTCCTCTGGTTTCTTATTATAGGAATACAACTCAATGACTTAAACAAAACAAAGAAAATGTGTTGACCCATGCAACTGAAAGTCCAATGATTGTACCAGCCTGGGTCACAGCTGAATCCAAGGCACCAACACAACTTCACTAGCACCATCTCTCACCATCTCTAAGCTCTACTTTCTTTTAGGTTGGCTTTATTGTCAGGCAGGCGTCTTCCCACTTTGAGATAAACACTGTTGTCAACAGTTCTGAGCTCATACAGTTCTTACACGTGTGTTCTCAAAGTAAATACAGCAACACATCCTGGGCAGCTCTACTCAAAGCCCCAGAAAGGACTCCTATTGGCCTGGCTTTAGTCATGTGTCCATTCTTCAACCAATCACTATAACCAGGGAGATAACTTGCTCTGATTAGACATCCGGAGTCACGTGGTCAGCCCTGAGGTAGGAGAGGCAAGGCCATGAAATCCACAGCCCCTATGGATAAGGAAGGAAGGATTGCCAAGCACATAAAGCAACAGATGACTTCTACCACAATCTTCAACATAATGGATGTGAACTCCTGTTCGTGCCTTTCAACAGAGAAACTTTAGAACCATGTTTGTGAAATGGACCCTTTTTTTTCCTCCAGGGAGGTTAGAGCAAATTCCATAAAGCCAGTCATTCCCAATCTTGGCTGTAAATCAAAATCCCCTTGGCTTGCTTCCTAAAAATACAGACGCCTGGACCCGTCCTCAGACCTAAAGAGGCAGAATCTGAGAGGTTGTGACTAGGGAGGGTATATAAAATTTTAGGTGTAGAATGGTAATAATTTTGCCCAGTTAGCATATATGGCCCCTTTCCATTTCCCACTTTTCCTTCTGAAACTCGTTTCACCAGGTTTCAATCCATGTGGTTGGGGGATAATCCTATCCCCCTACCAAGAATGAGCGCATAACCCAGACCTGATTGATCAGAGAATTTGATCCCTCTGTCCATAGCGATTGGTTCAGGGATGGGCATTCAGTGCAACCTGAGCCACTGAGACCGAGGCCCAGCATTTTATTGGAAATTTTTGGGAAGGAGAAGTCCTCTTTTTTGTTGGAAGCACTAGCCATGAGGGTAATATGAGCCTAGGGGCCAGGAGCCACCACATGGCAAAGGCCCCTCTAAGAGTAAAGCTCAGTAGGCAAAGTAGAGCCCAAGGAAAGAGATGATTCTAGAGATTCTCGAGGAAGAAGCCCAAGAATGGGCCAACAGACAGAAGACCCAGAAAGTAGACAGGACCACAGAGAAAGCAAGCCAGAGTCCTGAAAACATCCTCACACAGCCTGGCCCTCCTCTGGCCTTGCAGTTAGTTAGGAGACCCTCTAACCGCCCTTGAGAGAAAAGTCAGTTTGAGTTGTGTTTTTCTGTTCCTTACAAAGGAGGTGAGGCTTCCTAAGTCTTTCATGTGGTTGAACATGTTCCAAAGTTTATTCATTCATTCAACAGCATTTAATTGAGTGTCTACTATGTGCTCAGCACTATCCTACACACTGGGGATACAGCAATAAACAAAACACACAAACTCCCTGTCCTCATGGAAATTATAGCTAAGAGGGTTGACAGGTAATCCATAACACCTATTTGCATGCATATATAATACATCAGGAGTTAAAAATAATATGTCAGGTGGGGAGAATTAAAGCAAGGAAGGAGGATAGGGAGTGGAATGCCTGGGTTGTGGGTGGGATAAAAATAGTCATCAGGGAAGGATTCACTGAGAAGGTGACATTGAGCTGAGACCCAAGGAAGTGAAAAAGTGAGCAAAACAGATAGGGGTGCATGGGGGAGGTTCCAGGCTGAGGAGACAGCCAGTGCAAAGGTTCAGATGTGAGGACATTTTCAAGGAAGGGCCAGGAAGCCAGTGTGGCCCAGGGAAAGTGAGTGAGGGGGAGAGTGGGATATGAACAAAGTCAGAGGCATCACCGGGTCCACATTATGGGGAGCCTTGGAGAAATTTGTCAGGACGTTGGCCTTCCCCTCAAGGGAAATGAGAGCCATGGCCAGATTCTGAGTAGAAGAGGGACATGGAATTGGACCTTGGACAAGTCTCTTCAGCTCTGTGAGCCTCATTTACCTCATCTATGAAATAGGGGTGAATCCTAGTAGGCAAACACCACAGTAATAATTGCTACAGGCAAGATCCACCCATGAATGCTAAGATTAGTGGGTGAAAGTTTGTGGAAAAGCAGGATATTCATGTAGCCTCAAAGTATCACCTCCAAGATATTATTAATTACAAAAGACAGCCAAGTAACTTTACACGGGAGACACACAGTAGATGCCAACTTAACCAAGTGATCAAGGTGAACACTACCAGTAATAAGAAATATTGGCATCATGTAGCCCTTGATGTGATTTCCTGAGGATACAATATCACTTCTTGCCAAAAATGCTCAACCAGAATCTAATCATGAGAAAACATCAGCCTAGCCCAAATTGCAAGACATTCTACAAGATAACTGACCGCTACTTATCACAAGAGTCAAGGTCATGAAAAACAAAGAAGGCAGAGAAGTTATCACAGACTAGGGGACACTAAGGGACAAAACATCTCAACACAAAGTGGAATCCTGGATTGGATTATGGTGCAGAAAAAGGATGTGAGCGGAAAAGCTGATGAAATGTGCATAATGTCTGTAGTTTAGTTAATAGTATTGCACCAATGTTAATTTTCTTGGATTATATATGTTTGTGCCATGGTTATATAAGTTGTTAAGATTGGGGAAGCTGAGTGAAGGGTAAATAAGAAAGCTCTGTACTATTCCTGCAACTTTTCTGAAAGTCTGAAATTATTCCAAAATACGAAATTAAAAATTGGGCTGAATACCAGTTCTTACTGTGCAAGGATGGTGTGCGGATTAAGCATCCTTCAAGCCCGCAGTGCAGTGCTATATAAGCATTCTGTAAACAATAGCAAGCATTGCTGCGAGCTTCTTTACATCTGTTATCAAACACTTACTCATGGAGCATCCACACACTCACTGCCACCCAGGGGCTTTCTCTGTCTCTTGCCCTAGTCAGTGAGTTCTCTATTTGGGACTGAATAAACAGGATTCTGCAAATCAGTCCTGAAAACAAGAGTTTAAACAACAGCAAACTGTACTACTCTGATTACAAAACAGAAACCAGAGTGCTCCTGAGTGCTGAATGGAACAGACTCACAACCCCGCCCCTCTACCCCCGGAAGCAGATGGCAGAATTTATTTGAAAAGGTCTTAGAGGAAAATGAAGAAGGCATCTATTCTTGGATTGACCAGCCAAAGCGTCGATGTCAAAGGCGCCATTTTTGGTTTTATCCAGGATCTCATTCTCCCCTAAATCAATGGTCTGCAAACTTCTGATCAGGCACACATATGAGGAAAATATTTTGAGACAATTCCTCTAACGTTTATGCATTTGCTTGCTAATTATATACATTTACCATGATATTAACCTGTCATGTAGGTGGTAAAGCATATAAAAGGACAGCTGTAAAGAGGAAGTGATAGAGAAGAAATAAGTGATACTTTGAAAAAATGTACTCAGTGATATAAAAAATTTCCTTACTCTCACTTAAGGATTATTGCTATTTGGATACCGAATATCCTTTATTATTTTAAAATTCTTGGTTTATTTTATATGGTTTGAAATTGTGCAGTATGATTTATATCAATACTTGATTTTTATGATTGTCATAAATGAAAAACTAACCACATAGAGATATATCTTCCAACTGGATGAAGGGTATCACTTGCTATACCTATTTTTAAAAATGCTTTTCATCTTCCAATTCCATATACCAATTTTGCAAAGGTTTTTGTTGAAATTTGTCTAGTTATTTTTATCTCCCCTGAGGTTAAGCTGTTGTTGAAAACTAAATAAAAAGTGTTGAATTTTTGCACTTTTAGCATGAGTTTAAAATTCACTGAAATGCTAGGTTGAGATAATTTTAAATTATATTAGAAAATTTGGTTTCCAGGACTTTAAAGTGTGTGCATATTGAAGCATTTATATAGGGAACTTACATATTTTTGAATAATGTAAATATGTCAACAATAATTCCTTACAAGAACATTTCCAATCATCTGTTTTTAAACTGTTTTCTCTAGGCTGGGAGCTGTGGCTCATGCCTGCAGTCCCAGCTCTTTGGGAGGTCGAGGTAGGCAGATCACCTGAGATTAGAAGTTCGAGATCAGCCTGGCCAACATGGTGAAACTCTGTCTCTACTAAAAATACAAAAATTAGCTGGGTGTGGTGGTGCACACCTGTAATCCCAGCTACTTGGGAGGCTGAGGCAGGAGAATCAGTTGAACCCGGAAGGCGGAGGTTGCAGTGAGCTGAGATCACGCCATTGCATTCCAACCTGGGCGACAAGAGCAAAACTCTGTCTCAAAAAAAAAAAAAAAAAAAAAAAAAAAAAAAAAAAGAGAGAGAGAGAGAGAAAGAAAGAGAGAAAGAAAGAAAGAAAGAAAGAAATGTTATCTCTATAGCCCAAGTGTCTTTTAAGAAGCAATCATGTTCTCTCGTTTTTAAAAGTGTCACCTTTACTTTGAAGGCCCTGAGTAAGTGTGTGGCTGACCAGCCATTTGCACTTAGAGGAACATTAATGGCGCCTTCTTCCTGACCTGTGCATTATTCTTGCCACTTCCTCCCAAGGAATCTCTTTGGCCACTTGTCCATTTCCATTTGGGAAGGGTTGGTTCTATTCAATGTAGCATGGCCACAAAGTTGTCATCTGGTCCTCCCTGGCTGTGCCCTCTCCATGGGGTCGGAGTCAACTAGGCTAAGGGATTGTGCATATCCACAGCCCACATCCAATCTCCCAGACCATGCACCTAAGATCCTGGAATTTTCTCCCAGAGCTGTGAGAACCTCTTCCCCAGGGCTATTCTCTGTCCTCCCAAGAGCAGATTACAACCCCCACGTACACACCCTGCAATCCAAGGAGAGGCCAAAGGGTGGTGAGAAGGCTTGGACATAAGCTGGCAAGTACAAACACTTTTGCACAAGACCTTCATGGTGCAGGATGGAGCTGGAGGTGGAATAAAAAAGGGAAGTGGGCTATGGGCCAAATTCTAAAGAATTCTGAATCTGAGCCTGGCTCACCAGGTCACTACGAAGCCATGTTTGCAAAAGGAGAAGGCTAGCACATGTTTTATTGAATATTTTGATATTTAGTCATACAGTAAGTGGACCTTTTGTACTCCTGCCCTGGGTCCTGCAAATTGATTGGGACAGGCTTGTCACCTGCTGTTGTCTTTCAATTGCCTCCTCTCCGTGGGCAGCCACCTCTGAAGGTCATTTGATGAGCCTCTTCTTATCTCATGCAAGTGTCCAGCAAACTCTCATTTGAACTCTTCTTGCAAGGTCCCTAGGCAGTTCCTAGCTTGCAATAAGATGGTGCACCAGGATTTATGCTCTCCCAGGTAGAGGCCATGGTGCTGACTGATCCAGCGAATGCTCAGTTGGGTGTGAACCTGAAAGTTCAGAGCTACCAATAGGAGATGATTTGCTCTGGGGAACTGGGAAAGGGAAAACTTCTCAGCTCCTTCCAAAATCTAAACACCCATTTCAAGGGCTGCTCTGCTGACTTCCACCTGCCAATGTGAAAGGTATTCCAAAAATGTGGAGGGGAAATGAAAAGCTGTCCTTAGAATGGAGAAGGTAGACCTGTCATTTCTAAGGAGCATCGGTTAACTGATGTAACTTCAGCGCATCACAGAAGTCAATGAATGAGGTCAAATGTTTTGTTTCCAACCTCTCACCATTGGAAAACTCCAGCAACTCCTTCTGGATGTCTCAAACACCTTGAAAGCCCCAAGACTTATGACACATAATCAGAGGGGGGCACCACTGCCAACTGGAATAGTAAATCTTAGTGAAGCTTAATGTCTTTTGTATTATTTTAGATTAAAATCATACTTAGAAATAAAAGTGCTTAGGTTGTCTTCTTCAGTGTCAATGGATAATCCTACTTACTCTACCTTGGCAATATGCCCCTAAATTATGAATTCCAATTGGGGTAGCTAAAAAGACTCGGAAAAGACTTTCTGCTAAAACAGATGCCAGGCAATCAAGATTTCTCCAGGAAAAGAATAAAAGTTAATAGTACATGTTGGTCACATAGTCGAAAAGAAATTTAGAGAATTTCAACCTCTGATAATAAATGTGGAGAAATAGAGGTAGAGTCACAGAAGAAAGAGGAATTGCTTAGAAGTCAGGAGACTGAGAGCCAGCTTCCGTTCATTGCCTTCCGAATTGTGTGATTGCCTCAGTTTCCCCATTTGTAAAATCAGAGAGTTAGACTTGATTCTCTCCAAGTTGAAAACTCAGAATCAAATTTAGGGCTGTACACTCAAATTCTTATCAGGGATAGGGAGTAAAGATAAATGAGTGACAGGGGTCAGGTGTGAGACAATAAGGAGAGGTGGAGACTGGGGTGAACTAGAGATATAGCCCCTACTCAGCTGCAGCCAGCTGATGCCGTTTAGGCAGAAATATAAGCCTAGTGTTGTAGTGTTGACAGTTTCTTCCACATTTTTTAGAAGTCAGGAATCCAGATGTTATATAAATTTTCCATATTACTAATGATGGCATTTATTTTTTAAAAATCATTTTTGAAACACTATGCTAGACAAACAAAATCTCCCACGAAACCAGTTTATGACCCATTGCTTCAGAAGACTTCAACGCATTCACTACATTTCAACTTCATTGGCAACAATTGCTGGAAAGTTCTTCATTTCGCCCTGTCCTCACACCTTTACGTTTATACTGCCAAAGATGTTTATTTGCCTGGGAAGTGGTTCCCTAACAGAAACATTTGTTTTAACTGTTGTGGCAAATCATCCATTTGCTGGGAGAGGTGGAAAAGAACAGCTTAGCCTTTTTTTCCCCCCACAAACATTTCTTTAGGCCAGCTTATGAAAGCCTTTGCAGATTGGTTTGTTTCTGTCTGTAACAGGGCCCAGTATTGTCTTGGGATGGGAAGATGCCCATCTTTGTGGATGGGGTACGAATTTCCATCCCAGCACTGCAGATCCAGCATCTGATGAGGAGCCCTGGGTAATCACAGTGGAAGTTCCACTCAACCCTAACACTCAGCAGCCATGTGAAGACCCATAACCTCTCTTCCTCTTTCTCTCACCCATCTCCGTTAGCTGGGCCTGCGTCTTGGTTGACATTGCCATATTTATGAAAGAATATCAGGTTAATTCCTATCCTCTTTGCTTCACGTGATTTCATGCAAATAATCGCTGCCTACATGCACATTTCAAAAGGGACCCTTTTTAAAATTTGATCCTTCAAACTTAACTTTGCCCTCCAAGCATTCCACACTCACCCAGGGCCTCGATTTTTAATATATTTGCACAGAAAATTATGGAAAAAATGGAATCTAAACAATGGACTTGATTTTTAAAAATAATCAGGCAGGAATTAATGTTTCAAAATAATTGTCTAGAGGTGATTCAATTTCACATGCTCTTTAAATATGTATTTTTCAGTGCACTATGGCTTGAAGGGACGATTTAAAATTAGTGTATATAGCAGCCTGTGAATCATAAAAACTCTTACAGTTAAGTTTTTCATTTCTTTTCTGCAAAACTTCATTTCAAAAATGAAATTCTACCTTCCTGGTAAATCTTCTTTCCTCCCCTGCCAAAATAATTTTACCAATACAAAAATAAAGAATTGGCTTTTAGTAAGTACAACTTAGAGATTTTGTGGCAAGCAGCATTCAAAGATGCTGGTGTTGGCCAGGCGTGTGGCTCACACCTGTAATCCCGACACTTTGGGAGGCTGAGGTAAGAGGATCGCTTGAGCCTGAGAATTCAAGATCAGCCTGGGCAACATAGTGAGATCCCATCTCTACAAAAAACTTTAAAAATTAGCTGGATGTGCTGGTGTGCCCCTGTAGTCCCAGCTACTTAGGAGGGTGAGGTGGAAGACAGGAGGCTGAGGTGGGAGGATCGCTTGAGCCCAGGAGGCAGAGACTGCAGTGAGCCACAATCACACCACTGCCCTCCAGACTGGGTGACAAAGCAACACCTTGTCTCAAAACAACAAAAACAAAAACAAAAGATGTTAATATTAATGCCCTGGAAAATTTCTTCTTCTCAAGTGTGGGTGACACCTTCTGCCTTGCTTCTGGCCAATAGAATTTGGCAAAGACAATAGGATGTCACACCTATGAGTGTGTGTGTGTGTGTGTGTATATATATATACACATAAAATGTAAAATGTTATATATGTGATTTTTTTAATATTTAGGGACAGGGTCTCACTATGTTGCCCAGGTTGGACTCCAACTCCTGGGCTCAAGCAGTCCTCCCACCTCAGCCTCTTGGGACTACAGTTGCCAGGCTTTTTAACATATAACCTTACGCGCGCGCACGCGCGCGCACGTGTGTGTGTGTGTATATATATATGAAATAATCTTGCACTAGAGTAACAGAGAGATTCTGGCCTTGAAAAAGCAAACAGCCATGTTGTGAGTTGCTTATAGGGAGGACCACGTGGCATTGGCAGGTGGCATCCAGGATCTGATGGCAGCCTCCAGCTGACGGCCATGAAGAAGCAGGGCCGTCAGCCATATAACCACCTTTTGTACCTGCAGATTGGTAAACAGGAAAAGGTGAAACGAGGAAACAAAGTGTGCCAGCAAAACCTAAATGAGCTTCGAAGTGGTTTCTTTCCTAGAGAATGCAGCCTGGCCATACCTCGATTGCATTCTGGTGAGACCCTGAGCAGAAGAACCCAGTTAAGCCATGCCTGTGCTCCTCATCCATGACAACTGTGAGATACTAAATGTGTGTTGTTTTAAGCTACTTAGTTTGTGGTGATTTGCTACACCACAACAGAAAACTAATACAAACTTTATTTGGAAGGGCTATTGCAAAATTTATCAAATTATAGAATTTTAACAGAGAGAGACTTTTTAGCGCAACCCTTTTGTTTTACGTGTGAACAACTGAGAATCAGAAATGGAAAGAGTCACAGAGCGAGTTAGTGACAAAGCCAGGAACAAGTTTCTTTTGACCCTATCTCTAATGTCAAGCTTCTTCCCTGTAAGAAACCACTGGTATTGACTTTTTCTCTTTTTCTCTCTCTTTCTCCATATATATATATAGAGAGAGAGATCACTCTCTGTCTCCTTTTCATATGAATACATTTATAAATATATACATTTAAAATATAATATAATATGTGTAAATATATACATATATTATTATTGGTTGAATCTTCCCATTAAAAAAAGGTTGAACAATTTACATATCTCACAATACCTGGCTAGCAAATCCATTTCCTCACAGTTTCACACAAATCGGTTACTATTCACCTTTTCCTGTTTACCAATCTGCAGGTACAAAAGTATATTTTGGTGTGTTTCATTTTAGCCATTCCTAATTTTTAATCAGGTTGAACATTTTGCTTAATGTTTATTGGCCAGTTCTATTTCATGGTTTATTAACTGCGTGTTCATACTCTTTGTTCACTGTTATACTGGCTTGTTTTCCCTATTGATTTGTAAGAATTCTTGATAAATATGTCCTGAGTTATTAGTAGTTTATGTGGAGGTAGGTATGGTGGCTTATACCTGTAGTCTTAGCACTTTGGGAGGCTGAGGTGGGAGGATCGTTTGAGGCCACGAGTGGGAGGCTGCAGTGAGCTATGATCCTGCCTCTGCACTATAGCCTGGATGATAGATTGACACCCCATATGTTAAAAAAAAAAACAAAAAAACACAAAACTAATAAATAAACAGTTTAGCTGTTTAAATTTAGCAACTGTTTCTTCTAAGTTGTTCCTTGTCTTTTTTTTTTTTTTTTTTTTTTTTTTTTTTTAGAGGTAGGATTCATTTGGATATGCAGGCTAGGGTGCAGTGGTGCAATCACAACCATAGCTCACTGCATCCTTGATTTCCTGGGCTCGAGCCATCCTCTTACCTCAGCCTCCCGAGTAGCTGGGACTACTGGTGCAGCACCACACCCGGCTAATTTTCGTATTTTTGGTAGAGACAGGGCTTCATCATGTTGCCCAGGCTGGTCTCGAACTCCTGGACTAGAGCAATGCACCCACCTTGGCCTCCCAAAGTGCTGGGATTACAGCATGAGCCACTGCACCTGGTCTCCCTTGTCTTTTAATTTGGTTTCTGAGATTTTTTTTGCTATGCAAAGAGTTTTAAGCCTTTTGTAGTCACACTTATCAATCACTTTCATTATGGATTTGGATTGGCTGGTTGACTGTTTCGTTTCAGTTGTTGCTGCTTGATCTTGCTCAGAGGAGGCCTCCCCATCCTTGTGTTACAGAAATAGTTCCATGCTTTCTCCTAGTGTCTTTAGTTCTTCTTTCCTTTTTAAAATGTGTACTTTTTGTTTCACACGGAGTTTGTTTTCATGACTGAGGTGGGGTAAGAATTAACCTTTCCCAGGAGAGCCAATTGTTCCAACAGCATTGAATAATCCACACCTTCCCCTACTAAGCAAAACAGATGTGCATAAATACGTGCATACTCCTAAACTCATATTCTAGCACATTGCTCTATTTGTCTCTCTTTTTTTTTCCCTTTTTTCTCAAGATGGAATCTCGCTCTGTCACCCAGGCTGGAGTGCAGTGGCACAATCTTGGCTCACTGCAACCTCTGCCTTCTGGGTTCAAGCGATTCTCCTGCCCCAGCCTCCCAAGTAACTGGGACTATAGGCGTGTGCCACCATTCCCGGCTAATTTTTGTATCTTTAGTAAAGATGGGGTTTCACCGTGTTGGCCAGGCTGGTCTCCAACTCCTAACCTCAAGTGACCCACCCGCCTCAGCCTTCCAAAGTGCTGAGATTACAGGCGCGAGCCACCATGCCTGGCCTATTTATCTCTTTATGCCAACACTTTTCCATTTTAATTATCATAGCTCCCCTATCTGTCTTGATATCTGATCAGGTAACTTGTTATTCATTTTTAAAATGTCCTTGTCAGATATTTCCTGTTTCTGATGAATTATAGAATCAGCTTGTCACCCTTGAAAAATCATTTGGGACTCTTCCTCTGCCATTTTTTCCCTTTTCCCCTTTGCCTTTCTTCTTTTCTCTTCCATTCCTGATCAATTCAACGCAAAAGCCATTCAAAAAATGATAGGCAGCCATGGTGGGGCAGTGTCCAACACAGAAAACCTGACCCCCCAGGCAGGAGATGGCTTCCCCGCAGGAGAAGCAGGAGCCTGGCAGGGGAGGCAGAGTCCTCGGGAATGAGGAGGGTGGCTGTGCGGGGATGCTACCCTGCACAGGGTGGGTGCCCATTGCCTGAGAGTGAGAGGTGGGTATGCCTGCTGGAGGGTGGCAGCTCCTGGACACGGTGCCAGAACCCCGGCAGGGTGAGGTCAGCTTCTGAATGGAGGATGGATTGGATTGCAAACAGGGGGAATGAGCAAATGAGTAACTATCTCAAGGATCCAGCTTTCTCACTTTTGGAAAAAGCAGTACTAATTATGTAAAGGGAGAAAACAGAGTGGATCCCAAAACGTTGGATTGGTATTGAACTATCGGTCTGAGCCAGGGCTGACATCATGGACGTGTGATCAGTGCATCTGCATGAGGCCCCGTGCCAGGTCATACACTTGGGTGTTTATGCTGCACCATGACTGTCTTGAAATTCTTAATAACTTAATCTTTGAATTTGTATTTCATAAGTCAAGTGTAACGGGACAATGGAGCATGCACACGGACTTGGAGCCTCAGCTCAGCAGCGGTCCCATGTCCCACCATCTCCCTGCCTCCCCAGGATCAGGGTCTCAGCCACCTTTCTCAACTCCCATGGTTCCTCAGACTCCTGCCAGCCTCCTTGTTCCCCTCCCTACCCAGCAACCACTGCCATCTTCTGCCTTCAGTGCCTACAGCGAGCATGTCTATACCATCCCCACCCACAATCCAGATACTTAGCCGTGTCCTGGCTCAGAGGTTGCAACACCCCTGAGGTTGCCCACCTGCTATGGGTTAGAGGAGTGGGTCTAGGGGAAGAGTGGATGCCTTGCTTAATTTTCTTGCCCCAGCAGGGGCACAGCACATCAGTCTGGGGACTGGCAGCAGAGACTGCAGCTGGTAGGCTGTACTTGCTCTGAGTCCCAGTGTAGGGTCCCTGGGCACCTGTGAGTGTCTGCCTTTACCCCAGGAGTATCCTCATGCAAGATGTGAAGTAGCAAATAAAAGCCACTGTGACAAATCCAGAGAGAGACCGTGGAAGAAGAGAAGAGCTTGTATTTTAGTGCCTTTATCAGCTCTTCGTTCCTGCTTTTTGAACAAGGTCCCCCATATTTTCATTTTGCATTGGACCCTGAAAATTATGTGCCAGTCCTGGTATAAACTCATGATTTTCAATATATTTAAATTGATTCAGAAATAAATATTGATGTAAATGTATGCATGTGTACATGTGTCTGTACATCTGCATGCATCTAGCTCTGTCCACGGAGAGATCCTGAGAGCAGTCGCACTGTAGGAACAATGAACATGCTTAGCACCCAGACCTTGGCTTCTAAAAATTATTTTATTTATTTATTTATTTATTTAGACAAGGTTTCACTCTGTCACTTAGGCTGGAGTGCAGTGGTGCAAACACGGCTCACTGCAGCCTCAGTCTCCCGGACTCAAGCAATCCTCCTGCCTCAGCTTCCCATGTAGCTGGGACTACAGGTGTGCACCATCACACCCAGCTAATTAGTTTATTTCTTGTAAAGATGGAGTCTTGTTTTGTTGCCTAGGCTGGTCTCGAACTCCTGGGCTCAAGTGATCTTCTCACCTTGGCCTCCCAAAGTGCTGGGATTACAGGCATGAGCCGCCACACCTGGCCAGTTTCTAAAAGTTATTTTCTGCTAAAAAGAACTGGAGATTTTTGGAGAAATGGCTAATTCCAGATCTGGGGCAAGATGACTAGAAGATAAACTTGAGTACCTGTTCAACCAAAAAAGAAGGAAGTACTCAAAGAATGATGGGGACATGTCTAGAGGACACGGAAGCCAGCAGGAAGAGGCTCCCACTGGCCACACAAAACACTTCTTAATTACAAAGGAAGAAAGAGGAACCTGATAGTGGAGAAGCCTGGCAGGCACCACCTTAACTAGAATCAGAGTTAATGTCACCATTAAGGGAACAAATCGAAAACGTGCTATGAAGAACACACCATCACTTCAATGGTCTTCTTGCCAAAGATGTATAACTTGAATCTAATCATGAGAGAATGTCAGATTAACCTAAATGAGGCACATTCTGCAAAATAACTGGTATATCAATAATATATCATATAATACGTAATACTGTATAGTATACACATATGTACTATACTAATATTATACTATGAAGTAATGTAATAGTATAGTATTTAATAGTATTTAATAGTACAGTATTTAATAGTATAGTATATAATAGTATAGTATATATAGTGTATACTATATATAGTATATATTATATAATACTATAATATAGTATATATTATATAATACTAAAATATAGTATACACTATATAATACTATACTAGTATATAACAGTATAGCAGTATACTATACAATATAGTATTATATGCACTATATATTGAATCTATAATTGTTTTCTTTTGAATATACATTTTATATGTATATATGTTTTCTTTTCTAAAATATAAATTTTTCCAGATCTTTTTAGTGTACAAGTTATTTCAAATAGTCCTCTGAATTTTTTTTCTTTTTTTAGAGATAAGGTCTGGCTCTGTTGCCCAGACTGTAGTACAGTAGGCTCAAGTGATCATCCCTCCTCGGTCTCCCAAGTAGCTGGTATTACACACAGGCAACACAATACTTGGCTAATTGTTTTTATCATTTTTTGGAGAGGCAGGGTCTTGCTATGTTCCCCAGGCTGGTCTCAAACTCCTGGGCTCAAGTAATCCTCCCAACTTGGTCTCCCAAAGTGTTGGGATTACAGGCATGAGCCACTGCCCCCAACCTAGTCTTCTGAATATGGGATCGAGTTTCAACATGAGTTTTGGAGGAGACAAACACTCAAACCAGAGCGATATAAAAGCCACTTTTTAAAGATGTCCTTCTTCACAGTGGCCAAACTGACACCTTCGTTAATTCAGTCACCCAATGCTGAAAGAGAATTCTAGGTAAAGGAAGAAATCATTCCAATTCGGGAGATCATAAAAAGATTATTTGGTTTGATCTTCCCAATAATCTTGTAAGAAGGTAAGTTTGCATGTTGGTGTTTAACTGCCATTAATGTTGTAGGTTGCTAAAAAATGCTTACGGTACAGCTATGTTTCCCCCCTTTGGGATCTGTCTACACTGTTGGAGAGGGCAGGCCAAGGGATTCAGTTCTGCTGAAGGAACCAGGGAAAAAATGCTGTCCAAACCAACTGGGGTTTTGGCAATGAATGCACATTTGTTCACCAGTTGAGCATTTGTTTAGATTCCTCTGTTTTGAAAAATTAAGTGGTTCAGTATTTTAAATTTGCTCCTAAGCCCAGTATAATGAATGACCTTTCGTCTTCTTAGGTCACTGAAAAGAATTTTCTTGTGTTTGTGGCTAATTCCTCACTGGCAGAGGCCCAGACAGGGGACAGGAGGGACACTTAGGCTGCTTAGGTCAAAAATAAACACAGGAGGAGGGAAGGACCCCGAATGTCCTGTGTTTGTTCATTTTCAATCATCCACACTGTCGTGTATGAGTTTGGGTGGTTTTGTATACAGAATAAGCTATACACACATTCTAGGAAATAATTTTGAATGACTAAAGTTGCAATTTACCAAACCTAGTTTTCCTCTTCAGTTTTAATGTTTCCTTTTCAAATCTGTGGTTCCAATTATAAGAATAGAATAACAAAAATCAGTCACCGTGTTTGAGAATGTCATTGATTCATATTTGGTCTCATTTATAAACTTAGCCTTCAAACGTTTAACATTTAAATGCTTTCAAATATTTTAAGCTGCATTTCTAAATTTGATATTCTGGACTTTGTTTTCAAGTACTTCAACTGCCCAACACTTCTGCTTTCTCAGGTAAGCACTTATAAATCTCATAAATCACGTTTCTACAAATCTTAAACTCTTAAATGTTCCAGTGGTTACATGTTGACTTAGTGAGATTTCTGTTTTAAAACGGCACATTTGAGCAATGATTTGATTCCATTTTAAATTACGATTAACAAGTTTGACCAACATGTTGTTCTTACAGACCGAAGCCTCCTAAACATAAGGCTCTTAAAGTATGTAAATTGTTAAATATAAATGACTCTTTTTTAACAAAAAGAATAGTAATTCAGTGATGCTGAATCTGTCAAATATTTCCATGTTTAGTTCCGAATCTTATCTCTGTTACACATGCTTACTGATAAAACCACTTTCCCATGTAGGACATCCCTATAAATAACTTTAAATAGTCCTGGAGTTTAAAGGTGCTTCCCTCCTGGGAGATTACCATATTTCGGGGTACCTAAGGTTGCTTCCAACTAGACTTTTTAATGTGGGGTTTGTGAATACAATTAAGAGGGTTCGTGAACTTGGATGGGAAAAAAAGTATTTCTACTCTCCCCAACCTCTAACTGAAATTTGGCATTCTCTTCACATATGAACACAAACAACAAACCACAATTGTGTTAAGAGGACCTGTGACTCTGTCACCAATAGAAATGACAGGTTTTGCTTTTGTTTTGTTTGTTTGTTTTTGAGATGGATTTCTTGCTCTGTCGCCCAGGCTGGAGCGCAGGGGCGCAATCTCGGCTCGCTGCAACCTCCACCTCCCAAGTTCAAGCGATTCCCCTGCCTCAGCCTCCCAAGTAGCTAGAATCACAGGTGTGTGCCACCATGTTCAGCTAATTTTTTTGTATTTTTTTATAGAGATAGAGTTTTGCCACATTGGCCAGGCTGGTCTCCAACTGCTGACCTCAGGTGATCCACCCGCCTCGGCCTCTCAAAGTGCTGGGATGACAGGTGATTTTTATGTCACATTATGGTTGTTGTATCTCAAAATAACTTTTCTAGGCAGCACTAACTTTAAAATTAGCTTGCTGCTAGATCCTGTTATTTAATGCATTAATGAAGAAACTCATATGACCATATCACAATATTTTCATATTTGTATCGATCATATAATTAAAGTACAATAAACTGGAAATACTTAAAGTGTTAAGTTTTTTATCATTTTTGACATATACACCATGAAACCATCACCACAATCAAGACATTGGACTTTTCCGTCACCCCCACCAGTTTCTCTGTGCCCCTCTGTAATCCATTCGTCCCTCCACTCCCACCCACAGATGATCATTGATTTGCTTTGTGTCACGATATGTTAGTTTACATGTTTAAGAAGTTTACATAAATGGGCCAGGCGCAGTGGTTTACACTTGTAATCCCAGCACTTTGGGAGGCTGAGGTGAGCAGATCTCCTGATGTCAGAAGTTCGAGACCAGCCTGGCCAATATGGTGAAACCTGTCTCTACAAAACATACAAAAAGTAGCCAGGTGTGGTGGCACAAGCCTGTAGCCTCTGCTACTCGGGAGGCTGAGGCTGGAGAATCGCTGGAACCCAAAAGGCAGAGGTTGCAGCGAGCTGAGATCTTGAGATCACGCCACTGTACTCTAGCCTGGGTGACTGAGTGAGACCTTGTTTAAAAAAAAAAAAAAAAAAATTTACATAAATGGAGTCATGATTCTTTTTTTGGTAGGGAAGGTTCTGCCTTTTTCACTCAACATCATGGTTTTGACATCCATCCGCATTATATGTGTATCAATAGTTCATTCTTTTTTATCATTTGATAGTCATCTATTGCATGGATATACCACAATTTGTTTATTCATTTACCTGCTGATGGACATTTAAGCTGTTTCTAGATTTGGGCTGTTACAAACAAACTTGCTATTAACAATCGTGTACAAGTCAAGTCTTTGTGTGGATTTGTGTTTTCCTTCCTCTTGGGTGTCAAATAGCTGGGTCAGATGGCAGAGGGATGTTTAACTTTTAAAGAAACTGCCAAACTGTTTTGCAAAGTGGTTACGCCATTTGACATTCCCACTAGCAATGAATGAGAGTTCTAGTTACTCTACATCTTGCCAGCACTTGGTCTGGCCAATCTTTTTGTTAGCCAATATATTGAATACATGGTGGTATTTTATTAGAGTTTAATTTGCATTTCCTTGATTATTAATGTTGAGCATTTCTTTATGTGCCTGTTGGTCATTTGTATATCTTCTTTTTGAAGTGCTGGTTTGAAATCTTTGCCCATTTTAAAAATTGAGTTAATAGTCTTCTTAATTGTTGAGTTGTAAAAGTTCCTCATAGATCTGTTATAGATTCCTTATAGATTCAGAAGATACTTCTGATACATCACATGTCTTTGGTACTCAGAACATGTACAATGCATGTATCAGACACATCTTCATATATCTGTTATAGATTCTGTTAGAAGGACAGATTCCTTATAAAATAGATTCCTTGTATGTGTGTATATAATATGTGTAGGTGTAATCCCAGCTACTCAGGAGGCTGAGGCAGGAGAATTGCTTGAACCCAGGAGCCCAGGAGTCAGAAGTTGCAGTGAGCCAAGATCGCACCACTGCACTCCAGCCTCAGCAAAAGAGCCAGACTCTGTCTCAAAAAAAAAAAAAAAATATATATATATATATATATATATATAACTTCTAGAAGAAAACATAAGAAGAAATCATTGCAACCTTGGGGTAGGCAAAGATTTCTTCAAACACAAAAAGTACAAACCGTGAAAGAAAATATTGATACATTGGATGACATCAAAATTTAAAACTATCATTCTTCAAAAGACAAAATTGAGAAAATAAAAGGCAAGCTATAGATTGGCAGAAATCCACCACATGTATCAGACACATTTTCATATATCTGTTATAGATTCTGTTATACAGATAGATTCCTTATAATATAGATTCCTTATAAGGATAGATTCCTTATAATATAGATTCCTTATAACAGAATTGGAGGTTAGAAGCAAGATGGTTAAGTTAGATCTCTTTCACTGTCTCAGTCATAATTTTGCAAAGGCGGTTCCAGGCAGAGAGGCCATCTGTCCCAGTTTGCTGGGGACAATCTTCGTTTACGCTGTTATTAATGCTCCTTTCACTCTCAAAAGTGTCCCACTCTCCAAAGGTCTCTAGACCTCTGACCTTGAGGGACTCCTATAGTCTCTTCAGGTACTCCTTATGTCTTCAGGACCACAAAATCTTCTAGAATTTAGAACAATATCCGTTTGAGTTCTGGAGATCTCTGGTGTCTCTCAGTCCTTGCTTCCAAGATAATTCCACTGATGCACGCTGAGATCACTTGACTCCATTCACCATCCAAGACATATATCCAGCTAAAAGCCAAGCAAAAAGACAAGTCAAATGTATTAATAAGCCTTCCGGCTTCATTCTATTTGCTTTTACTCTCTTGGGAGAAGAGAATGCACAAAGTGACAGATCTTGGAAGGAAATGGCCAGGAGGTGAGGGGTAGAGATTCTTGTGCTTAGCTGAGAGGGCCAGCATGGAGCTGGGTGAGGAGGACACGGAGGAAGAACAGTTAGAGGAGAATGCTGTTTTAAACAGGGTGGTCAGGGCCTCTCTGGGGTAGAGGCATTTGAGCAGAGACCTGAATGGAGTGAGGGTGAAAACCACAGGACTATGTCAGGAAGGGGTGATGCAGGCAGAAGGAGCAACATGCCTGGGTGTCTCAAACGTCCCTCATCACATGAGTGAATAAACCTCTCCCACTGAACATTGGTGATCCTGAAGTTCTGATGCTCTGCCAGAAAATGCACCCAAGAGTAGATTTCCCATTGTTTTAAATGGGAAAAATAATAATGCATGACAGGTCAACCCAAGCCCCCAACACCCCCATCCTCATGGCCTAATCACCTCTTCGAGATCCTGGGCTCAAGAGATACTCCCGCCTTGGCCTCCCCAAGTGCTGACCCACTTTCTTGATAATGTTCTCTGCAGCAAAAAAGTTTTTAACTTTGATGAAGTGTAATTTATCTTTTTTTTTTTTTTTTTTTTTTTTTGAGACAGAGTCTCACTCTGTTGTCCCGGCTGGAGTGCAGTAGCACAATCTCAGCTCACTCTCTTAAAATAGAACTAAGCACTTAAAAAGCTGTCTTAGTTAGTCTGTTTGCTCTGCCATAACAAAATACCTGAGATTCTGGTATTTTATAAAGAACAGAAACTTATTTCTTATGGTTCTGGAGGATGAAAAGTTAAAGATCAAGTTGCCGGCAGGTTTGGTTGTGTGGTGAGAGCTGCTGTTTGCTTGCAACATGGCGACTTGTTGGTGTGTCCTCCAAAGGAGAAGAGGAAGCAAGCCTCTTTAAGAAGGGCCTGAATCCCATTCACAAGGGAGGAACCCTCATGGCCTAATCACCTCTTCAAGGACTCACTTCCTTTTTTTTTTTTTTTTTTTTTTTGAGACGGAGTCTGGCTCTGTTGCCCAGGCTGGAGTGCAGTGGCGCGATCTCGGCTCACTGCAAGCTCCGCCTCCCGGGTTCACGCCATTCTCCAGCCTCAGCCTCCCGAGTAGCTGGGACTACGGGCGCCCGCCACCACGCCCGGCTAATTTTTTGTATATTTTAGTAGAGACGGGGTTTCACCGTGTTAGCCAGGATGGTCTCGATCTGCCGACCTCGTGATCTGCCCACCTCGGCCTCCCAAAGTGCTGGGATTACAGGGGTGAGCCACCGCGCCCGGCCTGGAATCACTTCTTAATTCCATCACATTGGTCATTAAGTTTCAACTCCTGAATTTTGGAGGGGATACATTCAAACCACAGCAAATGTCTACAAGTATCAAAGCAGTGTGTTAGGATATAAAATGTTTAAAACATAGCTTCCTGATCACCAAATCATCAGGAAAGTTTTCAACAAATAATTGGTTTGTTTGTGGCAACACCCCTACATCTGATTGCATGTCCCTTTCATTGCTTCTTGGTGCACTTTTCTAAATGTGATTCTGATATTCTCTCAATGGTAGTTGACATGCTGCTTTTCCTGCATGATGTTTTGATGGAGATTCTGAATCTAATTTGGGGGATACAAATATCAGTTTTTCTTTATAAATATTCATCTGATAATTGTGAGAAATGTGCCTTCTAGGAAGTTTGAGTATTAAAAACAAAGTCATTTTATTGGGAAACTACTTACTGAAGAGACATTGGAAGCATCCCTGTATTTGTCTTATTGGGTTAGGAAGGATGTGAGATTTCTCTCTCTGTGTCTGTCTTTTTTACTTTTTTTTTTTTTTTAACATTTGCAAAAAGCCCCTGCCCGTCCCCACACGCACACGGTATCATATACTGCCTTTTTTGTAAAGACCCATGAGAAAATTTCTCTCCCGTATCAATATCAGGCAAAGCTCTGATTTGCCCAAGTCATTTGGTTTCTTTCTCACAGAGGAATTAAGAATCATGTACACTGGCCAGGTACGGTGGTGGCTCTCGCCCGTAATTCCAGCACTTTGGGAGGCCAAGGCAGGTGGATCTCCTGAGGTCGGGAGTTCGAGACCAGCCTGGCCAACATGGTGAGACCCCGGCTCTACTAAAAATACAAAACTTAACTGGGCGTGGTGGCGCATGCCTGTAATCCTGGTACTCTGGAGGCTGAGGCAGGAGAATCGCTTGAACCCAGGAGGCAGAGGTTGCGGTGAGCCGAGATTGTGTCACTGCACTCCAGCCTGGGCAACAAGAGTGAAACTCTGCCTCAAAAACAAACAAAACAAAACAAAACAAAAAGAATCATGAACACTATGGAGCACTTTGAAATCCACGATTTTTAGTCTTGACTCTGCAGAGCTTTGCGGGTTCCTTCAAGATCTTTTCACCTACCTACAGGAGAAAGGGGTTAGGCATAAGGCTGTGGCTGGGATCCTTCACCTCCTTTTTCCATACTGAATTTCTATACATGCTAGATTTTAAATAAAGAAAAGTTTGAAAGCCACTGATGTAATTGATCACATTTCTGTCCTTGCACTGGCTGCCTGGAAGCTCAGCATCTAATTCTTAGTTCTCCAATGACAAGTGTCCAGGACCTTCTAGTCCACATTTTGTGTGCAAACCTTACCTTGACTTTCTTGCATTTTCTTTCCTGTTTGCCAGTTATCTGCTTTTCTTGTTTTCTTTATTCTGCTGCCATATATATGGTTTTGTATGTTGCCTCAAATCCTTTTTGGAAAGAGCCAAGGTTTAAGTGAATGTATTTTAAAAAATTGAATGCTTTTTCTGTAGAGGTGATCTTTGCAGGTGAGAAAGGAATGTGTTTAGAAAAAAGGCATGATTTGTCACCTAGAATTCACATGTATGTTTGTAGGATATGTATATACATATCCTACAATGAATATACATACATTGGATATATTGTGAGGTTCATAGTTTTCAAAATTAATGTGGTTTTCTGGCTTTAGAGGGCATTTATGTGGAAGACTGGGGGAGGAGGGGGGAATGTCTTTTACTCCAAGGTAGGCATGCCTGTGGACTACACCACAAAGAATCTGCTTTATGGCTTAGCACTTTCAAATTTTGTTTGGGATTATTTTGCTGGTTGTTATCAAATGAGGACAAATACTTAACAAGGAGATAGCAAGGGAAGAGACAGAAAGGGGGTGCTTCTACATAGGAAGGTGGCTGAATTTTCAGGGTTGTGAATAAGGATTGGGGACCTTAAGTCCTATCAGCTTCTGCTCATCTGTTGTGACTCTGTGGTCAAGGTTTTACTCTCCCAAAGATGGGGATTCTCTTCTCTGCTGTATATTGGAACCACCTAGGGAGCTTTAAAAAAGGATGATGTCCGCCAAGCATGTTGGCTCATGCCTGTAATCCCAGCACTTTGGGAGGCCGAGGTGGGTGGATCACTTGAGGTCAGGAGTTCAAGAGCAGCCTGGCCAACATGAAGAACCCTTGTCTCCACTAAAAATACAAAAATTAGCTGGGCATGGTGGCACATGCCTGTAATCCCAACTACTTGGGAGGCTGAGGCAGAACTGCTTGAACCCAGGGGGCAAAAGTTGCAGTGAGCCAAGATCACACCACTGCACTCCAGCCTGGGTGACAGAGTGAGGCTCCATCTCAAAAAAAAAAAGGCTGATGCCACTTTTCCATCCCAGAGTCTGGTTTAATTGGTCTAGGATGGAGCCTCAGCATGGGGATTTTTAAAAGCTCTCCCTGGAGATTCTGTGTACCCAGAGTTGAGAATCACAGCACTAAAAGAAGGAAAAATAAAATTAATAAGCACCTGCCTCCTGCTTATCTCTCAGGGGCGTTGGGGTGTGTCTGCAATTTATGAAATAATGGGCCAGATTCTGGGGAAGGAGTAAAATGGTATGAAGGAAATAGATTAACCCTTTGCATTCTATGGGGTACCTTTGGTTAACAAGTGTTCAAGATTTTTCCCCATGAGCCACAGGAAGAAACATTTCACATACTGGCCAAAGATACAGACATAGATATGGATATAGATATAGATACAGATATATGTGTGTGTATATATGTATATATGATATATGTATACATATATACATATATATCTCTCCATTGTAAATTGAAAATATCCTAAGTTCAAAATGCATTTAATACGCCTAACCTACTGAACATCACAGCTCAGCCTAACCTATCTTAAATGCACTCAGAACACTTGCATTACCTCGCAGTTGGGCAAAATCATCTAACACAAAGCCCATTTTATAATACAGTTTTGAATATCTCACAAAATGTATCAAATATTTTGCTGAAAGTGAAAAACAGAATTGTCATATAGATATCCCAATTATGGTTTCTACTGAACACACATTACTTTCACATCATCATAAAGTCAAAAAATCATTAAGTGAAACCATCATAAATTGGGGAATATATGCATACATGTAACTATATATAGGGGATCATATGTATACATGTGACTATACATGTATATGTATGTATATATATTCTTATCACGTACAATTCACTTGATATTTTCTATTCCAGTGTATTCCTTTAGAAAAAAAATTAAAGTCCATAGGCCAAGACAAATTAAACACCTCTGGAGGTCATTAAGGGCTCAATTTATAATGGCTTGGAGCACTTAGCAAAGATACTATGGGAAGTGAAGCTGTGTGTACAGTAATAATATTTGTTGAGCAATTGCTAGTGCCAGCTGCAGTCATAGTAGAAAGTGTTTTATAAGCATGAGCTCAGTGAATTTTCACACTAATAGTATAAGATGAGTACTGTTATCTTCACTTTGGTGATGAGAAAATCAAGGCCAAGTACACATGTACATTCTGCTTCTAGAAGCCAGAAGCAGAGCCATCTCCAGGCCTACCGCAGCAGGCCCCAGGAAGAGAACAACCATGTTTACTGAATACATTTGCCTCTGTTTGAAGTTTGGGGAGTAGAAAGAGGAGTAAGCTATGACCAGAGGTGGGTCCAGGAATGATGAGGCCTGATAACATGTGCAATTTGCAGCCCCTATTCAAGAAAAATAGTACAAAATTATGAGTCCAAGATTAGATAAGAAAATGATTATTTCTTTAAATTAAGAGAAAAAAAACACAACAAATTCAAATTTTAAGAAGCTGAAAATTACCACAAACATCACAAAATTCCCAACTCAACTTTCCTCCAAAATGCCAGCAGCCACCCGACATCACGGTTGGGAGTGGGGAATCGGAGTGGAAAGAGAGCAATCTCTACTGCCTGCAGCCAAAGGTCCAAAGCAAAGGACTTTTGTAAGCTTTACATCAACAAGCAACCATCTGAACACTTTTCTAAGTCCCCTTAGAAAGGGGTACAAGCAAGTCAGGGGCCCAAGAACTTAACCTCCATCAGCTTCCCTATAACCTTACAACTGGAATTGAAGATTATGGCTCAAGAGCAAGGGCTTTGGAGTCAGCCAGGCCTGAATTTCATTTCTGGCTCAGTCACTTTCTGCCTTCTTTGAGCCTGGACCTGCTCATTTGTTCAATGAGTGTGCTGACAGCAGCTACCTTGGGGTCTCTCTCGGGGATTACATGAGTTAAGGAAGAGTTGGGCATTGGATGAGCTTAAGGTTGCAAGTATAAATATAGGACACCCAGTTAAACTGGAATTTCAGAGGAACAAAAAATGCTTTGTAAATATAAGTACATACAACCTATCACATAAGATATGTACTGTAACTGATTCCTCGATTCTCTGAAATTCAGATTCACCTGGGTGCCCTTTCTTTTACTGCACTTAACAAATGACAGTGGTTGATTTTGCTTTTGGATTGAAGCATCCTGAGTATCCCACAGTGGAATTCATAGACATTAGAGAGTGGGTGACGGGGTAGGAAAGACTGCATAGACTCCAATTAACACAGTTCGTTGTCAGGGAGACCAAAAGGGGGGTGGCTATGAGAGGATGGAGTAAGTGGGGTGCCTTGATTTGGGCATGTAGTTGGAGGGGGCTATACCTCTCACCTTCACTAAACCAGTTAAGCTCTTGAGACCTCAGTTTCCTTAGCTGTAAAATGGGTGCAACATAAGGGAGACCCCTGAACCGTTCTCACCTAAATACTACACCAGTGGCACTTCCTCATAATTCAGATGTCACCTCCTCAGAGAGGTCTTCCCTGACTGCTCTAGCTAAAATGACCGCCTTTCTCCACTCCCCAACAGCAGATATGTATATATATTTTTCTCCTTGTAACTGTAACTCTCTGAAACTGTCTTGCTTCTTTACTTAGTTATTTGTTTACGGTTTGTCTCTCCATGTGAATGTAAGTTCCGGGAGGGCAGAAAACTAGTCTGTCTTGCTCTAGCCGAGTCTCTCAGGAGTGGTACCTGGCACAGTAGATGCTCAATATATTTTGAATGAATGAATGGGTGGTTGAGTGAATGAATGTTATTGTCACTATCGAGGTCCTCTCCGAGCCGTCGTTCCTTTCACAGGGGTCATACCTGGGTTGCAGGGAGGATGTGCTGCCCCGGGGAGGGAGGAGGTGCGGGGTGTCGGTGGGTGGGGAGGAGGCTGGGCCCTGGCCTCCCGGACCAGCGAGAGCAAGCGCGCTCTGCTCGGCTGCAGGCGCAGGAAGCGGCGCGGCGGCAGCTGCAGGGCCAGAGCCCCGCGCCCCGCGTCCAGCCGCCGGGTGTGTGCGCCCGCGGAGCCCAGCGTCGCGCCTCGGCGCCCCCACGCGCCCACGCAGCGGCGCGGGGACCCGGGCGGGGGCAGAGGGAGGGCCCGGCCCAGGGAGGGGAAGGGGCCGGTCCTCCCCGAGCAGGCAGCAGCCGCGGCAGCCCAGGAGGCGGAGGCAGCGGCAGCGGCAGAGACAGCAACGTGCCCGCCGCAGTCAGCCCGGCCTCTTCGGACCCGCACCGGCCCGCCCGCCTGCACCGCGTCGGGGCGCTCTCTCCACTGCGCGCGGTGAGTACCGCCCGCGGCGCCCACCCCAGGCCGCCCGCCGGGATTCGCCGGGTGGGGTGGGGGTTGTTCACCGGGACCCCCTAGCCTTGCGCCTCTTTCCGCCACTCGCCGAGCGGGGCCTCCGCAGCTGTCGGGGCGTTCTGGGGCGCACGGGCCTCCCAGGGCCACGAAGGCACAAGGGCAGAGGGGACAGCAGCAGAGCCACCCCTCGGGAAAGGCTCTCCCAGGCTCTGGGCCCCAGTTTCCCCTTGCGCTTTGGGGCAACGAGCCTGAAGTTTGCTCTCCCGCGCGCGGGACAAGTGCATGGCGCGCAGGCGGTGTAGACGCGGCTAGGTCCTTGGCGTTTTGTTCGATTTATGGTCCCGGAGGTTCGCGATAAGGGGCGCTCCCCCATTCCACAAACTCAAGCCCTCAGGTGGTGTTTATGGGGTAACTAAGAAGCAGAGCCAACCGCTGGAATCCTGGGATGGGGCTGGAACGGCCCGCTGAGCCTTTGCCTTCTGGCTATTGATACATTACTTTTCAAAAGTCCATTTGCGCTCGGCCCTCTCTGGTCCAGGTCTGGGGCTTTGAACCGGGGCAGGGAATCCTGGCGCCTGCTGCGGGTAGAGTTGAAACTTAGGAAAATTTGCATCCGAAGTGTGTTTAGAAGGCGGCAAGGGTTTCGTTGTAATGGGAGAAAGTGGGAAATGGAATTGTTTTTTAGTCATGAAGTCTGGAGGTTAAACGGCCGGCCGTGCTGGCCCAAGCTCCTTCAATATATTCCTGCCTCCCCCGCCCCCCCAATAAATAGTTTATAAACTCAAAGAATACTAGGAAAGCGTGACTGGTGAACGTACCACCCCTATCGCAAAATCCTCAGTGCGCTTTTCTCAGCTGTTGAACTGGAAGCGCCTTTTGCAGTGCGAGGTTCCTACTTCCCCGAAGTCGTGACTGAGAGTTGACAGCGTGCACCCTGCCGCGCTCTGAATTCTTTTTAAAAAGCAAGACCGATGCTGGATCGGTCTTTTTATGGATACCCTTTTCTTTTCTTTCCCCTTTCCCCGAAATGCTATGTAATCTTTAATTACTTTTTAAAATATAACGTGGAGGTATAAATCACCCCTGGTAAGAGGTACCTTTTAATTACGAGGTGCAGTGGAAGAGGTGAACATCGGAGTCTAGCTGTTAGCGAGGGTGGAGGGGCAGGGGAATGATTTACAAACATCATGTAAGAATTTGAGCACTGAATTATGTTTGAGTTAGGGAGATCCCTTACAAAGGAAATTATAACCAGTGGACAATTGTATTTCAAGCCGAATCTATTAATTTCATGAGCCGTTTCTTGATTGAGTGAAATGTCTGTGACCATAATAGATACAGAACTAGTAAGCACCTTACCAGACTATGACCCATTTGTTACCAACTAACATACACGTGTAACCATCCTGCTTACACACAAAAAAAGAGGTACACAAAGAAAGAGAAAGAGGGAGGAGAGAGAGAACCTCTTTTTCAAAATAATCTTTGTGAAAGAATCTTTCACAATTTTACTCGATAAATGTTCATTTTTTTCCACTTTTCTTTCTTCATCACCTTAAGCCCCTTCATCCTTTACATATCTCTGCATTTAGACACTCTCACGCTTGGGTAAGTTCTTCTATAATTTATATAACAAATAACAAATGATAGTGGTTTGAATCTTGCTTTTGACTAAGCATTAAATCGTGTTGGTATTAAAAAATCTCCTTGCCTCGTAGGAAACTCTTAACTTTTGCCATTGTGAATAGACCAATGTGGTTAGGTCCAAAAGAGCCTGAACGTTTTTTACTTTAAAGCAATTTATATGTCCCCATTCTCTTGTAACTTTAGCTTCACAATATTATTCACTATTTGATCTGAAAGGAATTGGCAGTTTTCTTTTCTGTCTTAAAATAGCTCACCTGGTGTAGTGACCATGTGTAGAAGAATACTCTATCAACACATAAATCAATCCTCCAATATCAGAAAACTATAGGAAATATAAGATAAAATAAAAAGATGTGCATCCAAATACTTTAGGATTTTTAAAAAAGTTTTAATCGCGTAAGTTTTAGAATCTTCTTTTCATGTCTTTTGTGTTGCATTAAACACATCATAAAGAGGTATGATTTGTTGACTTGTTATAGGATTACCATTTGGCAAAAACGCCCAAGACACGCTGTTTCAAATATGTGGTATTACTTCTGCTTTAAATTGCATGTAAGAGATTGCAAACTTTGTTCCAGATGGATAAATTGATAAAATGCTAGCTGCTGTGGGGAGAATGGAAAAGCCCTCAGCAAAAAGGCTCTGTGTTGTAACTAAGCACATTTTGAGTTAGGGTGAGCAAGCTATGGAGACCCCAGGCGTTTGTGAAGAAATATACACAGTCCAAGCACGTCCACTTTAAGACGCTGTTGGATCCTCCGTGACAAGATGACTCCTTTCCCACAAAGAAGAAACCGTTTCCTTATTTTTTCAGTTACTTTTCCAAAGACAACTTGCGCCGGGCGCAAGAGACCAGAGTTATGCAGAAATCCAACCGTAACCAGCTCAGAGCGAGGACTCATTCTCGCTCCTTCCACCAGATGTTTTTTAGGTGTCCTCAGCTGGAATGCCCAGTTTGAAACTAATTAGGCCAGCAATAAACTCCTTGTATAATAAAATCGCAGGCTGTAATGGTGAATAAGTGAGGTTCCAAGCCGCTTAGGACAGATGCCTTTCTGGGCAGAGAGAGAAGAGAGCCTGTGGCTGTCAGGAGAAAATGAAGGGAGTGGAGGTGCCTTCTTTAGACACATGCCTTTCCTAAATATCCATGCACATGATGTCAGTGTGGAGGAGTGGAAGTTGTGACTGGGGTAGAGTTTTGTCTTTACTGGGCAGGCCTTCTTCACACAAAGATGCTTGGGGGAGAATAAATTGGAAGCATTAGGCAGTGTCTTCAGGTCTTAGGTATATGCTGTGTGCTTGTGTGCAAAGGCTTGGGGAGAAAGATTGGTGTCATGTGTGGGGCAGGGTAAAAAACTTAACTGCTTCCCACCTGGGCGCAAGATGAAAAGAAAGACTGCCTGGCCAGACATAAATTCCTTGGGAGAGAGGAGAACCTGCTTCCCCAGAGACTTTTGATAAAGGGAGAATTTGCCTAATGATGCGGTTCTCCTTATCTGTGAGGTTTGTGGGGGCGAAGGAGTTGGTTAGTCTATTACCTCCAAAGGCTGGACTTTCTGAATGTTACTAAGACTGTGTTTTGTTGGTGGAAGGAACCGGGTTTTTTGGGTTTTTGTTTTGTTTTGTTTTGTTTTTTGTTGTTTTTGTTTTTGTTTTTTTAGTTAACTGTTCTGAAAAAGGAATTGGTAGACTCTGCTCAAAAGGAATCTCTTTACAGAGAATTAATCCCAGAGTTAAGAAAACACAGCCTGTTGACTGAAAACACACACACGCACACACACCACAATTCCTCACTCACTCCCAATCCTCTTCCCTGATCTCCATCCCCCAATATCGTAACAGCTTCCTGAATGGCCCACTTCTCCCCCCTATCATTTGTGGCAGTTCAAAGGGTCCTAAACATACAAAACAAAAAGAAGATTCTGGTAAGAAAACAATTAGCAGAGAATTCGCTGGAGACAATGCTTCATTTTCACTGTTTGAAGATCGTAACTGGCCTAATGGTGTTTGACTAACACCCTCTTCTAGTCAGAGCAGGATAAGCCCCCTCGTCAGGTGGCAAAAACTTGAAGTGACAGTGACTGAGGCTGCAGACCCACTTGTGTCATTGTAAATGAATTAGAGGGGCAGGACCTTGTTCTTTATGGCATGCTATTTAAAATCAGTTTCAAGGTACCTGCCAGGTGTATTTAGAGGAAAAGGCATGAAGGAAGCCAAAGGCTTATACATTTATTTTTAGTGCATATTTCTTTCTGTTCATTTTCATCCTATTGGGTTCCTTTGTCATTTCTCTGACTTGCAAATTGTATCCTTCTGTTTAATAGTAACAATGAAAATAGCTGCTGTTTATTGAAAACTGGTATGCCAGGCCTGCAGTCAGCTCTTCACGTGTGTTTTTAAAGTCGATTCTTGCTGCAACCCTTTGAGTATTATTATCATCATTTCAACTTTGTTAACAAGGAAACTGAGTCACAGGTCAAGTGACTACCACAGGGCCAGGCTGAGTGAAAATGAAATCTAGGCTTTTGCTTCTCTGCAAAATATGCCTTATCCATGTGCAGTACAAGCTTTGGCTCAAAACGTTTCTGCTATCATTTCCTTTGAAGGAAGACGCTGAATTTGGATGGTTTTAAATGTGCAGAACACAGTTATTTTCTGAACCTGCCCTGACGTTTTTTGCCACTGTCGTTTGAAATGGGGAAACAGAATCATATTAAATATTTAGAAACACAGATACAGACCTCTGTGAGCCATGACCCTTAGCCGGTTGGGTTCTGTAAAGGAAAATGACGGTTTATTTAAGGGCTAATTTGATTTATTCCTTCGATACTAACGCTACGCGTTTCAGGTCCTAAAAAGAGTCAATAAATTTACCGGCAGTGGAAAGGCCCTAAAACATTACGGTAGGCACAACCCAAGTCAAGTTTACCGGAAGGTGCTGGATCGCTATGGGTGGGTGTTGTTTCAGGGTTAGATTTTAAACATTTGGAGAGCAAAGAATAATTTGGAACAGGTGGTGCCGAGAGTCAGGTAGCCGGAATGATTTATCTTTGCCTCTTTGAACGTTAAGGGAGACCATTGGTTGCCTGAATCTGGAACCAGCAGGCTGCAGGTCAGTGGGGGCTGAGAGACGCGTCTCTGGGACGAAATTTGGCAGGATCCAGGGGCTTCGTCAGTGCTGTCATCGCCTTTGGATGATAGTAGTCAGAACACAGTTGTGCCTGCTCGTGCATTTTTGAAAAGCCTGCCTCTGCCTTCAGATATACGCAGAAATTTAAAACAGGAACTTAGATGTGCCACAACGCCAATTTAAACATCTTTAAAAATGAACAAAGTGAAAATCGAGGTTAGAAACTCTTTTGTCATTTGGTATCAATAGTGTTGTGTCAGTAATGTGAAAATGTGTGTAATTTCAATGGCATTGGACTTGCTTCTTTTTTCTTTTTGAGTGTCTAGTAAAGTTACATTTTTTGAAAGTCTGTGTTCCCAGATGTAATAGATACGAACGTGTCTACTCACAGTCATTCAGAGGAGAATTGTCAACTCTCTGCTAATGTAACTAAAGGAAAAATGATAAAATCAACATATTTTTCCCCAAAGAATGAGGAACTGGAGGGTTTAACTACTGTATATGGCAACTTATTTTTGTCTCGCATCAGCTAAATCTGTCAGTTCCCCTTTCTTTTCTATTCATCTCCCAAGAATGGCCTTTCATAACTGAAATATACAGTGTATTAGCCAAAAGACATTTTAATTTTGTAAAGAAAAATCATACCAGAGACAGCCGGGTCTGTTTCAACCATTATTGTTTCTGCAGCATGCATAGTTTGGGTTTCATGGTACGATGTGGGTTTGTCAAGAAAGAAAATTACAGCAAGAAGCTATGCTGGAAACATATACACTTCTGTTTAAGAAATGAGAAAAACACAGAGAAATTCCACACAGTAATTGCTTTAACGTGAGTTTTAAATGTCATTGTTTGACTTATGTCAAAAAGCCCCTCTTAGCTAATTCTCACATACTCTGTTACCAAATATCTCACCTTAAAAACGGCAAATGTTGGACTTCATTTGGATGATCTTTGAGGCTTTTAGAGATATCCTTAGTCCTAGTGGAAACATTCCAAAGTTTTAGATTGTGCAGGCCATTTTTTTTTTAAGGTTACTTAGATATCGATTTTATTTTCTTGACCCAAAATGAGAAAACACGGGGAATTCTCAAAAGCTTTTTACAGGCTGCTATTATGAGAAGAGAAGCCAAACCAACATGTATTAGGTCATGAGCTTGAAGTGCATAAATAAGCCCTATGAAGGTCACCAAAACAGGGTGAAAACCACTAGTTCTTGTTACCTTGGCCAACTCTGAATTCCCTGCCTGTTAGACATGTTTGGTTGAAGTGGACACAGAAAGCGGGTTTCTGAGCCCATGGTTGAAAGATCTCAGTTGACTTGGGTCCTGAAGGCGTCCTTGTGGTAAAGGGAGATAGGAAGGCTGAAATTCTGGTTTCCTCCCCACGGCTCCCTCTCACAGTTCAGGAGAAAAAGCAGGTTCTGGGGCCATCTTTTACTCCAAAGCTGATGTTTCCTACCTGGTATTTGGATATGCGGAAGTCAGAGACTGAAAATAAAATGAAATGAGAATGTTCCTTCTGGTCAGTTTCTTCACCTCCCATTCCCTTCCTGTAGTCACTTTGTGGTTAAGGTATTCACGGTTTCCAAAACAATTTTTTGTTCCCACTGTGTTTTCTAGCGTTTAAGATGCAAGGTATAAGTACACACCTTTAAATCTTTATTGATTGGCAGCTTCCTGAAATACAGAGTCAGAGAGTGTGTCCACCGTGTCCTGAGTTTGGTACCAACCCAGGTGCTGATGGAAATTCCACGTAGGGAGAAAACGTCCTCTTCGGAGAGGCAGGGTGTCAGCGCGAAGAGGTTGTTTTCTTTTGTGGGTGTGTATTATTTGCACATATCAGGACTTTTGTTTCAGGGTGTTCTGGGAACATTGATCTCTCCAGCAAAGGTCTGCGTGTCCTTCTTGGTTGGGAAGCGGGTGGAGAGGAAGGAGCCCGGAGGAGAATCGTGTACCTCTGGCCTTTTGTGTGGCTCCTAGAGTAGAGGGAAGCCTCCGCTGCTTGGAAGGTGTCACATGGTATAACAAGTTGTGACTTGTGCCTGTGTTGTCAGCAGAGTTTTAGCCCCATCCAGACGTGAAAAAGAATGGAGCCCCGAAGATGATTCACCTCCGGTCTGCGATGGGCCCAAGCTGTCCAGTGCTCTCCTCTTGCTAAATAGACCATACTCCCTGGAGGAGTTAATGGCTGGGGTGTGGAGAGGAGGGGAGGGGGGTAGAAGGGGAGAAAGAATGTCTTAAACTCAGCAAATGTCTAAAACGCTCAAAATGTCTCAGCATTGCTCAGGCATCCGCAAGAAAGACAAAGTGATAAAAGGACAGAATCAGGCTTTTTTGAGGGGGAAGCACAGAGAGGTTAGGGGGATTGCTAGAGGTTTGATCTAGAGTGGAGAATTTTTTCTAACACCTTGGGACCCCCGGGGCACCTTGAGGAACCCGATTTTGGAAATGCCTTCCTGCAGTTCCTTTGTGCTTATTTTTAGTGAATTAGTTTTGGGGATTTTCTTTTGTTTTTAAGAAAACACAGAGTTGTAAGGCTTGTTTGGGAATCACAGGTTTTATTGAATACTTATTATTTATTGAATATTTATTATGTCCCAGGCACCGAACTGTGGAAATACTTTATATGTACTCCAAATGGCAGTAGATGGAACGTGCTGTTATTATTATTTCTATTTTACAGATGTGGAAACTGAGTCTGGAAAGTAACTTGTCCAGGATCACATGGCTTGTGCCAGAGCTAGAATTAAACCCAGTTTGGATTCCCAACCACTAGGATATCCAGCCTCCTCCCTTGGTTTAACAAGAACTTCCGTTTCTCCGTCTGTCTGCCCTGGAGAGCTAGATTTTAAAGTCATTTTCCCCTCGCATTGCCTTGTAGATATTTATTGATGGTCAGGTACAAAAATCAGGTTGAGAAAGTACGAGACGCCAGCAGATTCTCACAAGATTTTGAATCTGCCCTTGTAGAAAAGAAAGAATGTTTCGAGCTGGGCCGATGGAAATGGTGGTAGCATCACTGCATTTAGTGGCCTAAGCCATCGCCTATGGCTGCTCTTGCCCTGTAACCGCAGAGTTGAACAGCCATACTACAGAGACCATATGGCCTGCAAAACCTAAATATTCGCCATCTGGCCCTTTACAGAAAAAGTTTGCTGGCCTCTAAGCTGTTGCAATATGACAAGACAATCTTTGCAGACCAGAAATAACATGCACTTGGGACATTTCATATTCCATTTCAATAATTTATTATTATCAAGTGCTTCCGATGTGCTTGACACATTGCACAGTGATAGGGGAAAATTACAAGTGCCTTCATTCCTTCATCCATTGACTTAACAACACTTATTTAGCTGTGTTCTGGGCTATTTACTGGAGAGCCAGAGGTGAGAAGGACCAAATCCAGCATCGCCGGTAGGAGGATCCCAGTGTGTTCTCACCAGTATCCCATGGCCTCTTCTTTCCTGAGGGTGCAGAGGGTGTTGACATGACTTTTTGAGCTTTCTAATGTCCGAGCAGCAGAATGGAGGAAACAACTCAGTCTGTAGACCCTCACCCACGAAGCCATGCCTGGTTCAGTAAGAGCAGTGCCGCGGCTTCTGCACCTAAAACCGCACCAGGTGTATGGGACTTCCCAGTGCCTCAGGCTCACTCCAGCCGGCAGCAGCTCTCTGCTTCCCTCAGTGCATTATGCAGAATCAGAAGGAATGTAGAGAATCAGACTTCCCGGACCTCAGCCTGGGTACTGACTTTCAGCCTCGAGATTGAGAGCCTGAGTCCAGGAGCCAGGCTGCTCAGGTTACACTTCCTCTTAGTGTTAACCTACTCCTGCGTTTAACTTGGGGGTAAGTTACCAGACTTTTCGATGCCTCAGTTTCTTCATCTGTAAAGCAGGGTGAGTAATAATGCACCTTCCTCAGAAAGCTATCGTGGAGATTGAGTTAACAAACATGGAGTGTTTGAAACTATGGCTGGCAAGTGGTGTGAATTATATCAGTGTCAGCTACAGTTATTATTATTATTTATGAACTTGACCTGAAGCAAATTACTTAGACTGTTTGGGATGATAATAATAGCAGTAACAATAATAATAAAATAACTTTCATAGGGCCATTGTGAGAATATAAATGAGACGATACATGGAAAACACTTAGCTTTGCTCCACTGCCTGCCTACATTGAATGTTCGATAAGCTAGCTATTGAGATTATGGGGAACCGCACACTGGGTCAATGCGGTATTTATAAGCTATTGACCAGTTGAGTCATTTCAGGTATCGAGAGAATGTTGGACAGTGGTTGATAGCACAGGCCCTGGACTCAGACAGATCTGGTCTGAGCCTAAGTCAGTCCATCACTCACGGACTGCCATCTCCGGCAGGGGTCTGACCCTCTCAATGTCCCAGACATCGGGACAGCAGTTACTCATCCTGGGGTGGTGGGGAAGCTTAGAAGAGTGGCTGGCACACACAGAGCACACAGCAGGGTGTTTGGCACATAGTAAGCACTCAATAAATGGTAGCTTGTACTATTATCACCCCCATTTCTTGGTGTACCCCCACCCCCAAGAAAGCACTGAACATTAGTAAATTTTCATTTGAAAATAAAAGAACACATTTTAAAACTGCCAAACAGATTTAAAATAATATTCATTAAACAAAATTAAAATATTCTATTAAAGCCAGACTTTGGGCTCAGACCAAATTTTTATAACCCAAGCTTAAAGGCCAGGGAGTCCCCCAGCCACAATGGGGACATTGTGATTGAACTTGAGACTTCAACGCTGCTATTGAGCAGTCTTTGAAATGCACGTTTCCCCTGAAATAAAAGGGAAGTAATGGGAAGGAAAAAAAAATGAGGTTCTTGCTCCCCTCAACAAGCCTTAATGAATTGAAAAAGAAAAACAAAATATTTCTCATTTTTCTCCTGCTACTCGATCCTGCCAAAGACGCATGGCCCCTCCTAACCCTGGCTTTGAATGGTGCCTACTCAGAACCTTCCAGATCTGATACGCTATACGAGCAAACCTAGTCTAAGTTGTAGCATTGTAGTCTTCACCAGGTTTTACAGATGGCGGAGTGTATCACTGGGAGTCCAGAATGGGGAGCGCAAATTCCTAGGTTCAAGTCCTAGTTCTGCCTCAGTTTCCCTATTCACAAAACACAGACAGTCCACCTACTGCATAAAGTGGTGGTGGGAGTCTGGTAGGGTTAGCTCTCCCCATGGATGTTTTAATCTTCTGCTGTTATCTAATGAATGAAACTTGCCGTGAGTTCTGGGACTTTGAAAAATTAAAGTATACAGGTATGCCTCTGAGAGGTATAAATAAAAAACAATCTAAATATTCAGGGAGGAGAATGGAGGAGGGAAGAAGGCGACATAAAAACGGCTCGCAGGAGTTATTATGTGCCAGACACCAGACACTTTCGCAAAGCTCATTTAATCCTCTCAAAAAAAAAAGAAAAAATAATCGATGATATAGATGTGTCCATTTAACAAATGTGGAAACTGAGACTTGGACAGATCGGGTGACTGCCCAGCGGCGTTCCATTCCAGGTTTGTCTGATCCAAAGCGTGGGCCTGTTGTACCACATGACCCACAGCCCTCCTGGAACAAGGTCATAAGCAATCATGGTGGACTGGAGAGACTTCCCTGACCGACCAGTTATTTATGATCTATTCTTACATTTCAATAGCATCCTTCATCCTCCATGAGCCTGAGTTTCTGTGGCCTTTTACCCCACATGCCATTGAGAACCAGTGGATTTTTTCTTGAACAGCAAATGGAAAAAGTAGCGTAAGTGGGTTGCAAAATCCTTTTCTGGATGAAATCCTTCAAGAATCCCTGCCATTTCTTGCCAACCAGAATGAAGTGACTTCCTCCTCAGACCAGGCCAGGCCCTTGGCTGTGGTGCGGGACCGTAGGACAGAGTTGTCTGAGGCTGGGCAGCTCCTGGAGAGGGTATGGGGCCCCCTCTATCACCAACCTGCTGTGTGTCTTTGGGCAGATCACAAGAGCCCTCTGAGCCTCAGTGTCCCCATCAGCCCATGGAGCAGATGTCTTCTGTATAGGATTTGTTATACAACTTAAATAAATGACCATGGAATTCTCAGGGTACTGTGGAATTGGACCCACTCTAAGAGTACTCAAAGAAAGGGGAGAAAATGAAATTTACTTGCCCCGGGCACATTCCTTACTCTTCTTCAGGTAGCTACCGTTTGGGGACTTTAGACATTCTGGAAGAATCTCGTAGTATCTGGAGGGCAGACTTCTTTTTAATGATGTGGGCACTCTTTCCACATTAACTTGAAGTGCACATGAACATTTTTTTTTCTTTAGAGTTCTGTCTCTATCTTATTATGCATTTGGAAAAGATATAAAAAGCATTTCAAACAAAAGGTTTCACAATCTTTTACTGCTTGAGACAAAAATGGTTTAAAAACCAAGTCCATCAAGTAATTAATAGCAAACGTGGCACACAGCCATGGCAGAGTTCATGAGGAAAGTTTCAGAAACACGACTCTGATGATACGAAATTTCCCCTGTGATCTATTCATTTAAAATAAAGTATTTTAGTTTTAAAACTCATCCCTGCAGGCTGCCTACAACACATTCCACCCAAATACCCAGAACCTTTTACTAACCAGAATTGCAATTCTGCGCTGTTTTCAGGGGAATAAAATGAAACAAATGCAGTGTCTTAGGGACATCGGTAAAGTCATCTCAGAGTACATTAGTGTCCAGGCACATCTAGTCTGTGTCTTGTGTCTTTGAAAGAAGAATAACTAACCTTTGGATGACTATAATGTTGATAAAAAATAATTGCTGAATGCTAACTTTATGCCGGGATATGTTCCAGAAGATTATAGGCATTAACTTGTTTATTCCTCGCAATAATTCTACGATGAAAGTACTGTTACTATTCCCGGTTTAAGTGAGAAAAGTAAGACACAGAGAGGTTAAGTGACTGGTTCAAGGTCACCCAGCAAGTGCAGGGGTAGAGCCAGGCTTTGTATGTGGGAGTATGGTTCTAGAGTTTGTCTTCATAACCCCTGACTTCCCTGATTCTTGAACCACCATTAAAAAAATTAAACTCTTTGACCCTCACTTACTTGCACAATGAATTAATTAAGGACAGGCATGAGAAGGGGCTGAAAGTGATGTTAAATCTCAGTTATAATATTTCAGTTTCTTACGAGGATGTATTTGTGTATTCCATTAGCTTTAGGGTACAGTGCAGTACAGAAGCCAGTCTCTTCACAACCAAATCCACAGTCTACCACTTACTAGCCTTGGACTTCCTTCACCTCTCTCTGCCTCAGTTTCCCCATTGATGACATGAAAATAACGGACTCTGCATAACAAATGCATCGAAGACCACCCGACACACACAGTGATTGTTAAAAACTATTTGTTACCTGTGGAAGAAAAATTAAGTCTAGAAATCACATCTTCCTACAGGGCACAAATGCAGTTTGGTATAGTTTGGAGTGAAAGAGAAGGGAAAACCGCCTGAGCTGTGAGGCTCAAGCTGGAAAATAGCTCAGGTTTTTCCAGATGCCTTAAGACTGAGCCAAAGAGACCGGCTTTCCACGTCTCCACTTGAGAAGTTACCGAACTAAGTCCTCAACAGGCAGCCTACAAGCCATTGGTGTTAGAATCTGTCCAGGTGAGGAAGCAGCAGCCTGCGGGAGGGTCTTGCCCATGGCCACATGGCCAGTCTGTGGCAGAGTGGGGACTCGCCACCCTGTTTCAAGATACGTGAGGGATATTGGGTGGCGTGGGTCAGAGGTGGAGAGGAACACATAAAAACAAGCGTGAGACTGGGCACGGTGGCTCACACCTGTAATCCCAGCACTTTGGAAGGCCGAGGCAGGCGGATCACTTGGGGTCATAAGTTCAAGACCAGCCTGGCCAACGTGGTGAAACCCCATGTCTACTAAAAATAAAAAAATTAGCCAGGCGTGGTGGCCAGCGCCTGTAGTCCCAGCTACTCAAGAGGCTGAGGCAGGAGAGTTGCTTGAGCCCAGGAGGTGGAGGTTGCAGTGAGCCAAGATGGTGCCACTGTACTCCAGCCTGGGTGACAGAGGGAGACTCCATCTGAAAAACAAAACAAAACAAACAAACAAACAAAAACAAGCATGCCTGGAGCGACTGTCTATGCAAACTCTGACGTCATCTCTAAGCTCTAGTTTCATGATTTTCATTTTATTTCTTGTTCCCTTTTTTATATGGGGAAAATATGTTTTTCTCTCGAAGCATCTCCCTGGTTTTCAGTGGCAAGGTGTGCAAACTTTCTGGGTTTTCGTCCATTCACCTTTCTCCTCCACTGCGCCTCCCGCTTCCATTTCCTCTTCAGTATGGAAACTGTACTTATTTATTCATTCATGCAAAAATATGTATTGAGCATCTGCTGTGTGCCAGGCCCTACTCGGGACGTGGGGAATGCAGTCAAGAACAAAAATGACCAAAATCTCCTTCCTTGTGGAGCCACAGTTAAGTAGGAGACAGAAAATAAACATATATATATATATATATAGTATGCAGAATATCAAATGATGATAAGTCCACGGAGAAAAAAGTCAAGAGAAGGTGACAAGAACATGCCCAGGGGAGGCAGTAGGAATGCAGCGCTGAAGAAATGCAGGAGAACATTCTAGAAAGAAGCAGTAGCAAGGACAAAAGTTCTGAGTTGGGAGCAGCCAGTGAACAAGGAAGGCGGGGAGAATGAGGCCAGTTCTGGTAGGGCCTTGCTCAGAACCCAGCTGCCGTTCTGTGTCAATCAGTCATGTCCAGAGTCAAAATTATTATAATTTAAAAATGATTTTTCAAAGTACATGGAGCCTAAATCTGAAATTAATGACTGCAACTGCAGATACCCAGAGAGCCCAAACAGGTAAGAATTAGTGGAGTAGGTATACTAATAGCAGGGACTCCACCTGGTGCCATTCAGGAGTGGGCTCCATGTTGCCAGGTGTTCTGATTTTTCAAAATCTGAATTTTTAAGAGAAATGTCCCACCTTCAAAATCACTCTGAGGAGCCACCAGAAATATACCTCCAGGCTCATAGTGTACAACCCCTCTCCCAAACATCGACACAGACCCTGGGAATCAAATTTCAGTGAAAAGGCATTAAGCCTCTCTCCCGCCTTTTTTTTTTTTTTTTTTTTTTTACCAATTCCTGACCAGAAAGGATGCCAAGAGATGCTAAAAATTGTTTCCAGGAAAAAGTAGGACTTGAATCTCACGGGGATGAGGCTGAGACTTCTTCCAAGGAGCAATCAGCTTGCTTCATTTTTATGTCTTTCTCAGGACTTTTTCCTGATTTCCCTCATCATGGGGAAAGGCAAGATGGTCCAAATCTATCCTCCTTCGGGTTTTCATTAGTTTCGTGATGATGATTATTATGTCATCTGGGGTTGATTTAAGAGTGGTGAAATGTTTGCAGGTCTCATAAATGGTTGTCAGCCACTGTTTAGAATGGCAAAGAACTTCTTGTGTTGTTCCCATTGCAAGAAGTGGGGTGATAGTTTCCAATGGCTACAGACAAAAGGGGGAGAGTGGGCTCTGAAGCCTTTTACAAGAGGAGATTGGAAAGTTGAGTAATTCAATGGAGGTGCAGGTGGGAGGCAGTAAGGAAAGCTTCAGGAGCTTTTTAAGAGCTGAGATGCCTACGTTGACAATACTGAAATCATCAGCCTCCCCAGCCCCAAAGCTGGGCTTAAGCAAAATCCCAGCCAGTGGTCGCCTTAACTGTGGAGATTGCTCTAGATGTAAGTGACAAAACACTTAATTCTGAGTTGGTTTAAGAAAAAAGAAAATTTATTGCCTTGGGAAGTGAAAAGTTCTGAGGAGGGCTGGTTTCAGGTACAGCTGGTTCAAGAGCTCAGATGCAGGTCATGTGCTCATCTCTTAATCGATCTCTGTTCAGGAGGATTCCGTACTGTGCCACCTGTGGAGATGTGGATGGAGAGAAAGGTAGATTTCCAAAGTGAAGTCGGCAGCATTTTCTGGAAGTGTGGGTGGACTGGTTCCTTATAGACCCCAAAGTGTACCTATCGGTATGCCTTCTCCACCCCTCTCCTCCTGGACTACAGTGCTGTTTATGAAATTTGTGCTTTTTCCAGGCACGATGTTACACTCTTTGTGTGCATGTTTTACTTTTCTCCTCAAACATTCTTACTAGGTCAGTATTTTTAAGACCTGCTACTATTCTGCCCTCCACATACTCTTCCCCATGGGCCTGGAAGGTTATCTTTTATTTCAAGTGATAGTGTTGGTCTTACTTATTTCAAGTAAGGATGTTCATCTTAAGGGTGGGTCATCTGTATTGGTCTGTTCTTATACTGCTATAAAGAAATACCTGAGCCTGGGTAATTTGCAAAGAATAGAGTTTGAATTGGCTTACAGTTCCATAGGCTGTACAGGAAGCATGATACTGGCATCTGCTCCACTTCTGGGGAGGCCTCAGGAAACTTAAAATCATGGTGGGAGACGAAGAGGAAGCAGGCATGACTTACATGGTGGAGCAAGAGGAAGAGAGAGAAAGAGGCGGGAGGTGCCATACTCTTATAAACAACCAGGTCTTGTGAGAACTCTATCACGAGAACAGCACCAAAGGGGAAAATCCAATCCCCCTTGATCCAGTCACCTGCTACCAGACCCCACCTACAACACTGGAGATTCCATTTCAACATGAGACTTGGGTGTGGACACGCATCCAAACCATCTCATCATCTCTTTTCATGGTCTCTGCTACGAAAGTTGAGACACTCCAGCCAAGCACAGGACATGCACTGGGCTTCAGAGGAGAAGTGGGAGATGAATCAGGATCACTGAGAGTAGAAGGGTTGTTGTGGTGATGCACACATTCCCAGGCCCCTGGTGGTCAGCCTGGATTTCTCTTTCTGCTCTGAGCTTTTGCTCCCATTGCTTCCTGTATTGAACTTTCTCATGCTCCATCTCGGGGCATGGCAGTAGCATCGGGTGCACACAGAGCTTGCACACTGGCAGCCAAGATGTGTTTCGTTTGCTCTGCAGATCGTTTAAAAAATGGAAGGAGCCAACTTTGAAGATCTGGATCTTTCACACAAAAATGCAAATTTCTGGCTCCAATTAAAGCATCACAAGATCTGTCAACACTGTGCCCACATTTCCACATGACCGCAATTGACTGGGGCTGGGAAATGTCTGTCCCTTTTAGGTGGATAAGTTAGTTCACCCAAGTCCTCACCTCTCCCTATAGTCTCTCCAATACCGAGGTTCAGATTAGTTACCATTTACCATTGGGACCATGCTGTTGGCTCTCCTACTGTAGATTTAAGAGAGAAAAGGAATCTTTCCTATATCTAGATCTCCATTAGAAGTATGAAAACGAAGTGTAGGCTGGGCACAGTGGCTCACGCCTGTAATCCCAGCACTTTGGGAGGCGGAGACGGGTGGATCACGAGGTCAGGAGATCGAGACCAGCCTGGCTAACACGGTGAAACCCCGTCTCTACTAAAAAATACAAAAAACTAGCTGGACGAGGTGGCGGGCGCCTGTAGTCCCAGCTACTTGGGAGGCTGAGGCAGGAGAATGGCGTGAACCCGGGAGGCAGAGCTTGCAGTGAGCCGAGATCTGGCCATTGCGCTCCAGCCTGGGTGACAGAGTGAGACTCCGTCTCAAAAAAAAAAAAAAAAGAAAAAGAAAAAGAAAAAGAAAAGAAAAGTGTAAACTGAGTTGGTCCTTGGTATTTACAAAAGGGAGAAAGCATCTATCTTTGGGTAAACCAAGGTTCCTCAACTTTGGCACTATTAAGATTTGGAGTTGGATAATTTTGTGTGTGTGTGTGTGTGTGTGTGTGTGTGTGTGTACACCCTGTATACTCTAGGATGGCATCTAACATGTCCCTGTGGACATGATGCACCATCTAGAAGTAAACAGGTCCCTGTACTCCAGGCGCTCACCACCAGGTTGGTATAAAGAGTCACCATAAGTGAGGAAAGCTGCTGTTCTGCATGGTGCCTGGGCAGGCCCAGCATTGGCAGTAGAGGTTATGAGTTGGCTGATTTTTGGTTTAGTCCTAAGTGGACTTGCCAACCATTGAAGCTGTTTATGACTGCCTGTCTGAGATGTTATAGAAGGAATTCAGTGTTGAATGAGAGGTTAAACGATTTTAAAGAGTCTTTGGAGAATTTCTTAACTCTTAGCTGAGCGAGGCCATGGTAGATGCCACTTGCAAAAAGTTTGAAGGTAGCGTGGATAGAACTGGAGACCATTATGTTAAGTGAAATAAACCAGATGCAGAAAGACAAATATCTCATCATCCCGCTTGTGTGTGGGAGCTAGAAAACTCGATCTCGTGGAGGTAAAGAGTCGAGTGAGGGTTACCAGAGGCTGGGAAGGTGGGGGTGATGAAGAGAGGTTGGTTAATGGATACAAACATACAGCTACATAGAAAGAAAAGTCCTAGTGTTCAAAAGTACAGTAGGGTGACTGTAGTTAATAATATGTTCTATATCAAAATAGCTGGAAGAGAAGATTGAAATGTTCCCAACACAAAGCAATGTTAAATGTTTGAGGTGATGGATATCCTAAATGCCCTGATTTGATCATCACGCATTGTATGTATGTACTGAAATATCACATGTACCCCCCATAAATATATACAATTGTTATGTATCAATAAATAATCTTGCAAATAGAAGATGGAGCATGGGCAGTGGTTGGGCTTATTTGAGAGTGAACAGAAGGACCAGATGACCTCTGGATGTCTCTTATGTCTCCTGTAGCTCTGGTTCTGTGAGCTGAGGGTTAGTGAGTTTCAAAATGTTGCCTACTACATGTTCGCAGCTGCTAATCATGGTCTACCATGGAAACTCAAAGGCATGGATACTCAGGGAGGAATCTCATTTTTTCCTAGGTTAGTACTGTGTACACGGTGAGACTTTTTTTTCTTTTTGGCCTTCCCCCAGTGTTACAAATCCTGTTGAGTGTCTGAAATACCATCCATGTGAAGGTTTCGCATAATAACTGTAACAGCTGCCATTCATCCATTGAGCACATATTTATTGAACACCTCTATGAGGCAGCCACTGTTCCAGGCACTTGGCAAGCAGTTGTGTACAAAACTGACAAGTCCTTGCCCTCATGGAGCTTTTGTTTGAGGGGGAAAGAAGATAGACAGTAAAAAAGCAAATAGTAAGACAGAGAGTCTTGGCATTGCTATGGAGAAAAAGTAAGTAGAGGAGAGGGAGGCTGATGGGAAACACTGAGGTAGAACAGGGAAGAAGAATTTTTAATTTTAATTTTAAATAGTTTGGCCACAGTGATGGCATTTTGGTAAACTGGTTCTCTGGAAATTAAAGATCCTGATTTGTAGCCTCTGCCACTTACAGAGGTGTAAATACTCCCACCATGGTCACTTGCAAGCGATCAGTGATTTTAACAAGAGGTTTACAACATTCATGCACATTTAACAATTGTTTCTTGCAGGCTGGTATAGGCTGGCTGCAGCACATCACTGGCAGGCAAGGCCTCCCTGAAACTATCTGTCAGAAGAGTCCACACAGAAGCTCTGAGTGGGGTTGTGCCTCGTGTGTTCAGGAATGACCAGGAGTTCATTGTGGCTGTAGCTGAGTGAGAGGAGGGGGCAGGAGATGTGGTCAGGGAAGTAACCAGGGGCAGATAATATAGGGTGTTTGAGGCCAGGGTCAGATTTTTGGCTTCTAAGCTGAGTGAGGTGGGAGCCCCTGGAGGAACGGGATCTGAGCAGGGGAGGGATAGGATCTGCCTTAAGTAGAGCAGAACCCCTCTGGCTGCCAAGAGAACAGACTGCAGGGGGCAGAGGGTGGAGCAGGAAAACTGTTAATAGACTGTTCAGGCAGGGAGGTGACAGTGACTTGGACCAGGGTGGCTGCAGTAGGATCAGAGAGAAGAGTTGGATTCTAGATATGTTTTGAAGATAGAGCTGATGGAATTTGCTGAGGGATTGGCTCTGGGAAGGGATATGAAGAGAGGAATCCAAGGTGACTCCAAGGCCTCTGGTCTGAGCATTTGAGAGGATGGAGCTACCCTTTGCTGAAATGGGGGGTGGAGGGACGAGCAGGTTGGGAAAGGAGATGGGAGCACCTCGTGTGGACCTGGCATTGAGCCAGGTGTTTGAATGTGTGATCATCTCCTTCTGTCCATTTTATCATGCCCATTTTGGAGAGGATGTGACAGAGACTTGAGGTTAATTAGCATGCCTAAGATGGCCCTGCTGATACGTGGCCAGGTCAGGCCTCCCACCCCTTTACCACTCTGCTGTCCTACTGTGTTTTCTTGGCTTTCTCAGTCCCGTTCCTCCTCTTCATTTTGAGGAAATGACGACAGGAGAACTCTGCAAAAGAAACCACCCAGGAGTCGAGACCTCTCCCTCGTTCCTAAAGAGCTGTCCAGCAGGTAACGCTGGGCACACGTCAGGTCTGCTCAGTGGATCTGTCACCCGCATTTTTCCCTGACAAATTTGTTGGATTAACCTCATGAAGATGAATATTCCACAGTAGAACTCACACTTAAAAAAACAGTAGTCAGTGGCATAAAGGCTTTGATTTTTCTGTGGACATAGGCTTAAAACCAGATTCCACCGCTTGATGGCTTCCCCATGGGAGCCTCAGTTTTCTCATCTGTGGAGTGGGAGTGTATTACTCCATTCTCATGCTGCCAATAAAGACATACCCAACTGGGTAATTTATAAAGGAAAGAGTTTAATTGACTCACAGGTCAGCATGTCTGGGGAGGCCTCAGAAAACTTACAGTCATGGAGGAAGGGGAAGCAAACATATCCTTCTTCATATGGCGGCAGGAAGGAGAAGAATCAGTGCCCAGGAAAGAGGGAAGCCTCTTATAAAACAGTCAGATCTTGTGAGAACTATACTCACTATCATGAGAACAAGATGGGGGAAACCACCCCCGTGATTCACTTATCTCCACCTAGCCCCTCCCATGACACATGGGGATTGTGGGAACTACAATTCAAGATGAGATTTGGGTGGGGACACAGCCAAACCGTATCAGGGAGTAAGAAGAGTTTCTCTCTCGGATTCAAGGAGATAATGCGCTGAGGCACTGAGCACTATGCCAGCCCCATCGTCACACTCAGCACATGGAGGGAATCATGACCATGATTGTTTGAGAGAGGGAATTAGAAAGTTGGATTCAGTTTTAGGCAAAGGCTGACCTGCCTTCAAAGCTGGAGTGTGGGGACAGGGGGCCGTGCTTGGGACATCGTGCTTGAGAGCTTTGCAGTTTGGCCTTTTCTTTTCTCTACTGGAGATGGGAGGCCTCTATCTGTGTTTCTGCTGTGCTCACCAGGAGGCCAGTCTGGGGCAGTTACCGCTCCCCGTCTCCCAAAGGAGCAGTGTCTCTAGCTTCGAGCTGTTGTCTGTGGCGGGCAGAACAGTGTGTACTCCCAACAAGCAAATCCCCAGATGTGAGCCCATTCGGGGCTGCCACGTTTTTCCTGATGAAATTCCTGACTTGGTGTGTTGTGTTTTTTTAAAAAACACGCCCACTGCCTCCAAAAACCTCAGCCGGGGAAGAGAAACATTTCTCGTTGCATTCCCGGTTTTTGAAACGGTGTCAAATTATGCCCCTTTCATGGCCTGGATACGCCATTCTTTCCACTGAGTACTTTTTGGAGAGGCCTGGGTGGCAGAGCGTGGTTGTTATCTAGGCCAGCCCTTGCATTATACAGGTGGGGAAACTGAGGCTCGGACAGGCCAAGGAGGAGCCCCACATAAGAAGTTGGTCTCAGAGCCTTGGTGATACCCAGATCTCTTGATTCCAGGCCCACTTTCTTCCTTCTTCGTCAGAGGTCACAAACAGGCAGGCCGTGGCCACCTCTGCCCCACAGATATGCTTTCTTTGGCCTGAGATTGTTTTGATTTGAATGAGTTGCCGGCATTTAAAAATTAGGAGATTCCACATAAAAACCCAGATTTCTGGCTTCTCTGGGACCACTGGGAGATCTGCCAAATGAGCTGTGCATTCCTGCATGGTGACAATTGAGGGTCTCAGTCACGGCCACTCCCTTTAGCCACAGCATGTCTTCATCAGTTCACCACAGTCCCTGCCCCTCCCTCTAGTACCCCCGCACCTGGGGGCTCAATGTCACTTTCCCCGCCCCTCCGTCTAGTACCCCCGCACCTGGGGGCTCAATGTCACCTGTCATTGACATTGACAAGTGCTTTCCCTGCCAGTTCTATGGGGGTCCAGTTAAGAGAAAAGTGAAGTATTTCTTGAAACTGTGTCTCTATCAAAAAGAAGGAAACAAAAGATCAACCGAAATGACCACTTGTTTAAATATTAATGCTACAGAGCATGATTTCTTTGTGGCAGAGCAAAAAATTTCTATGAATTTCATATGCAAAGAGAATACGTCAGTGTCAAAAATCGCTGGCCCCTTCACTCTCTGAGCTTACCTTCCCCTTCTCTGCCAGTGTTACACTTGCCATCCTTGCGTGCCAGGGCCATAGTTTCCACTTATTTTTTTAAGGCAGCATTAAACTTATTTGACCTACATCTGCCCCCCTCCTGTGAAACTTGAAATGCTATTAAACCAAATTAAGAAGTTTTTAAAAGTTGAAATCGTCTTTAACTGCTCGAGAAAGGGTGTGTGTGAATATGTGAATGTATTGTGCAGTGTGTGTGGGTGTGCATGAACAAGTATGCTGTGTGTGAGTATATGAATGTGGGTGAGTATGTCACAGTCTGTGTGAATATGTGTAGGTGCTTAACTGTGTGAGTTTGTGTGTGTGTGTCTGAGTACAAATGTGTTATGTGTGTGTGCATGTGTGATGGCTTCTTGATTTATAGACTTTGTACCAAGTAGGGTTGGACAAAGTGTTTTTCTCTGGCTCTGGGATTGGCACTTCTGTGCTTTACCATACATTTAAGTCAAGGTGCAAAGCCAAGTTGGTTTTAACTCTAATGCCATGTCAGTGAGCTGGGTTGAGGTAGAGTTAAGGTTGACTTTCCTTTCTTCTGGGATATAGTGGGGGGCTTTTGGAGGGAAGAGCTGGGGGTACCAGGCTTTACAAATGATGATCACTTTCTTCCCAGGGCAGATGGCCAGAAGAGAGGGGGCTCACACTTTGAGAAGGCCTGCTGTGTGCCAGACATTCATGTGAAGATTATCTCTCTACTGTCCAAAGTGAGCTTTGGACCTTTATTTACTGATGTGTTCATTTTGGTGTGTGTTAGGAAAAATATATAGAGCGATAACCTATAAAATACATAAATTAGTAGTATTTCTTAGAACAAGACTCAATTTATTTAAGGAGGAAAAAGAGTTCATTTAAAGAAAAATATGTTAAACAATATAGTTTGTGGAGGTGAGAAAATCACAAATAATTGATCCTTACCATGTGTAGGAGTGGTCAGGTGGGCAGCCTCCCCCCGAGTCTAAATCTTCCTAACATCTTGTACTTCTTCAAAGCACTTAAACTTGTTATTAGATACTCAATCGTATATGCTTTTACATAATTTTGTCTCTTTTCTACTAGGACTATGTATGTCATTTCAAGGTTGCCTTTCCAGCATCTCGCAGAGTGCCAGGTGCACAGGAAGTGCTCAGGAAATATCAGCGAATGCATACACAGACTCCCTGCCAAGATAGGAATTACTGTCCCCATTTTATAGATGAGGAAACTGAGAGTCAGAGTGACCTGCTTAAGATTTGGCAACTAGAATATGGTGAAATGAAGATTTGAACTCATGACTCTCAGGCTGCACAAAACTTTTTGCCAAACACCAATGCATGGGACTCAGGTCAGACTATAACCACTGGCCCATTGCAAAATGAGGAAAGCGAAGTGGAAGTAAAGAGTTGTATAAAGCTACAGGCATTCCTTGGAGATGCTGCGAGGTTGGTTCCAGAACACCACAATAAAGCCAGTATCGCAATAAAGCAAGTCACACGAAGTTTTTGGTTTCCCAGTACGTATAAAGGTTATGTTTACGCTATTACTGTACGTAGGCCATTAAGTGTGCAATATTATGTCTAAAAGAATGTACGTGCCTTAACTTAAAAATACTTCATCGCTAAAAAGTGCTAATGATCGTCTGAGCCTTTAGCGAGTTGTAGTCTTTTTTTCTGGTGGAGGGCCTTGCCCCACTGTTGAAGGCTGCTGATGGATCAGGGCGGTGGTTGCTGAAGGCTGGGGTGGCTGTGGCAGTCTCTTAAAGTAAGACAAGCATGAAGCTTGCTGCATTGATGAGTCCATTCTCTTCCTTTTATGAAAGATTTCTCTGTAGCATGCAATGCTGTTTTGTAGCATTTTACCCAAAGCAGAACATCTTTCAAAATTAGAGTCAGTTCTCGGTCGGGTGTGGTGGCTCACACCTGTAATCCCGGCACTTTGGGAGGCCAAGGCGGGTGGATCACGAGGTCAGGAGATCAAGACCATCCTGGCTAACACGGTGAAACCCCGTCTCTACTAAAAATACAAAAAATTAGCTGAGCGAGGTGGCGGGCGCCTGTGGTCCCAGCTACTCGGGAGGCTGAGGCAGGAGAATGGCGTGAACCCAGGAGGCGGAGTTTGCAGTGAGTCGAGATCGTGCCACTGCACTCCAGCCTGGGCGACAGAGCGAGACTCTGTCTCAAAAAAAAAAAAAAAAGAAAAAAAAAATTGCAGTCAGTTCTCTCAAATCCTGCTGCTGCTTTATCAACTAAGTTTATATAATATTTTAAATCCTTTCTTGTAATTTCGACAATGTTCATAACATCTGCACCAGGAGTAGATTCCATCTCAAGAAACCACTTTCTTTGCATCTCTAAGAAGCAACTCCCCATCCACACAAGTTTTCTCATGAGATAGCAGCAATTCGGTCACATCTTCAGGCTGCACTTCTCTTGCTATTTCTACCACATCTTTTTTTTTCTTTTCTTTTCTTTTTACAGAATCTCGCTCTGTAGCCCAAGCTGAAGTGCAGTGGCATGATCTAGGCTCACTGCAACCTCTACCTCTGGGGCTCAAGCAATTCTCATGCCTCAGCCTCCCGAGTAGCTGGGACTACAGGCACGTGTCACCACACCCGGCTAAATTTTTTTATTTTAGTAGAGACGGGGTTTCACCATGTTACCCAGAGTGGTCTCGAACTCCTGCGCTCAGGCAATCCATCCACCTTGGCCTTCCAAAGTGCTGGGATTACAGGTGTGAGCCACCGCGCCTGGCCTATTCCCGCCACATCTGCAGTGACTTCCTCCACTGAAATCTTGAACCTCTCAAAGTCATTGTTGAGGGCTAGAATCAACTTCTTCCAAACTCCTACTAATGTTGATATTTTTACCTCCTCCTGTGAATCACGCATGTCCTTAATGACATCTAGAATGGTGAGTCTTTTCTAGACGGTTTTCAATTTACTTTGCCCAAATCTGTCAGAGGAATCACGACCTATGACAGCTATGTCCTTACGAAACGCATTTCTTAAATAATAAAATTTGTAAGTCAAAATTACTCCTTGATCTATGGGCTGCAGAAGGGATGCTGTGTTAGTGGGCGTGAAAGCAATATTTATCTCCTTGTATATCTCCATGAGAGTTCTTGGGTGACCATGTGGACTGTCGAGAGCAGTATTATTTTGAAAGAAACCCTTTTATCTGAGCAGCAGGTCTCAATAGTGACCTTAAAATATTCAGCATACCATGCTGTAAGCAGACATGCTGTCATCCAGGCTTTATGTTATTCTATTCATAGAGCATAGGCAGAGTAGATTTCACGTCATTCTTAAGGGTCCTAGGATTTTCAGAATGGTAAATGAGCATTGGCTTCAACTTAAAGTCATCAGCTGCATTGGTCCTTAACAAGAGATTGAGGCTGTCATTTGAGGCTTTGAAGTCAAGCACTGACTTCCCCTCTCTAGCTATGAAAGCCCTAGATAGGATCTTCTTCTAATAGAAAGCGGTTTCGTCTGCATTAAGAATATATTGCTTAGTGTAGCCATCTTCATCATAGATCCCAGCTAGATCTTCTAGAGAACTTGCTGCAGTTTGTTCCATCAGCACTTGCTGCTTTGCCTTGCACTTTTATGTTATAAGGATGGCTTCCTTCCTTAAACCTCCTGAACTCTCGGTAGCTTCAGACTTTTCTTTTGCAGCTTCCTCACTTCTCTCAGCTTTCATAGAATTGAAGAGAGTTAGGGCCTTGCCCTGGGTTAGCCTTTGGTATTTGGGAATGTTGTGGTTGGTTTGATCTTCTGTCCAGACCACTCAAACTTTCTCTGTATCAGCAATAAGACTGTTTTGCTTTCTTATCATTTACGTGTTCTTGGGAGTAGCACTTTTAATTTCCTTCAAAAACTTTTCCTTTGCATTCACAACTTGGCTAATCATTTGTTGCAAGAGGCCTAGCTTTCATCCTATCTCAGCTTTCGACATGCCTTCCTCAGTAAGCTTAATCATTTCTAGCTTTTGATTTAAAGTGAGAGCCAAGCGACCCTTCCTTTCACTTGAACACTCAGAGACCATTGCTGGATTGTGGATTGGCCCAATTTCAATACTCTTGTGTTGAATGGGGAGGCCCGAGCAGAGGGAGAGAGGTGGGGGAACAGTTGGTTGAGGTCAGAACACACGGAACATTTAGACGTCAAGTTCACCATTTCGTATGGGCACAGTTTGTGGTGCCCAAATCAGTTATGAATACCATCAAAGATCACTGATCGCAGATCTCCATAACAGATTAATAGCAATGAAAAAAGTTTGAAATGTTGGGAGAATTACCAAACTGTGACACAGAGACATAAAAATGACGCCGATAAGCTTGCTCAATAGAGGATTGCCACAAACCTTTAATTTGTTTTTTAAAAAAACAAAACAGTATCTGCAAAGTACAATAAAGCAAAGCAATCAAACGAGGTCTGCCTGTATTTGCTTTACTGCGCTGACCTGGCACCAAGCCCACGATATCTCCAAGGTGCACCCGTACACTGTTGCAGTTTAAGGAATGTTCTGTAATTTTTGTTTTCTTCCTATTTTGAGGATGTGACATGTTATCTTTTTATGACTAAAATTTCTCATTTTTTGTTTTTAAATGTTTCACTGGACAAATCAAAATGGCAGCCTCCTTTTGTGGGTTCTCCCAGTTTTTTTCTTTGTATTGCTTTTTTTTTTTTTTTTGGGAGGGAGATATTCTAGTTGGCGGAATCCCAGAGTCTGAGAATCATCAGACAACTTCAGGCGCCTCTGGAGATCTTCTCAGGTCCATTGGGGAAATGTCTGAGCTCCCCTCTGACTTCTTTCCAAGTCACTTCACCATTGCCCCTTCACGGGGTGGGGCCAGTGTGTCTCCCTCATTCCAGGCCCCAGGGACCCAAATGCAGAAACCAGAGCTACATCTCAAGCATGTGTCCTTGGACCTCTCCAGGGGCCCAGAGCCTGCCCTTACTGGCTTTCCAGGGAGCTCAGGACTCATCATCTCTCTGGGAGAAACTGGTGCCACCCAGGATGCCCTGTGTTGGCACGGCATCTCTTCATGGGCTCTGATCACCTCTTTTGGTTTCAGCACAACGCAGATTTCCTTTTCATTTTCTTAACCAATTCAGATCCCCCTCATCTAACTGCTAACCATAGCTCCCTGCTGAGCAAGGTGTCACCTCTGAAAGGCTGCCCATTGTTGACCCTACGGTCTCTTCTTCCAGGCTTGGAGGGCTGGGTAGATGCCATTTCTCTAACCCTACCAGAACTCTAGCTGTGCCCACACCTCCGCTGGCTCTTAGTAGGGGCGCCTCCTTGGTGGGGAGGCTGTCACAGGGCTGTGGAGACTTGGAGCCAGAAATGCCCCAGCCCTCGCCTCAGAGAGCCTGGAGCCTCGTAGATGAGACCAGGCAAGCACAGGTGTTTCACTGGGACTGGATTCTAGGCCCTGTTGAGGGCTGGAGGGTAACCTCTTAGGCTTGCATAGTATATTACAATTTACAAACAGCCTCCACATTTCTTTTCCTCATTTCCATCTGTAGTCTTCTGGAATACATGATGCTTATCTTGCCCGTCTGGCATCCATTTATCTCCTGGTTTTCTTTTCTTTTGTCTCCTTTCTTGTTTCTACTGCACCTTCAAGCCATTACCCTGCTCTTGAGTTCTAAGTGCAGACCTGTGACGTCCCCATGGGCAGTCACAACATGCTATCCCTCTGCCCTCAGGATTCAAGCACAGGAACTGGACTCAGGATGAGTGGGACCCAATTCTGGGAACTTTGCTGGAATTGTTGAGGAATGATGCCCTCTCTTCTCTGGGTTGCTAAACTCATAGAATGTGGCCATCTTGCTTTAGGGGAAGCCTGCCTGAAACTAAAGGCAACTCAAAGGACAACAGAGACAAGATATGGAGGGCAAAAGATTCCCAGTGACCTCATTTGAGCACCTGGATCCAGCTGTTCCTGAAGCCAGATACCATGTGTTATTCCCTTATATTAACCAATACATTATTTGTTTTTTACTTAAAGAAGTTTGAATGGAGTCTTCTCCCACTTGCTATAGACTAATACAGCTGGTTTTGCATTTATTAAGTTGCCCTGCTTCCTCTAATCACAGTAAAACTCCCTTTCATCTATGAAGCCCTCTTGTAAGTGTTTTCATAGCAATCGGACTCATGTCTACTAGACAGCACTGGCCTAATTTTGATGAAGAGGGATTTGAGGCACAGAAGAGAAGGTAAGCAAGTTGAGGCTGGAACCTGGGTTTCCTAACACCTGTTCTAGTGCATTTTCCACTTGGAGCATCCTCACCACCTTTCAGTTTGGAGAAGAACAGTTTTTAATACCCAGGACATCATCACCGCAGAGGACAGGAGTGCTAATTGATTTGGTGAACAACCGAAGCAAGGTCAGAGAAAACTCTAACTACATCACAGAGTAATCAGAAGAGTTATACTAATGGTAATTTTAGGTGCCTAGAAAATCTCTGGTAGATGAGAGAGGAAATAGTTAACTGTAGTTACCCAGGGGAAAGGAAATAGGGAAAAGGAGATTCTTACGTTTTTACTGTGTATATTCTACTGTAGATTCTAAAATGTTTTACTAGGGGCACCGAATGTTTCATTTTCAAGTAAACAGTGAATTTTGAAATGTAACAACAGCAGGCTTTCATCTGAGACAATTAGGGCATCAAATAGTGAATTATAAACCACTGAAAAAATACAAACCTATGAATATATACCACTAATAAATAGGTACATAAGTAAATAGGGAAGAGGGAGGTTTTGTGCTTGTAGTCGAACACCACGGACCAGCTAGAATTGTGAGGGAGAGCTGGGTTAGAAACACAGCATGTTGCAACCACTATAATAAAGATTGATTCAGTCAAGAATCATCATCAATAGATGCTAAATTTGGGGTGGGGGATATTGAGAAGGAGTAGCATTTTGCATGATCTTAAGTGATCTCTTCACAGATGAATTACTGATTTTAAGAGAAAATAATAGTCACTGTGCAGTGGAGAAATTGGTGATCTGTATCAATGTCGTCACCGAGAGGCAGATAGACAGGCTGTCCTGAGAAGTACACAGCATTGCGCATGCAGTATTCTGGGAGGATGCATGACCCGACTCTAATAAGAAAAGAGCAGACAAACCTAGAATGAGGAACATTCAGTTTCAAAAAAGGGTACCTTATTCTTCAAAAATGATGATGTTGCAAAGGACAGAAAAAGACTGAAGAAATGTTCTAGATGAAGCCAGGCACAGTGGCTCATGCCTGTAATCTGAGCACTTCGGGAGACTGAGGCGGGAGGATCACTTGAGGCCAGGAGTTCGAAACCAGCCTGGGCAGCATGGCGAAATCCTGTCTCTACTAAAAACACAAATTAACCAGGTGTGGTGGCAGACACCTGTAATACCAGCTACTCAGAGGCTGACACAGGAGAATTGCTTGAACCTGGAAGGCAGAGGTTGCAGTGAGCCAAGATCGTGCCACTACACTCCAGCCTGGGTGACAGAGTGAGACTCTGACTCAAAAAACAAACAAACAAAATAAATGTTCTAGAACAAAGGAATCTGAAGGGATAGGACAACTAAGTGCAGTGCCCAATTCTAGACTAGATTCTAGATAGAGGGGGAGATGTGATACAGGAAATTATTAGTCAATTGACAAATTGTACTATGGAGAATGGGTTGGTTAAAATATGGTATCAGTGTCAAAGTGATTGAAGTGGGTGATAAACCTGAGATTCTATAAAAGAATGTTATTTTTCTTGGGAAATACATATGGGAGTATTTACGGGCAAAAGGCCGTTATGCAATATGTAACTCTGAAATGATGCACAAAAGAAAAATGATATACATGTGCTGAGTGTGTGGCACACGCGCATGTGTGTTTGTGCGTGTGTGTGTGTGTGTAGAGAGAGGGAATTGGTAAGCACATGGGTGAAACAGTAACAGCAGATGCCTCTGGGTAAAAGGTCTATGAGTATTCTTTGTACTACCATCACATAGGTCAGCTTCCCTCCAAAACCTGCACTCTTGCTTACCAAACCAGTATTTCCCAAAACGTGGAACGCCTTAGTGATTTTTTAAAACCTCATTTTGCTAACTTTCTGCTGTTTTAATTAAGTCCAAAAGAAAATCTTAAGTTGGTGCTGGATGGTTTTCAACACCAAACACTTGCTTATTCTCTTTGTATAACAAAGAGAGTCATGAGGCAGGCAGTGGCCTCTAGAAAGATCTGTCTTTCACGGGGGATTCCTCCTATTAATTTTTCTAGTTATCTTCTATTTTTTGACAGTGATTTATATTTGTGATTTTTAAAAGTTCCTTTTTAGGTGTATTAATTTAAGTTTGTTTTTAACTTCTCTTAACAAGTGAGTCAATTCAAAGAAAATATTAAGGCAGTGACAGTGCACGGTACGGGTGGCACATGGAGATAGCAGAGGCTGGGAAGGACTAAAGTTTGAGCCACTGCGGCTGGAAACTCCTCTCAAGTTCAAAATGTTTGGCTCAAGGTGACACTTTCCTATCTGTGGTCCCTGTTTCCTTAACACTATCATTTAGAAAGGCCCCAAGTGGGTCATTTCCTCCATTCCTTTCCTTTCCTCTAAGGCAATAACCAGAACAAGCCCTTCTCTGTCACCAATGCATGATGTTTCCATTATGTTTCACCTCCCTAATCTTCAGAACTTGGAAGAATGAGTTTGGCGATGTTAGGCTGGAAATTCAGACAAAGGAAACTGTGTTAGTTTCCTGGGACTGATGTAAAAAAGTACAGCAAACTTGGTGACTTTAAACAACAGAAATGTATTCTCTCTGGAGGTGGAAGTCTCCAGAGAGCCTGCAAGGTGTTAGCAGAGCCATTCTCCCTGAGCCTAGGCAGAATTCTTCCTCACCTCCTCCTGCTTTTGGTGGTGGCCATCCATCCTTGGCATTCTTTGGCTTGTAGCCATGTCACCCCAATCTCTGCCACTGTCATCACATGGCCTTGTCTCTGTGTGTTTCATGCAGCCTTTTATAAGGACACCAGTCACATTGGATTGAGGACCCACATAACTCCAATATGACCTCATCTTAACTAATCACATCCACAATGACCCTATTTCCAAATAAGGCCAGAGGGTGACAACTTTAATATGTCCTTTGGCAGAACACAATTCAATCCATAGCAGAAGTTTACTCAAACACTCAAGGGCTAGGAAAGAAAAGATTGAAGACTGGCCCTATGTAAAAATAAAACACCTCAGCATAACACAAACACCATGTGCAAAATCAAAAGATAAACGACAAACTGGGGGAAATCTTTGCAGTTCATATGACAAAAAAGAGGCTGGTTTCTCCAGTGTAGGAAAGAGAGTTCCTAGAAATTGATCAGAAAACAGTAACAATAATCCATTAGAGAAATGGATGGAGAGTATGAACAGGCAATTCACAGGAAAGGAAATACAAATGACCTGTAAATATGTGAAAATATGTTCGATCTCACTTCAAAAAGAGATACGCAATTAAAATCCACCCACAAAATCAAGAACAATTTCAAAGTTTGTGAACATACTCTGCTGGTGAGGCTGTGGGGAAACAAGACACTCTCATCTATTGTTGGGAGGAGTGTGTGTCACTATGGACCTTTTGGAGGGCAGATTGGCACGGTTCATCCAGAAAGTGCACCCTCCTTTAATCTAGCAATCTGTTTCTAGGAATTTACTGCAATTGTATGTGTGCAAAGTAGCACTTGTAACTCAGTGCTTATTGTAGGCTTATTTGTAACAGCAGAAGTTTGGGAACTGTCCAGGTGTCCAGGTGCTCACAGATAAGAGAGAACTGGTCACATAGATTTGGTATCTCCTTGCAATGGAAAATTATGCAGCTGTAAAACAAAATGACATCCTCTCCAGGCACCGATTTGATAAAAACCCCTGGAACAATATTACTAAAAGGAGGTAACATAGTATGCTACTATTTGTTTAAGAAACAAGTGTGGAATGAATAAGAATATATATTCACATTTGCTTCTGTTTACAGAAAGAAAATTTGAAAGGCTACACAAGAAATTAATTATTAGGACTAATTAATTATTAATTAGGATTTTTCCAGAGAAACAGAGAAAAATAGGAAATATATATGTACACACGTACAGTGATATAGAGAGGGGGGTTGATTTATTATAAGAGATTGGTTCAATGCAATCATTCAATTATGGAGGCTGAGAAATTTCATGATCTGCCACTTGCAACCTGGAGACCCAGGCAAGCCAGTGGTGTAATTTTGTCCCATTTCAAAGACCTGAGAACCAAAGAAACTAATGATGTCAATCACAGTTCAAGGGTAGGGGAAGATGAGATGAGATGTCCCAGTTCAAGCAATGAGGCAGGAAAAGAAGGGAGAAATTCCTTCTTCTTCTTCCTTTTGTTCTATTCATGTCCTCAGTGGATTGGATGGTGCCCACCCACTTTGGGGAGGGCCATGTACTTTACTGAGTCCACTGATTCAAATGCTCATCCCATCCAGAAACACCCTCACAGGCATACCTAGAAATAATGTTTCATCTGGGCACCCTGTGGCCAATCAAGCTGACATGTAAAATTAACCATCACACTAATGAAAGTGGCTATGGAGGGTGGTAGGGATAGAAATGAGACTTTTCCACTGTATCTCTTTATAATTTTGATTTTTGAATTTTGTGACTGCCATGCCTAATTAAAAATAAATGCAACACCCTGGGTGGGTGTGGGAGCAGAGTTGCCGTGGACTCACTGGTTGCTGCACATGTTGCTTTGCACGTCCTGGGTTCCTTTTCCTCTGGGTGCTTCTTATTCTGGGAGAAAGCAGGTACCATGGGATACCCGAGACTAATAAATAAATGCAGGTCAGCTTGTGGCCCACAGCAGATGGCCAAGCAGGCATGGGGTGCTATGTCGTAGGCAGGGGCATGGGCCATTCTTCAGTGGCAGTTATTTTCCTTGATGGGAGCCCAGAAGCGCTTTGGGAAGGTAGCCTTATGCTGGGCGTGTCTGCCCTAAGTCGAGTTTACCAACACATAGGAAGGTCTGAAATTCATTTCAGCACAAGAGCAAAACTAACCCTGTGTGCTTACGTCGGAAACCACAGACGCCCCGTCCCTCAGTCAGGAAAATTACCCAGGTCCTCTGGTGAGCAGAGTGCCTTGCAGAACAAGTGCTCAATGGGCAGTGTGACATATGAGCCCCGCCGGGATCTCCCGCTGCAGCGGCGAGGAAGTAGTGTGGTGCGGTGGTTACGTGTTACAGTTTCAGAGCTGAATTCACAGCATGGCTGTATTAATCTGTTCTCATGCTGCTAACAAAGACATACCTGAGACTAGGTAATTTATAAAGAAAAAGAGGTTTAAGGGACTGACAGTTCCACGTGGCTGGGGAGGCCTCACAATCATGGCAGAAGGCGAAAGGTATATCTTACATGGCAGCATGCAAGAGGGGATGAGAGCCAATCAAAAGGGGAAACCTCCTGTAAAACCATCAGATCTCGTGAGGCTTATTCACTGCCATGAGACCAGTATGGGGGACACCACTCACACGATTCAGCTATCTCCCACCAAGTACCTCCTACAACACGTGGGAATTATGGGAGCTACAGTTCAAGATGAGATTTGGGTGGGGACACAGCCAGACCATCTCAGTGCCCTGCCCTCTTACTAAACGTGTGACCTTGGGCAGGTCACTCAGCTCTTTAACCCTATAGGTTTTGTCACCTATAAAATACGAGTTGCTAGTACCTGTATCCAAAGGTGTATGAGGATCGGGTGAGGCAATGCAGTAAAGTGCACATAGTAACCCTAACCCTGACTCTAATCAATAGAACACTTACAATTATCACAAAATAATAACAGGTAATACTCATGTAGCATTTACTGTGCTACAGACACTGTTTTAAGCCCTCCAACTATATTTACTCTCCCTGCAACTCTGAGAAGCAGGTACTGTAATTATTCTCACTTTACAGGTGAGGAGCAGAGGGTAAATGTCTTGCCCTGCATTACTCAGCTCTGTACTGGAGGAGGTGGGATTTGAACCCAGATGGTCTGGCTCAGAGACTGCTTTTACTGACTTCATCACTGGGTTCAGTGAGTTCCAGGACATGAGTTGGAATACATGGAAAAATGGGAACCTGAAACCCTCAGCAAAGTCTGCCGTGAGCATGTGTCTCTGATCTTTCAAGTACTGCTTTGGCCACTCTTAAGCTTCATGAACCTTATTTTCCTCATACATAAATGGGAAGACAGTAGTAATGACATCTACTACTTATTAATCCCCTGCTGAGCATCAGGGGCTGTGATGAGTACCTTACAGGTCTCATTTTATCCTCACTGGAGCCCTGTAAGATAAGTACTGTTATCCCCATTTTATAGACATAGAGACTGAGGTTCAGAGAGGCCCAAAAATCTCAGGCAGCCAGTAAGTGCCAGAAACAGAATTTGAAGCCAAGTCTGTTTGATGCCAGAGCCTGGGCCCATCACCACCCCCGGACTCTGTGCCCTTGGGGAGCTGTTGCAAAGATGAGAGTTATTTTTCTGTGTGGTGCCTGGCACACAGTGCTGGCGTGCAAAATCACCAACGCTTGGGTTGTTGATGTAACATGTGCTCATGGAAAGCTGACCTCACCCATGTTGAAGCTCCCTTTCCTCGTTTGCTGAGTCAGGATGCAGATGGGGCAGCTTTCAGGGACTGCTGCACAGACAGAGTTCTAGAAGGTTGTGTGGCCCGGAAGCGGTGCTGTGCCGATGTTAGGGGCCTCTACCTCTGAACTACAAGCAAATTCTCCCTTCCAACAAGAGCACATTGTGTTCTGGCCCCGGTCTCCCACCCAGGCTACTTGAAATGCAGATCCTTCTGCCAACAGCTACTTTTAGCAAGGGCAGACTATCATAAGGAGAGAAACTTGGAAGAAAATAGCAAAATGGAAGCATTGTTCCTGAGGGTTTGGAGCAGGCTCAGGGAACGGTGGGGTGGGAGAGCCTTGGAGACGTGATTTGCCATCACAAATAAGTTGTGCAAAAAAAAAAAAAAAAGAAGAAGAAGAAGAAGAAGAAAAGAAAATTCACTTAAAGTTTTTCCTGAAACCTGGAAGGAGGAGAGGGCAGGCAAAACCAACTTTGGAAGGATTTAAAATGCCATAGTCCTATGGAAGCTCCTCTGAAGGAACTGGGGACTGTTTCTAACAGGAGAATTGCATCTGGAGGCTGGAGGGAGCACAGGGCTATTGATGGATGAGTCCCTAGTAACACGGGAGGATGGAGGCAGGAGAAAAAGCTTGTGAACTGAGAAGAGGCTTTTTTTTAATAGGAAATTTGTGTTCTCAGGGATGAACTAAGGCAGTATGATAAAAGATTACAAGGATAGTTTCAACTTCACACCATTTAGAGCCTCTGGCACTACGAGGAGGCTGGCTTGTGCGGTAGTGAGTGGACTGTCCTCAGAAGCATTCAAGCAGAGCCTGGGTGATGATACAGGGAATCCAGCTTTAAGACAGGACACAGGACTTGAGCAGAGGCTCATAAACACTGGGCCTTGTGCAGGGTCCGCTCTGTGCCAGCTCTCACACTCATCCATGATGAAATGAGAGCAAAGAGGACTGAGGCTGGGCGCGGTGGCTCACATCTGTAATCCTAGTGCTTTGAGAGACCGAGGTGAGAGGATTGTTTGAGCCCAGCCTGGACAACATAGTGAGACACTGTCTCTTAAAAAAAAAAAAAAAAAGATTGAGTAGTGAGATTTTAATCCAAAAAAACTGTTCTTTGCGACCACACCCTTCCTAAACTTAGGTGTTCAAATGCTCTTTATAAAATGACCCGTCTGTAAAAGCCTGGAAATATTGGGATTAGATAATGTCCAAGTCTTTTCCATTGCTACGATTCTGTGATTCTAGGAAAATATGTTTCTGATTTGGAGGAATCAGAATAGGAGGAGCATAAAAGCAAGCCTGAAACTGACACATCGAGAAATGGCCATGTCAGCAGGCCAGTTAGAGATGCGGAGTTACTAACCAGGAGGAACAGTTACAAGTTGGCTGTGGTCCTCCTGGAGAACAGGGCTGGAGGTGAGATTTTGCGTAAGTATCAATTCTGCATTGGTGTATGAATTTTAAAATGACATGCATGTACTATATGACCTTTAGTTAACACTAAAAGCTTTTAAAAAATAAAAGATAATAATTATAGCTGCCCTTTACTGGATTCTGTGCTAAAAGCTTTTTTTATATTATTTCCTTTTATTAATCCCATCTTAGGGATGAGGAAACAGGCTCAGAGAGGTGAAGTGACTTACTTTGCTGTACAGACAGGGTGAATGTCAGGGTTTTTTTGACTTGAGAATCCAAAGCAGATGCATATACACGAAGCTCAGTTGTCCTCTGCCAGGGTGAGATTTCTGTGGGGTTTCAGGAGAGGAAGAGGATGGGGGGCTGTAGGGGTGATGCTATAGAAAGCACCAGAAGATAACTGGAAGAGAGATGATGACAAAAAAGGGGGTCCTGGTTAGGTTTCTGGATCGAACATCTTGAGGAATTCAGCAGCTTGTCGTGAACTGAAAAAAGGCACACTTGCACATTAAAAGAGAATTGATTAAACAATTGCACGGGACACTTACGTTCCTTTCTCCCCTCAATTTGGACTTGATGGGAGGGAGGCCACGTGGGAGGAAGCAAGTTGTTTGGAAGTGTTGACTCTGTGCCAGGCACTGTGCCGGGAACCTTATGGAAATATCAGGCCATCTAGTCTTCACCATGACTCTGAGAAATAATATTAACCAAAAAGGTCACTTAGGAATGCCTACCGCAGGGTCTCTCAGCCTCAGCCCTGCTGATATTTGGGACCAGATCATTATCTGTTGTGGGAGGCTGGCACCCATTAGATGCCAGTGTGATAACCAAAAATGTCTCCACACATTGTCAGGTGCCCTCAGGGAGTCAAAATCACCCCCAGTTGAGAACCACTGTCCTCAGATGACTAGGCATGTCATATATATTATTTCGAGTCACCCTGCCAGCTAGCTGTCATGATGCCCACTTTATAAATGAAGACACTGAGGCTGAGAGAAGGGTCACATCGTTGTCAGTAGCAGAGCTAAGAACTGTGCCACGTATTTTCAATACTGAACTTAGAGAAGCAGCGATTGAAGTCCCCAGCCCAGTGAACCTCGAGCTAACACTAAAATATAGATTGTATCTTCTCTTTTTTAACCACAGTGAACGTCTTAGAGGAGGGGCTGGTGTTTCATTATGTTCTGTTTGTTTTTGTTTTTAAGTAAGCTGGCGACATGGCACAGGCTCCAAGCACCATCACTTATTATCTCTGAAACCCTGGCATGTTACTTAACCTCTCTGGCTCTCAGTTTTCTTCACTGTAAAATGGAACTGATGATTATACCTCCTCCTAGGGTTGTTTGGGGATGAAATGAGATCACGTGAGTGAAGCAGTGCCTGGCAGATAGAGACTCAGCATCAACAAATGTGAGCTGTCATTCTTAGGAGCAAGTTGTTAAATCCATTTCACATACTCAGACCTGGAAGCAGCCCCAGTGGCATCATTCAGAGCACTGTCTCTGGGGTGGCTGACTCTGCTTCTTTGCAGTCAAGCCCTGGGGTTGCAATTCATGTCGGATTTTCGCTGACCACTGAGCAATCCCCTCTGGGCTGCAGGAGTAGCCAGATTTGGCTTGAGCGTCCCGAGGAGAAGCCGTCCAAGCTGATCAAGCATTTGCCTTCTCCACCAATAGGAGTCTCAGAAGAATTATGGAACCGTCTTTGCACATGGAAGAGATTAATTCATGTGGCCACAAATAGCTTGAACACTGTGTCCTCAGCGCTGTGATCTAGTATCCCCTGAAATTTACGCAGGGTGCCAGCCCGGCAGCCAGAAAAGCCACAGGGCCGCCTTAAGCTGCCCAGCGCTCCTAGCCAGGGGACCCCTCAGGAATTTCAGAGGGTGGGGACAAGATTAAGTAGTTTGTTTTTCATTTCATCCACTTACCTCGCCCCCTGCCTCATAAGCCTGCTTTCTGGCCTCCCGTTTATCAGCCAAATGGAATGACTGTGCTGCCCCCGTCCCCGGGTTTGCACCTCCAGGTTCGGTCCGTCTACTTCCTCCACCTGGTGTACCCTCTTTTATCGTCATAGGCCCACCTTCCAGTCTCTGCATAGCTGAATGCCACCATCCTCCAAGCCTAGTGCCTCCACCTCTGCTCCCCCCACCAAGTGGTACATGGCTTTGAAGGATGTGGGCTCTGGAATAGAGTTTAAACCCCAGCTCTGTTAGATGTAGGTGAGGGACAATATGGTTTGGCTCTGTGTCCCCACCCAAATCTCATCTTGAATTGTAATTCCCATGTGCCAAGGGAGGGGCCTGGTGGAAGGTGATTGGATCTTGGGGGCATTTTCTCCCATGCTGGTCTTGTGATAGTGAGTGAGTGTTCATGAGATCTGATGCTTTTAAAGTGTTTGGCACTGGCCAGATGAGGTGGCTCAAGCCTATAATCCCGGCACTTTGGGAGGCCGAGGTGGGCGAATCACCTGAGGTCAGGAGTTCAAGACCAGCCTGGCCAATGTGACAAAACCCTGTCTCTAGTAAAAATACAAAAATATTAGCCAGGCATGGTGGTGGATGCCTGTAATCCCAGCTACTTGGATGGCTGAGGCAGGAGAATCGCTTGAACCCAGGAGGCAGAGGTTGCAGTGAGCTGAGATTGAGCCACTGCACTCTAACCTGGGCGACAGAGTGAGCCTCTGTCTCAAAAAAATATTTAAAAATAAAGTGTTTGGGAGTCTCCCTCACCACAACCGACCCCTCTCTGTCCTGCCACTATGTAAGGACGTGTCTTGCTTCCCCTTTGCCTTCCGCCATGATTGTGCTTCCTGAGGCCTCCCCAGCCACGCAGAACTGTGAGTCAATTAAACCTCCGTTGTTTATAAATTACCCAATCTCAGGTATGTCTTTATAGCTGTGTGAGAACAAACTAATACAAGGGGCTTACTTTGCTATGAACCTCAGTTTCTGCCCCTATAGAGTGGGGTACTAATGGCTGATTAATTCCTGCCTCATCAGATCATTTGAGATTTAAACCAGAAAAGGCAGACTAGGTGCTTGGCTCCCTGCTGAGAACGTAGTAAGGACTCCATCGATGTGAGCTCAGGGCAGGTCAGGCAGGTAGCTGGCCTAGACAGCTGGGGCAGGAGGAAAACATCCATGCAAAGAGGCTAGAGCCCCTCAGCAGCAGCGTGGAGGCAGCTGCTGGTTCAGATCTGACCCATAAGGAGACAGCACTGCCAGATGGATGTAGGTGGGTTCTTACATCACAGTGGACAAGATCAGCTTGGTGTCGGCTCCCACATCCTAGTCCTACAGGGTGACCCCAAACTGGAAGGGCCAGATGACAGATGGCATGAGTAGTGGGTCACTCTGTTACTGAGGAAGCAACTCTGGACACAGTAAGTGGTTTTGTAGTCTTCATCTGTGTCAAAGAGGGGCAAGATGGAAAGTGCCAGGTCTCACTAGAACAAGGGAGGCCGATGAGAAATGACCGTGCTACAGCTCCTCATGGAACTGCTGTCTTGCAGCACCCCACGCAGGATCCCAGGGCCTTCCGTCAAGATTTGGGTTGGACTGTGCTTCAGTCTTGCCTCTGGGGCTTCTGCAGAAATACACAAGGTCACTGGGGCCCAGAGAGTAATGGGAGAGGCAGGAAGGCATTGGTACTCACCTAGAACAGTGCCTGGCACATTGTATGTGCTCAACCAAAAAGTGTTGGATGAATAAATGAATTTACCCCACAGTATTTAACAACCCCTGCCTGGAGCAGACCCTGTGCTGGGAATTTGAAGATAAGCAAGGCTTAGCCCATGCTCTCAAGACCTCACATGAGAGTGCCAGAGATGCTTCAACTGATCATTAGAAAAGGGTTCTGAGATCTCTGAAAATGCTAAGCATGGCTCGGAGGCACCGACAGTGGAATGTCTGCATTTATGAGAGCATTTTGGGTGGCAATTGGCAGAAATGTCAAAGCTGTTGAAACAAACAAAAGAAAGAGATTTAATTGGCTCACGAAACTGAAATGCTACCTGTAGGCATGGCTGTATCCAGGCACTCAAACAACATCAACGTAGTCTCTCTCTCTCTCACCCCGTCCCCACTCACCCATGTCTCTTGGCTCTGTTTTTCTCTGTATCACCTTCTTCCCAGCAGGCTTCGTGGTGGTCCCCAGCCCTTCTAGGTGTTCATCATCCTGAGGACTGGCAGTGGCAGCAGTTAGAGGGCTCCTCTTTCCCAGTAGCTCTTCCAAAAGTCAAGGATTGACTCAAACTAGCCCAGTTAGGTCATGGGCACATCCCTTCACAAATAGGACTGTGGGACGTGGAAATGATCAGCTCCGCCCAAAGGATGCAGAGGGAGGGTGAAGCAGGAGAGGTTCTCCAAGGGAAAGTGAGGATGCTGCTAGGGAAGAGGAGATGGGTGCTGGGCAGGTACAGGCAACAGATGTCCACTAGATCCACCTAGAAGACCGTTCATTTGAACTTGATTATGTGCACTGGATGGAAATTTTTTAGATGAGACGGGGAAATCGAATAGGAGGAAGGGAATCTCTGGCAGAGGGAACAGCATGAGGAAAGGCCCAGAGGCAGAGAATGATTTGTTTGGGAAACATAAAAGGAGCTGATGTGAGTGGATCACAAGGAATTGGATCAGGAGATGGGTAGGTGGTCAAGGTTGGAGGATTGAGCAGAGGCCAGATGACTGAAGTCCTTGAATGTCAAGTGATTCAAAGAGGAAAGAGCTATGGTTAGATTTGGTTTTTAAATTCATTCATCCAACACATATTTACTGAGCACCTACTATGTGAATAAGCAAAGTCCCTGATGATATTCTAATCATACCCTAGGGTAGTGCTAGGAAGCAAGACTGGAGACGCTGAGTCTGGAGTCAGGGAGGAGGCTGCGCACCAGTCCAGATGGGAGTGGCTAAGACTTAGCTGGGGCGTGGAGCACGTTTCCCCTGCATCAGCTCTACTCAGAGCCAAACCTTCGCTATGTAGAGTGAGTGAGTGCAGGAAGCACATCTCCAGGTTCTTGTGTGATGCCCCATCAGGGTAGCCTGCTGGGAACATTTTTGGAGCATCTGTTTGCACAGGCTGTCACCAACAGAACTACTCAGCCTAGATTTGAATCCTTGCTGTCCCGTGCACTGGCTGTGTGACCTGCCTCACCTCTCTGGGCCTCAGTCTCCTCTGTTAAATGACTTTGTGATGACACCTACTTTGCAGAGTTGTCATGATGATTAAATGGGTTAGCGTTTGGCGCCTAAGAAGTGCTCAGTAAATGACGATGTTATTAATTACTATTGTTACTGTGACTGTCTTCGAGGGACATCCACTCCTGAAACTCATCTTCCTCTCTTGGAAGCTGGGGACCGTGATAGCAAGCACCTTAGTGGAATGGTAAACCACTTAGTGGCCATGTGACCCTGGGTACATGACGTCACCTCTCTGTGCCTTGGACTCCTCATTGGAAAAACTGGAGCTAATATTAGTACCTGCTTACAGGGCTGTTATATGAATTAAATAAATCATGTTAAGTCCTGAGGAGAGTTCCTGGCACATAGTAAACTCTCAATAAATGTCAAATAAATAATCATTATTATGTATTTATAATATTATGTTGTAATATAATATATTGTTATATTAATATAATATGATAACAGATTGTATTATATTGCAACATAATAATAATAAATATTATTATTTGGTAGTAGTAGTTTAGATTGACCATCTGCATTCTGAAAATCTGACATGCAAAATACTCCAAAATCTGAAACTTTTTGAGTGCTGATGTGTGGCTCAAGGGCAGCGCTCATAGGAGCATTTTGGATTTTGGATTTTCAGATTCGGAATGCTCAACCGCTAAGTATATATATAATGCAAATATTCCAAAGTCTGAAAAAGTCTGAAATCCTAAACACTTCCAGGCCCACGCATTTCCGATAAGGGCTACTCAGCCTATAGTATGTTATTAACGAGGAGGGATTATGGTGATAGCAGAGATTAATTATGACATTAAAAAGAATCCTTATTAGGCCAGGCGCGGTGGCTCACACCTGCAATCCCAGCACTTTGGGAGGCCTAGGCGGGCAGATCACCTGAGGCCAGGAGTTCAAGACCATCCTGGCTAACATGGCAAAACCCTGCCTCTACTAAAAATACAAAAATTAGCTGGGTGTGGTGGCGCATGCCTGTAGTCCCAGCTACTCAGAAAGCTGAGGCGGGAAAATCGCTTGAACCCGGGACGTAGAGATTGCAGTGAGCCAAGATCACGCCATGGCCCTCCAGTTTGGGTGACAGAGCAAGAATCCGTCTCAATAAATAAATAAATAGCCCTTATTAAATGGCTATTCTCAGAATCATCATCATTATCCATCAGGCACTTAGAGGGAAAATGACTGCATTTGGGTTTGGGGACAAAAGGGCCACCGTTTCCTCCCACAAAGGCAGGTGTCTTTCTCTCAGAACACGTGGTTATTAAATATTGCTGTTTTTAATATTGTGAGACGACATCAGTTGAGGAAAACTACCCAAATCCTTCTCCCAGCAGAGCAGGAGAAGGAGGCTGGCTCCCCTCCCCTGATCTGTTTCTCCTAGGCTGACCAGAGGGGTGTCCCGTCCCCCGCTCCCCCTCGACGGTTCTGTGACTCCCAGAAGGCCATCCCAGCTGGCGCTTCAGTTTTGTGATTCGGGGATTTCTTTTCTCCCTCATGCCTGGAATAATTTGTGGCTCCATTTACAAGAGCAGAGCTCTTGTGATCAACTCCGCTCGGGTCCCGGAAGCAGTGATGCCTGGAAAGCAGTTTGAAAAGGTCAGCTTGGGGCACAGTCCAAAGTGATTTTAAGTACCCCAGCTAAGTGCCGGCCAGAATGGGGAGCGCTTTTAATTTATAAGCCTTGCCCTGTGAAGAAAGAGACAACACTGCTCTGAAGCAGTTTGATTGCAAAGCAATAAATCCCTTTGTGTATATAAAAAGTACAGACGTATCTAGCTCACATTTCAGAAGGAAAAAAATATCTCTGCAGTTAGGGCATTGGAGTTGAACTCATGTACATGAATCTACGGGAGGAACTTCATGGAGAAAAAGGAGTTTATAATCGTCATACATTTTTAATGTACCAGAATTTGTTCTGAGACTGCCTAAGATCACAGTTTCCTAAGCTGTGTGTCCTTGAGCCAGTTGCTTCACTTGTCTGTGGTCTCATCTGTACAATGCAAAGAGCGAGTACTCACCTTTGGATTGTTGTAAAAATTAAAGGAGTTACTAGCTGTAACACATTTAGAATAGTGCCTGGAACAGTGTACACGTTTAATAATGTGTTAGTTACTATTTCATTAACACATTTAATTTAATAAGGGTTAGTTACTGTTACTATAGCGTACAGATTTTTGTTTTGGGATTGGTGGCGATTTTCTGCCTGGCACACAGGAAAGCCAGTCTGTCTACAGAGTGGCCCTGTCGTTTGCAACCGAAACCTGTAATTGTCTGTTTCTCTTTGGTTTTCTGGGTGGAGAGTCCAATGCACACATTTCATCTTGCCTTTTTTTTTTTTTTTTTTTTTTTTTTTCCTTTTTAAATCCAACCTTTCAGGACGTACTTCCAGCAATTTGGAATTCCTGAATTCCAGAGAGACCTTTCCGGCCACATTAGCTAACAGAGGAACTTTTCAAAACCAAGAGAAGCTTGCAAACCACCAGTTAGAAAATCGACTCATTCATTCATTCATTCTACAAATATTTCTTGTGGGCTTACTATTTGCCAGGTCTCCATCCCAGGCTCAGGGGTTTCAAAGAGAGCATGTCATTTTAAAGGTGTATCCTATGGGGAGCCAGGCCCTGATTTAAGAGCTGTGTATACATCAATCCGTTCAGTACTCACCACAATCCTATGAGATCAATTTTATTTTATCCCCATTGCACAGATGCAGAAACTGAGGCAAAGAGAGGTTAAGTATCCCTAAGGACACACAGCTGGTAAATAAAGTCCAGATTCAAATCGAGGCAGCTCAGCTCCAAAATTTGTACTCTTCTCTTTTTCTCCCCAGCTCTTTAATTTGGAACATTTCAAACCTACAGAAAATGTCCCAGTATGGCGCAGTGAACATCATATATTTGTGCCGCGGACTTAGTCATTGTTTAAAGCTTGCCACATTTTCTTTACCCTTCTCTTTCTCTGTAAATTTTTGTGAAAACATTTGAGAGTTATTTGCAAACATGATGATTCTTCACCCCAAAATGCTTTAGCATGTGCAGTAGTATCTATTACTGCATAACAAGTTACCCCAAACTTTAACGGATTAAAAAAAGACAAGTATTTATTGTATCATATCTGTAGGTCAGGAATCTGGGAGCAGCTGAGCTGGTCCTCCACTCAGGGTCTCTCATGAGGCTCTAATGAAAGTGCGAGCTGGGGCTGCCTTCACATCAGGCATGGTGGAGCTCATGCTTGTGGCTGTTGACTGGAGGCCTCAGTTCCTCTCCACATAGGCCTCTTCATGGGCCTGGGGCTGCTCATGACACATTGGCTGACTTCCCTGAAAGCAAGTGGAGACAGACAGAGAGAGAGGAAGAGAGCGAGCGAGCGAGAAGCCTAGATGGATGCCACAGTGTTTTATAACCTAATGTCAGAGTGACATACCATCACTTGTGCCATATTCTGTCGGTCACACAGACCAACCAGGGTACTGTGTGGGAGGGGACTACAGGTGTGTGAAGACCAGGGAGGCAGAGACCACTGGAGTATCTTGGATGCTGGTGACCACGGTGTGTTTCTCTGAATGATGAGGACATTCTCTTACAAAACCACCATATTATGACCACACATTAATACTGTACTACTACCAAACATTCACTCCATATTCAAATTCTCCCAGTTGTCTCAATGTCTTTTTTTATCAGTCTAGATCCTTTCCACCCTCATGACGTAAGAACAGCTTAACTGTCGTTTTAGGAAACACTCCTTCCCTACTGTCAGTCCACCTAGCTCAGGAGGGGCTGATTCTGATGCCCCAGCCATGGGTGGGTTTATGGCTGAGATCCAGCTAGTGAGCGCTCAGCATTGCCTTGGTGACAGCGATTGGTTCAGGGATGGGCATGTGACCCAAGCTGGGCCAATCAGAATAATTCCTAAATTTTAGCTGGTACTATGAAGGAAAAGGCACCATCTCACCACTAAGGTTGCAGAGCTGGTGGGGTCCGATTGAAGGCACTGGGAGCCATCTTTTCTAGCAGCTTGCAGGAGAGGCTTCCTGAGAATGAAGTCAAGGCAGTAGAAAGCAAACCTGAGCAATAGAGATGGGGGAGGGGAAAAAGAGAGAGATAATGACTTTATTTTTTTTTTTCAAAAATCCCTTGATCAAGCTGTATCTGAAGCTAACTACCCCTGAGGATTCCAGTTATGTAAGTCAATAAGTTCCCCTTTTTGTTAAAGCCAATTTGAGCTAAAGTTCTTGTTATTTGCAACAGAAAGGGTCCTGACTAATACATGCATCTTCCGGGGAAAGAAAATGACTTACTGTAAATCCTTAGCACAGAAACTAATTTGCAGCAGAAGTGTGCTATGAGGAAGCAGGACTGATATTCTTAGAAATTAGAGTTGTTTTGTCTCCTCTATTTGTAAGAGTCTAAGAGATGACACAGCAAAATCTCCAGCCCTCATACCTTCTGTAACATATTTGTTCATCCCTGGAAGTTCATGAAGTTCCAATTATGCCACTTATTACTGTTGTGACCTTAGCTAAGTCATTTAACCTCTCCTCTAAACCTCAGTTTACTCATCTATGAAACGGATATATTATTAAGACATAAAGTGAGGGGAGAGTAAAATAAGATGGGCCATGTTAAGTAAGCATAGGGGCAATACTGAGCATATTGTAAGTGCTCAATAAAACGTAGCCATTCATAGCAGTTCTAAGATGAAAGACCTACTACGTGCGAGGATCTTGCAGAGATACACAAGAAATATAACAGGCCCACCTGAGTATGTCAGAAATCTTCATGGAGGAAGAAAGCTTAATCTGGCCCTTCAAGGACTCACTCAAATTTAAAAACATAAGCACATGAATAGAGGTGGGCTTCCTACAAAGAATGTGCAGAAACACAAGTCAATAATAAGAACAGCTGAGATGTATTGAGCACTTACATGTGTGCCAGGCATGGCTGTAAGTGCTTTTCACACATCAGCTCATGTAATAGTTGAGATCCTCCCAGCCCTTGAGGTGGGGATTGTGATGGACAGTTTTGCAAATAAGGACACAGAAGCCCAGAGAGGTCAAATCATTTGCTCAGGGTAACTTCGGTCCTGTGTGGAGAGCCAGGATTCAGACCCCAGGTGCCTGAATTCAGAGCCCACATCCTTAACCGCTCTGCCAATGCTACTATTGCTCATAAAACAAAAGTAGTAGCAATGACAGCAGTCACTGAGGCCACACAGCTATGCCACAGATACAAAACCCAAATGATACGGATATCAAAGAAGAGGCACAAAGGCCACCCATGCAGCCAGGACCCAGGCCCAGGTTTGTGGGCCTCTTGTTCCTGAAGGATTTAATGCTCTGTTCTGTGACAGTGGCCAGGACCAAGCACAGGGCTCTGGGAGGGAAGGTGACAGGCCAGCTCAGGGTGGTGGCCAAAGCTCCAGGCAGCTGGTAGCATCGGGGGCTGTGGCCAGCTGTCTCCTGCTGACCAGGCCTGAGCACCCCCAGGCCTCTCACCAGCAAGACCTCAACAGCTGTCAGAGGGGAACAGCGCTTGCCATCCGCGGGCAACCCGCAGAATGGGGCCAGTGACCCTGGGGTGAAAGGTTTGCCTGCTGGGCCCCTAGCCTCCTGACTCCATCTGTCTTGCCACCTGCAAGCACCATTTCTGACTTTTTCCTTTGATATAAATGGGGAGACAAGCACGAAATCAGCAGTGGGAAATGTGCAATGTGCAAGAGGCCCCCTCTTCCCAGAGCCCGAGCCTGCTGGCTGTGGAGGAGTATAGGCTGAGAAGGCTGAACAGGGGACACTGACTAGGGGACCCCCGTGCTGATTGGTGCCATGGGCAGGGCTGTCTTGGAATCCCACAGACCCACATTCAAATCTTGGCTCTGCCTCTTAAGAGCTGCCTGAACTCAGGTGAGCCACGCACCCTGTCGTATCTCTCCTCTGTAAAATGGGCACGGCCCACCTCACAGAGGAGCTGGAAGGATGTAATGAGGTGCCTTCAGTTTCCCTCAAGGCCTAGGAGGGTGTTAAGTCCACCAGAAGTAGAACCAAACTCCTAAGTCGAGTCCCAGCTCTCCTGCTTCTCAGCTGTGTGGCCTTTTGTAGCCTCCTTCATCTTTCTGGGGCTCAGTTTCCAAATCCGCAAACTAAGGGGCATGGTATCTATCTGACAGGGCTATTGTGAGAAATTCAATGCATTTCTATGTGTAAAGTGCCTGGACTTCAGTAAACACTATTAAGAGAAGCAGTAACATAGTGGTTAAGGCTCTGACATTTACCTGCTGTGTGATATTGAGCAAGTTACTGTCCCTCTCTGTGCCTCAGTTTCCTCACATGTATCATGGAGATACTCATGCCCTTATCTTAAAGGCTTGTCCTAAGGATTAGATGAGACATTATAAAGGCCTTTGGAGCTTAGCAGGCGGTGGGTACATGATAGACACGGGTTCTTTTTTCTTTCCTTTTTTTTTTTTCTTGAGACAAAGTCTCATTCTGTCATCCAGGCTGGAGTGCAGTGGTGCCATCATAGCTCACTGTAGCTTCAAACTCCTGGGCTCAAGGAACCCTCCAACTTCAGCCTTCTGAGCAGCTGAGACTACAGGCACGTGCCACCACCTTGCTAATTTTTACATTTTTTTGTAGAGACAGGATCTCACTATGTTGCCCAGGCTGGTCTCAAACTCCTAGGTTCAAGTGATCCTCTTGCCTCAGCCTCCAAGAGTGTTGAGGTCACACACATGAGCCCCTGTGCCTGACCTAGAAGTAGGTTCTGAATGTTAAAAAAGTGCTTGGCAACGAATGTTACTAAGTTCTTATTAGTAACATGTTTTCTGTTACTAGCCCTCCTCACCAAGGAGTGGTTGGTGGACTACCTAAGGAAAGGTACCTTTTTATTTTATTTTATTTTTTACTTTTTTTTTTTTGAGACAAAGTCTCACTGTGTCACCCAGGCTGGAGCGCAGTTGTACAATTACAGCTCACTGCAGCCTTGACCTCCTGGGCTTAAGTGATCCTTCCACCTCAGCCTCCTGAGTAGTTGGGACTACAGGTATGCACCACCACCCCTAGCTAATTTTTGTATTTTTTGTAGAGAGAGGGTATTGCTATGTTGTACCATTTTTATAGGGGGAAAACTCTCTTAGAGAAAAGGTGGGGAATGGGGCGAGAGGTCCCCTGACATTTAGAGACATTTTTGTGTAGTTGTGTAGTGTGTAGTTGTGTAGTGTGTAGTTGTGTAGTGTGGATATGTACCCAGTCCTGAAAGGGAACACCTCAAAAGCCTCCAACGAGTGTTATGCAGATGTGACTTACCCACACAGGCCAGCTTTCGAGGAATCACACAGTCGGGCTCTGGAGTGAGACTCTGGAGTAAGTCTGTGTCCCTTCTCTGACTCTCCTGTGTGACCCCGGGCAAGGCCAGCCACTTAGCCTCACCAAGCCAGGTCCCGTCATCTGTGAAATGAGGACACTGATACACCTGCCTCATTGGGAGGGTTCTCTTAACTTTTTTTTTTTTTTTGACACAGAGTCTTGCTGTCGCCCAGGCTGGAGTACAGTAGCTCGATCTCGGCTCACTGCAACCTCCTTCTCCCGGGTTCAAGTGATTCTCCTGCCTCAGCCTCCCGAGTAGCTGGGATTACAGACACGTGCCACCATGCCCGGCTAATTTTTGTATTTTTAGTAGAGACGAGGTTTCACCATGTTGGCCAGGATGGTCTCAAACTCCTGACCTCAAGTGATCTGCCCACCTCGGCCTCCCAAAGTGCTGGGATTACAGGCATGAGCCACCGTGCCTGGCTGGTTCTCTGAATTAATACATGCAGAGTAGTGATTCCCAGCCAGAAGTGACTCTGCCCCCGAGGGGACATTTGACAGCATCTGTAGACATTTGGCTGTCACATCTAGAGCGGAAGCGTGCTGCAGGCGCCTAGTGGGTAGAGGTCAGGGATGCTACCAAACATCCTACAATGCAGAGGACAGCCCCCCCACCCACCAGCAACAACAAAGGACCATCCACTCTGAATGTCAGTGATGTCGATAGACATCCTCACGCAGAGTATTGGCTTTAGTATAGTGCCAGTAAAAGGAAGTGCTTGTGTCTGTTGAATGACTAAATGAACTTGCTCACTCCAAGTCTCAGCTTCTCCCGGCATGGAGAAAATGTGTCTCTCTCCCAGAGTTGTCATGAGATTAATGAGAAATACGCCAGCCTGAGGGGCTCTCTGGGGCCCTGGGAACTGCTGTTGGACGTTGAATGAATATCGTAGCAAGGGGGCAAACAGAGTCTCAGATCTGGGGTTTGGACAGGAGGGTTCACCCAGGAGGCCAGCTTGCCTGTGTCTAGCATGTAGTTCTTCCAGCTGAAGCTGTTTCTCCCTGAAGGATTTCAAGCACGACATATCCCCAAACAAAAGAGGATAGCAGCAAAACGTGCAAAAGGAAGCTAGGGTGGATTCGGCCTCGGTGCTCCCCCCTTGCTCATCTCCAAAGCTGTAAGAATTTAAGGGAAACTTACTCCATGTTTTGTTGCCTCATTTGTGCATAATTCATCGAAATGCTCTTCTGTAAAAGAACTTCTCTGTGGCTTGAAACCCTTTGCACACTTTTGTTTTTATCTTTTCCTGTACTCTCTTTTTCTTTTTTCTCTCTCCCCCTTTCTTTCTCATTAAAAAGATGCCTTTTCTCTCAAGTGCAAGAAGCCGACTTGTGCCAAAAAACAAGCAGGGTGGATGCTGAAAACTCCCAGGGTTAGCCTGGAGCCTCCCAACACTAGACCTTGAGCAGGCTCCTGGCTTAAGGAAAATCCTCCTCCCTGTTCTGTTCCTCCTGAATGACTCTGGGGAGCCCCGAGAATGGCCAGGACAGAGGGAACCAGGTGAGGGCCTGGCTGCTCCCAGGAAAGAGAGGATGTCATGGTCCTGTTTTGGCCAAGCAGTGTTCCTGTGCGCGGATCCCTGTGGTGATGGGAGACACTTGCAAGGGTCAGGGTTGGAGACAAGATGTTCAAAGGTCTCTTCCAGTGGTGGGCATCTGACTCCAGGGCGGGATCGTCAGGGCTGCACTAGCTTCGGGGCAGGTGCAGCCTCGGTCTCCTCACCTCGGCAGTGGGAATTAAAGGGTCTCTTCAGATTGCTGGGATGAGCAGTCAGTGAGGAGGAGGATGCCAGGTGTGTGGGTGCTGAGCATGACACCAAGCACTCAGGGCATGCAAGCCACCAGTGTCTCTGCATCTTCAGGGCACTTTCTGAACCTCAGCACCTTCCCCTCAAAATGAGGAGAAAAATAGCAACCGCTCCACAGTCTTGTTGGGAGGATTCAACAAGCTCCTTGCTACAAAGTCCCTGGTGGGATCTGGCCTGTAATTCCTGTTCCGAAAATGTTTGTGTGTGTCTCACATCTTACGTAATTCATGCCCCTGCCTGCTCATACCAAGAAGAGGTATCCGGTAAAAAGGGAGGAGAATATAGAAGGTGAAGATGCTACATTTATTTTTTCCTGGCAGTTCATTTGATTTTTTAAAAAGAGGCCATGTGTGGTGGCTCATTCCTACAATCCCAGCACTTTGTGAGGCCGAGGCGGGCGGATCTCTTGAGCCCGGTAGTTTGAGACCAACCTGGGCAACACGGCAAAACCCCATCTCTACAAAAAATACAAAAATTAGCCAGGCATGGTGGTGCATGCCTGTAGTCCTAGCTACTCGGGAGGCTGGAGCAGGAGGATCATGTGAGCCTGGGAGGTAGAGGTTGCAGTGAGCCTAGATCAAGCCACTCCACTCCAGCCTGAGTGACATCCTAGGTGACAGAGTGAGACCTTGTCTGAAAAAAAAAAAAAATGTTGCAGTTAGCAATAGGAAGGTCCTTTCTTTATTTGGGTAGCCTTAGCCTTGCTGGACCTCAGTTTCCTCATCTGTAAAATGCGGATAATTGTAATGCCTGCATGGCAGAGGTATTGTGGATTAAATAAGAGCTTCTGTATAAATACTTAGGACGGTGCCTGGCAGTTTGTAAGTGCTGTTTTAAGAGTTCGCCACATTCAGCCAGAGTGGACAGTGACTGACCGATTTTTAGAAAGCCCAAATTCCCTGGGTTTAACCAGCTTTAAAACATCTGAGGAACCTAAGCAGCCTCTCTTGTACCTCAGGCGTTTCTGTCCTGTGAAAAAGGAATGATTTTGCCCGCCGCCCTTGGAGTTCCCACAGATGCGCTGCTTAGTGTTTGCTAAGCTTGGAGCCCCGCGGAAATGCAGGCTGCTACGAATGCTATTACCAGAATCCACATTCCCCAGAGCTCTTTGGAGACTTGGGAAGCTTGGGTTTGTTTGGACTTTTCATGACTCGAACCAGAATCCACATTCCCCAGAGCTCTTTGGAGACTTGGGAAGCTTGAGTTTGTTTGGACTTTTCATGACTGGACTCTGGTCATCATTAGGGCGTTTGATGATCTTAGACGGGATCTGCCTTTCGCCTCTGTGGCCTGCTGGGCCCTTCTGGGCGTGTTACAGGAAGGGAATGCATCATTGCTGCTATCTGCCTAGTCAGCTTTTGTAACAAGCTCTTGATATGATGATTTTGTGCTTGGGTTAGCTTTTCAGACCTTCTGCGGCGCTTTGCGGCAGAAGGTGGAGGTACTGGGACAATCGAACCAAGCCATCAGCTGTTGACAGTGGGCCTGGCAAGGTCTCACGGTGCAGGAGACACTGAGCTGTCTCGGGCTGGCTCGCAGTTTGGCGTGTGGGATCCCGTGTGCCTGGGATGAGAGCACAAGAGGGTCTGAAACCCTAAGCACTCTTGGAGGGTCTTGAGAATAAGTGTTGACCTCAGGATCTGGGTCCCTTTCCCAGTGAGGGTTAGAGTCTCAGTGGCCAAGGTTGTCCTCCTCCAGTGCCTGTTTGTATTTGAACTTCCTCCTCCTCTGGACCTCACCCATTGGATCCCTGCAGGATTGCTGGACCCTCTGCCAAGACTGGCCATCAGCGGGAGGGCTGCTCCCTTCCCTACTTCTAAGCTCAAAGCCCTAGGAGGTCTTGCCCATGGAGACGAGGTACATGGCTTTGTGTTTTATTACCATTTATTGTTCTTGTTATTTTAACATTTATGGAGCACGTTTTAGCTGTGAACTCATTTCTTGAGCATCAGTGCGATCTCCCCAGGGTGCAGGGCCAAGGGTTACTTTCTTTTTTTGGCCGTTGCCCTATTTACTTTATTAAAAATATCATTGTGCGAAGGGCTCCCTTTGTTATAAGAACTTTTCTGGACATGACCCTGGGTCCACCCTAGGCCCCTGATTACCATCGTTTGAACATGAGCCTGGGTATGAGTAAGGCCATATAGGCCAGCGGTCAGCAAACATTTTCTGTAAAGGGTCATGTCATAAATATTTTTGGCTTTGGGGGCCTCTGCTGTAACTACTCAACTCTGCTCTCATCGCATAAAAGCAGCCATAGACAGTAAACAACTGAATAAAACTTTATATACAAAACCAGACAGCAGCCAGAATTTGGTCCATGGGCCATAGTTTACTGACTGCCCCCTCCCTGCCCACCCAATGTAGATGATGGGGCTTTGTTCTACGAACTCCCTTTTAGTTCTTCCATAGATCTAAAGTGTAAGTTCTTCTTACTGCAGTTTTGGCCTGTTTCTACTTCTTTGTTTGATCCCCTAGAGCGTGAGTTGGCAAACTGACGCCACCAGCTCAAATCTGGTCAGTTGCCTGTTTTGTAAATAAAGTTTTATTGGAACGCAGCAACACCCATTCATTCTGTGTTGTCTATGGCTGTTTTCCCACTACAACAGTAGAGCTGAGAAGTGGCGTCAGAGACCTCTTGGCCCCCAAAACCTGAAATATTTCCCATCTAGCTCTTCACAAAAAAACTTGCTGACCTCTGCTCTAGAGAGTTGAGGAATGGCTGGCTGAGAAGCAGACTTTTTTTCCATGTACACGAAGAGCATTACTAACCTTTCCAAACTCGTCTTAGAACTTTTCTCCCAAGTTCTCTTGTCTGGAAGACAAATATTTTAGATGTTATTCTCTGGACTCTAAGGTTTTTTTCCGAAGTTCCAGACCACTGTTTTTAAACAACATTGGACTGTGATCCTTATAAAGGACGTATTTTATATGACACCCCTATAATGACATACGATAAACTGCATACACACAGATGTCCCCACAACACACACACAAACCACAGAAAATGCATACGGAACTGAAAGTTTTGTTTTTTTTTTTTTTTTTGAGATGGAGTTTTGTTCATCACCCAGGCTGGAGTACAGTGGAGCGATCTCAGCTCACTGCAAGCTCCGCCTCCCAGGTTCATGCCATTCTCCTGCCTCAGCCTCCTGAGTAGCTAGGACTACAGGCGCCCGCCACCACGCCCGGCTAATTTTTTTTTTTTGTATTTTTAGCAGAGATGGGGTTTCACCGTGTTAGCCATGATGGTCTTAATCTCCTGACCTCGTGATCCACCCGCCTCGGCCTCCCAGAGTGCTGGGATTACAGGCGTGAGCCACCGCGCCTGGCCGGAACTGAAAGTTTTAAGAAACAATGCTTGCCTTACTATACGTGATAAGCTCTCATATTTTCTATGAACACCAATCAGGATCAGCTTGATGATACTGTGGTAACAAATAACCCCAAATCTGAGTGCCTTAAATCAACATTTATTTATTGCTCCTGCTCCACGTTTGCCCTGGATCATGGGGGATCCTGAAGCTGCAGAACATCACACACTGATCTCAAGTGTCTGACAAGAGTGGTACTCACCATTTCTTTGAATATTTCTTTGGTCAAAGCAGCTCACATGACCATAACTTTAAATAGAGTGAAGAAGTGCAGCCCTACTGTGGACCCAGAAGGTGAATCTGAGATATTTGGTCAACAGCATTAATATAACTACCGTATGGCCAGGCATGGTGGCTCCCGCCTATAATCCCAGCACTTTTAGAGGCCGAGGTGGGAGGCTCTGTTAAAGCTAGGAGTTCCCGACCAGCTTAGGTGACACAGTGAGATCTCATGTCTACAAAATATTTAAAAACTAGTCTTGCATGGTGGTGCATGCCTGTAGTCCCAGTCACTCAGGAGGCTGACATGGGAGGATCACTTGAGCCCAGGAGGTCAAGACCGTGGTGAGCTATGATCTGTACTCCAGCCTGGGCAACAGAGTGAGGCCTTGTCTCAAAAAAAAAAAAAAGAAAAGAAAAAAAAAATTACTACCATATTAGTCTATCCTAGGAGTTGGCAAACTTTTTCTGGAAAGGGCCAAATGCTAACTATTTTTGGCTTTGCGGGCCATACCGTCTCTGTCACAGCTACTCAGTGCCGCATTTGTCATGTAAAAACAGTCATAGACAACATGTAAACAAAGGGGCTTATCTGTGTTCCAATAAAACTTTATTTATAAAAGCAGGCGTGGGCTGGGTTTGGCCCATAGGCTGTGGGTTGCCAACCTTGATCTACTCTATTTCATTTTTGAAAAACACTGGTCGTAGCTCACTAAACTGATTTTATTAACCCACCTATGGGTGAGACTCTACAGTTTGAAAACCCCAAGTGACTGTAAGCTGCATAAGATGAGGGACTAATATTTCTTATCAGCTTTATCCTCAGTGCCCAGTACAGCGTTAGTGCTGAGTAAACATTGTTGAAAGAAGTCACTGAAAATCCTCTCCAACTTTTTTTCTGGTGATAAATACTCTGTTCAAGATGCACACATTATTGCATTTCTCTCGTAAGGTTGCCTGGAAAAAATAAAATAAAGATGCACACATTATTGCTTAATTCGTAAAAGATTGACCCTTCTTCCAAGGTAACTTTCAGTTCCAAACTTACAGATGCAAGTATTGTGTTCACTTCTCTAAGAGCACTGTTTTTCATTCAAGTTTCAGATGATCGCTCCGTAAATGTAGTGTTGAAATCTATACTTGTGGAAACCCAGGTCATTGTATATCTGTTTTCTTCATATATCTTTACTGTTTATTGTGTCAGGGAATTTACATGCACTATCTCATTTAATTTTCTCAAAAATTGCAGGAGGTGGGTGCTAATGTTACTGCCATTGTACAGACGAGGAAATTGCAGCTCAGAGGAATGCGCCCAGCATCATGGAGCCCAAGACTGGTAGAGATGGGATTGGAGCAGGGTCTCTAACTCCAGAACATGGGTGTTTGATCACCAGGCTATGCTGTCTCCGGGACATGCCACCACATACCAAGACCTACTCATGTGCAAGTTCTTTAAATGCTATTGGCAGTTGAGGCCACGTTTTAAGTCCTCTTAGAAAGACACTATATTGCTCTTCATAAGATGATGCCAAACATACATGATCCAGTTCCTTTTATGGGAAAATCGGAAGTTAACAGTGAGATTGGGGAGTGGAGGAGGGTTTAACACTTTAACAGCTGTCCTGCTAAGTGTGAGAGTAACTCAGGCCAAACCTAGTCTCACACTCAAGACTTTCAGGTAAAAGTAATAGAGAACCCAAGTCAAACTGGTTCAGCAAGTAAAGAGAATTTAGGGGAGCGAGGACCTGAGAGTCCAGGATCAGAGCTCAGTTCAGCTATAGCTGGAACAGAGTTGTTGATGCAGTCAGGATTTCAGTTGTTTTCTGACTCTGGACTTGTTTTGTTCTTCTCCATGTTTTGGTTTTTTTTTTTTTTTTTGAGACAGAGTCTCGCTCTGTCGCCCAGGCTGGAGTGCAGTGGCCGGATCTCAGCTCACTGCAAGCTCCGCCTCCCGGGTTCACGCCATTCTCCTGCCTCAGCCTCCAGAGTAGCTGGGACTACAGGCGCCCGCCACCTCGCCCGGCTAGTTTTTTTGTATTTTTTAGTAGAGACGGGGTTTCACTGGGTTAGCCAGGATGGTCTCGATCTCCTGACCTTGTGATCCACCCGTCTCGGCCTCCCAAAGTGCTGGGATTCATGTTTTGGTTTTAATCTCCACCTGCACATGGAGCTAGATGGTGGAGTAACTGAGCCACACCCTCTAAGGCACATAGTAGGTGCTCATTAAATATTTATTGAATGGATGGACTGCTCAAGATTGGCTTAAAAACTTGATACTTTTATGTAGGTGTTGGGTTGGTATCCATTTTAAGATTTGTGTGTATCTGTCTGTGTGTAGCCCAGAGGTTAAGAGTGGAAGCACATTGCTTTGGTTGCAACCCTTGGCTATGCCACTTACCCACTGTGTGACTTTTGGCAAGGGTTCCAACCCCAGTTCTGCACCTGCAACCGCCCTATGAAGTAGCTACTACCATTATGCACCTATGACGCACAAGGATAGCATGACACAAAGAGGCTGAGCTGCTTGCACAAGGCAATTTGTGGAGCTGGGTGTGCACCTGGGCATTCTGGTTCCATAGCCCATGTTTTCTCCACCATGCGTGCAAAGTGCTCAACACAGTGCGTCGCACAGAGTAAGCTCCCAGTAATCAAAAGAGCCATCAATCCAGGCTCGTTTAAAGGTGGTGGTGGACAAGGCAAGGGTTTCTCCCAGGAGAACACGCAATGAAGCGTGGAATTGAGTGATACAAAAAATAATCACTTTCCGGCCAGGCGTGGTGGCTCACGCCTGTAATCCCAGCACTTTGGGAAGCCAAGGCGGGTAGATCACAAGGTCAGGAGATCGAGACCATCCTGGCAAACAGTGTGAAACCCCGTCTCTAGTAAAATACAAAAAAAATTAGCCGGGCGTGGTGATGGATGCCTGTAGTCCCAGCTACTCGGGAGGCTGAGGCAGGAGAATGGCATGAACCCAGGGGGCAGAGTTTGCAGTGAGCGGAGATCGCGCCACTGCACTCCAGCCTGGGCAACAGAGCGAGACTCCGTCTCAAAAAAAAAATCACTTTCCTAGAGTCTGGGAGAACTGAATTCTTATTTCCCAGCTGCCACTAATCTGCGGTGGGACCTTGCAGAAATGTACCCCTCTCAGACAGAGACTCAATTTTCACAACCATGAAATAATCTAAGGAGTCTCAAGTACCCTTCTAGCTCTGACATTCCTAAGAGTCTGTGACTTGATGATGCCTGTGAGTTTGGAGGTCTCATGGCTGAGCTCTGGGTTTCCAAGATTGCACATGGTGTGGGGTGCTGGAGCTGTGGGGAAAGCATGAGGAGTCACTCTGTAGCATCTGTTCCCTGCTCCTCCTTCTGGGCACTCCTCTACCAAGGGGCAGGAAAGCCCAGACTCCCTTGCAGCTAGGTTTCTAGGAGTAATGGAACATTAAGCAAGCACATGCACTTCCATGAAATTCAGAAGGTGGAGGTCGTACTCAAACTGCCTCTGTTGCATTGGTTGTTTCTGCCACTGTGCAGAGTCTGGAGTAGTTTGGCTTGCTGCACAGCTTTAGCAGAGGCCCCAGTGAGCAGGCCCTATCTTTATGTGCATTGAGAGGCATGGTGTCTTTGTCTGGGTTCCCAAGAAGCTGACCTCAAGATCAGGGCTCCAGTGCAAGTAGTTCATTTAAGAGGTGACTCCAAGAAACACCAGAGTGGGAATAAAGAAGGAAGGCAGGAAGCGAAGGAAAGTAACAGTGGGTGTGTGATCCAGCAGGTTACTCCCTGAGCATCCAAGGCTACACCCTGATGAGAAAGGGCTTATAACACATGCTGCTGAGTTATCCCTCCCTCGGGGTGAGGGAGCTGGGGTCTTTATACCCCACGTATGCCAGAGAGAGCCCTCAGGCAAAACATTGCACTTACTGCCATTTGGAAGTTGGATGGTTTTCATGGAAATGGTATTTGCCAAAGGTATTTGGGCAAGGTAGTGACAGCATCGGCCACACAAGGCACAGGGCATCCTTTTTGCTTGTGAGGATTCTGGCAAGTGTGACAAGGTCATGAGGCTGGCACATTAATGGAATGGTTTCCTGATAGAGACATCCACAAGGTGCCTATCATGGAAGGATTTGTTCTGTAACCAGCAGCTTTCTGGTCACAGCACATGTAGCAGTAACCAGTTGTCTAGTGTCGCTTTGCCATTCCCTAAAGCTTGTCCTAGCATCTGTGCCCCCAACCTCCCCAGAAATTCTCTAAGTCATGTGTTAGCCTGAATTAACCCCTTCCTGCTTAAGCTAGCTGTAGTGGGTTCTACCCTCTGCAACTAAACTCTGGCTCATACCAGTTATAACCTACATTCTGGATCTGCTGGACAAGCAAAAGAATGCCAGTCACTGAGGATTAGAACAAAGTTCCCACAACAGCCCTGAAGGGCAAACGGGCTGTGCACTTCTACATCACGGGCCACCAGGGAGCTGAGTAACAAAACCACTCTCGGGGGTCAGAGGACTCAGATTCTTGTCCCAGCTCCCCTGCTAACCTGCTGTGGGACCTTATACAGGTAATTTTCCTCATCTGAACTTCAAGTGACTAATCTGTGGCCCAGGTGGGAGAGGATGGGGGCGAGACTGTGGATTTCAGGATCAGATGGGCCCGGTTCAACCTCTGAGAGCCTAAGTTCCATCATTTGTGAAACGGGGATAACAGGGTTCCCAGAGAGATGTTCAGAAGCATCAGAGCCTCTCTGAAGAATTCTGCCATGTCCTGACATTGTCAGTTTCCCTCTCTCCCTCTTCCTTTCTCTCTCTTAACAAATATTTATTATGCTCCTACTTATACCAGGCATGACTGTTGGTGCTGAAAGTCCCCAAGTCTCTATTTCTGTGGATCATAGTTTCTGGAGGGTAGAGACAGACAAGAAACAGACAAAGGCACGTGTGTAATGAATGTGTTGGTTGTGAGAAATACAATGGAGAAGAACTCCGCCAAGCAGTGGGGCAGGAGTAGTGAGGGACCCTCCTTCAGGTGGGGTGGTCAGGGAGGTCTCTCTGGCAGAGGCTTGAGAGGGGCAGGGAGAGCCGTGGGCATGTCTGGAAGGACAGCATGCTTGGTGGGGGTGGGGCTGCAGGGACCGCTAGGAGGCCAGTGTGAGAGAGGGAAGGTGGCAGGAACTGAGCTCCAGAAGTCAGGGGCCAGATCAGACAGGGCCTCATGGGTCATGCTTGGCTCTTTGGATATTACTCTGAGCAAACCAGAAGCTGGCCTCATTTAACCCCCTTTTAGAAATCAGTGTGATGAATCAATAGCTTTGGCCATTGTTCATCAGTCATTCAGTCATTCAACAAGCATTTGTTGAACACATCCTTTGTGCAGCTCTGTGCTTTTCTCGTTCCCCTGCTGAACAGTGCAGAGCAGAGCAAGCACCCACTGGAATAAGGAAGGAGGTGGGCATTTTGCTGGAGCTCCTGTTTGGTCCAGAGGCTGTACACAATGGAAAAATAAAGCCTGGTCCCCTCCGCAGGCCACCCCGCACCTGGAGGCGTCACCTGGAGCTCTTCCTGGCAGGCTGAGGCCGGCCAGTTCAGCCCCACTGGCTTCCCCAGGGGAGGGGATGCCCACACTTGCTGAATGAGAACCTCATACCAGATCAGCCCTGCATCCCAAGCAGGGCACCCTAAGGATGCTTTTATGTAAAAGGTTACATTCCCAGTTATTTTAAGATGCAAAATGAAGCTGTTTTGCCCAGGAAACTGTGTCAGGAGTCGTCATACATCTAAACACATGGAAAATGAGACTTCCTGACATAATTCTGTTTCCACCTGTGACAGTTTTGCACAGCTCATGGAGTTCGATTTTCAACTGTCGTCCCACTCTGAGAGACCCAATGTTTGAAGTCCTGGAAATCTATCTTTAAAAATACTTTTAACAGCATTATTCCTCATATTAAAACTTGGAAAACACGAAAGGGAGATACTTGAGTTGTCATCATAGCAAATGTTCCTATAATATTTAGTGTGTGTCACTGATGCTTTACATATTCTAATTCATTTCATCTTCATGATGACCCTCTGAGGCAGATGTACTGTTAACCCCACTTTACACATGGGGATGCTGGAGTCTGAGGGTTTGAGAACTCCACAGGTTAACCCAGTTGCTAGGAGAGGTTACGGGACTGGTTATGGGACCTCAATGCTAAGGAATGTGATACCATCATAAGTAGTGTTAGTACAAAATCTTGGGGAATGGTTATGTTTTCCTGGTCAGTGGAAAGGAAGCATCAACGTAGAAGATTAGGTAGGAGCTCTCGTACACTAAAAATGAAAGTAGATTAGAATGAGCGGGGTTGGAAGTCGGGGAAATGTCCCCAAACACAGGCTTAGAGTTGGGCTTGAGAACGTCAGCGGTGTGGACAGATGTATGGACATTGGGACCTGATGATTCTTCCTTATGGAGCTGTCCTGTGCATTGTAGGATGGTTAGCAGCATCCCTGGCCTCTCCCTCCCCAGCTCCTCTCCCTCCCCAGTTATGACAACCAGAAATGTCTCTGGACATTGCCAACTGTCCACTGGGAAGTAAAATCACTGCCGTTCAGAACCAGCAGCACAGATGCTAAGATCACGGGTAGCATTTTTCTTTCCTCTTTCTTTTCTGTGGTTTCCAACTTTCCTTTAATAGGCATAGATTGCATGAATAAATAGGAGCAAAGGAGCTCTCGTTGGGATGACCATGCCACTCTCCTGTTCAGAACTGTCCAGTGAATTCCCAATACACTTAGCTTTCCCGGGGCCTACAAGGCCCTGTGTGAGCTGGCCCTTGGTTACTTCTTGGACATGTTCTCCTCTCCCTGTGACCCTTTCTCATCATGTTCGAACCACACGATTCTTCTTTCTGACATTCAGACACATACAGCTCGTTTCCATCCCAGGGCCTTTGCATGTGCTGCTCTGTCCCGTTGCTTTTTCCTACCTCCTCTCCACATCACTTGCTCATCCACTTCAAGGGTCTGCTCAAATATCACCTCCTCCAAGAGGCCTTCCCTGATCACCCTGTCATTAATATTTAAGCGCCCCCTATTTATTGCAGGTCACCCCTGCTAGAGCATCATCTCCAGGGGGACTGAGACATTGTTTAATTTACTGTTCCACGCTTCACTCCTAGAACAACGATCAGCATATAGTAAAAGTTCAATAAATATTTGTGGAAGAAGGGAAAGAGACAGGGAGGAAGGGGGGCAAATAAGAAAAATAAAGTCAGTAAATTTAGGAGCTTACAGTAAAGGAGCAATCTCTCAACGCACACAGCTGTGTTTCTCTCTAAATTCCAACTCATTTCGACTTGTGGTTTGTGGACAAAAGATTTGCGTAGCACAGTCTCCTGGCAGCTCGCTCTCTTTGAGGGAACACGCTAATACGGTTTTTATGCCGCCTCTCTCCACAAATACCATGCCGATGAGTGGCCAGTGTCAAAACAGCAGCAACAACATAAACAGATGCTCCTTCCTTTCAGCTGGGCAACTGAAGAAACTCTGTGCGTCATTCCTCAAACACCAGGAAACGCCACCAAGAGCCACCTCTCCTCACAGTTTCGTTCTGTTCGGGGCTGTGAGTTCATGTCAACCCTGAGCCGTGTCCCCAGGGAAATGGGTTCTGATAACAGTCAGTTCTTACTACAAGGCATTCTCAGAGCCGAGGGGAAGCTGGGCTGGTGGTCTGCAGCTGAAAATCTTTGGCAGAAAATTTACTCAAGGTTTTTCGTGTGTGTCATTTGCCTTGATTTTGGGAGTAGGGAAGAAGCACTGTCAATATCTTTAGTCATTCCGAGGTCAAAATGGATGTTGGCATATCCTACAGGCATTTTCTCAGCCTGAGTTGATTTCCTGGTGCTTGATGGGTGAGCAGAGGAAGGCAGGTTTTTCATTCTCTTTTCTCTTCTTTTTCATACTTTTGCTGCATTATTCATTTCCTCCCACACTCGTTCATGCAGTCTTTTTTTTTTTTTTTTTTTTTTTGAGATGGAGTTTTGCTCTTGTTGCCCAGGCTGGAGTGTAATAACGCGATCTCAGCTCACCACAACCTCTGCCTCCTGGGTTCAAGCAATTCTTCTGCATCAGCCTGTAGCTGGGATTACAGGCTTGAGCCACCAGGCCCATGGGGCCCAGTTGTCATTATTTATTTAATGAGCACCTACTGTGTGTCAGCCAGGCCTCACACCTGGCACTTAGAGAATCTGAATAAATGTAAGAACCACTTTTATATTCAAGAACAAAGACCACCTCACCAGAAACCTCTACACACTTTTGGGCTCAGGTTTCCTGTGACTTTCTTTTCCTTTATTGGTTTCATTTTTAATTATAAAAGTAATTAACATGCTTATCACAGAGCAATAAAATGATGCTGAAGTATATAAGGTAAAAAATAGATCTTTTCTGATATAACCCCTGTTAACTCTTGGATATATACCCTTGCAGACATGTATTAGTACATGTAAAAATCATCCATAAATTCAGAGTTTTCTTTTTACGAAAAGAGGATCAGACTTTACACACCAGAATTTGCTGTTCTCCACTTTCATAATCTGGACATTTTTTTCTCTGTTAGTACATCTAGATCTTATCTGCTTTGTTACTAATAGTAGTTCATGTTGCTTATATGTTACAATCTTAATCTTTCCTATGTTGATCACTGAGTACAGGCATTGGCAAACTTTTTCTGTAAAGGACCAGATAGTTAATATTTATAGCTTTGCAGGCCATGCAGTCTCCATTTCAACTACTCAATTCTGTCATCATAACATAAAAAGCAGCCCTAGACAATATGTAAGCAAAGGGATGTGTCTGTGTTCCAATAAAACTTTATTTACAAAATCAGGAAGTGCACCAGATTTGGCCTTCAGGCCATAACTTGCCAACCCCTGACCTTTTTGTCTTCCACATTTTTCTTCATACTTTTGTGTTCTTAAACAGATGTATTTAGGTTTGGTGTTTTGCTTGGTTTGGGTTTTTTGTGGGAGCAGGTGGCAGGAAGAATCAATGATTGTTTTTTAAAAATAATACATTACACCTGCTTAGCATCTCATTTTTTGCCCATGAGTGATAATCATGGAATTACTTCCAAAGCAATGGGTATAACCCTTACTTATTGTTTTTAACAGCTGCATAAAATTCCACTGAATGGATAGAGGATCTGTATTGGTTAAGGTAATGTTAGCTGCTGTAACAAATAAACCCTGTATTCTCAGGGCTTAACACAATCACAATGCATCTCTCACCTAAGGACCAATAACAGTGTTCCTGGTAGATGGGTGTCCTCCATGTGGTCAACCAGGGACCAAAGTCTCTTCCATTGCATAGGTCTTTCTCCCTCTAGTGTCTCAGAGGCAAATCCAATCAGCAGGTAGATGAGAAAAGAGAGGGAAGAGTCTGGTGTCCAAGGTCTTTATGACCAGCCCTACACATTGCCCACATCCTGCTCATGGTCCATTAGCTGGAACTCAGTCACTGGCTGCACCTACCCGCAAGGAGACTGAGAAATGCAGCATGGATCTTGTTCAGGAGGAAGAATACCTGGATTTGGTGGACACATAAGCATCCCTGCCTGTATTAGTCTGTTCTCACACTGCTAATAAAGACAAGCCTGAGACTGGATAACTTATAAAGAAAAAGAGGTTTAGTGGACTCATAGGTTCACATGGCTGGGGAGGCCTCACAATCATGAAAGGCAAAAGGCATGTCTTACATGGCAGCAGGCAAGAGAGAGCATGTGCAGGGAACCCCTTTATAAAACCATCAGATCTCATGAGACTTATTCACTGTCACAAGAACAGCATGGGAAAAACCTGGCCCTATGATTGAATTACCTCCCACCGGGTCCCTCCTGTGATGAGGGGTGGGAGAGATCTGGGTGGGGACACAGAGTGAAACCATGTCACTTTCTCTAAAATTAAATGACTTACTTGAGGTCAAGCAGTTACAACAGGGCCTGGTATGTAGGAAGCACTCAATAAATGCATCTCTGCTATTGCAAGCTTGTATTTTTAAGTATTCTATGATACTGTCATGTCCTTGGGACCTCTTTACCCCTGTGGGTAGCTGTACCTCTACCTCCTTCTTTACTGCTTTTAATAGCCAACCAATGGCAAGCCTATCAATTATACAAACTTGCTAAAATTTCACTCTAAAAACTAGTCAATACCAGGCTGAATAAGATATCAGGAAGATATCAGGTTCTTATCACTGGAAACTGTACGTGTCACCTTATGTGGCAAAACTACTTTGCAGGTGGGATTCAGTTAAGGATCTTGAGATGGGGGATTATCTTGGATTATCCAGGTTGGCCCCAAATGCGATCACAGTTGTTCTTATAGGAGAAAGGCAGAAGATTTCAGACACACACACACACACACACACACACCAGAAGACAATGTGAAGACAGGAGAGAGATTTGAAGATGTTGGCCTTGAAGCTTGGAGTGATGCAGCCACAAACCAAGGTTTGCTGGTAGACACCACAGGCTGGAATGGATTGTCACCTGGAGCCTCTGGATGGAATATGGCCCTGTGGACACCTGGATTGTGGCCCAGTGATACTGAGTTTGGACTTCTGTCCTTCAGAACTGCAAGAGGATAAATTTCTGTTGGAAGCCACCGAGTTTGTGTTTCTTTCTTACAGCAGCCTCAAGAAATGAATTCACTGAGGTTTCTAGGACTCTCTTGTGAATAAAATGTATAAGCTCCTCAACTTGCAATCTGTCCCAAACCACATTCCCTGCTCTCCCTACCAACTGCCTTCCTGATGGTCATGAGCTCTACCATCCACTTGGAGCTCACTCTGAAAGCCTGGAAGACCACTGGCCTCTTCCCAGTCCCTCCCCTGCTGTATCAAAGTTGATCACTAAGACTTATCACCATGGCTCAGAAATAGCTCTTGATCCACTGGAACACTTTATTCTCACCATCACACCCTCGCTTGCATTGTCGGCATATTTTGCTTAAGCTAGAACTCGAGTCTTGTAAATGGGTTCAGCAACACCTGTGTCTCCCTCTCTGCCTGCTGCCATGCTGCTGCCTGGGGACAGTTTCCCAAAGTTGTTCCTGTGCCCAGCATTCCCCACAGGCTCTCCTGCTCCTTTGAGAGAGAATCTAAACTTTAACCGAACCTTGAAAATGCCCTCATTTCTCACCAACTCAGCCATGATGGGGATGACTTAGGCAGGGAGACAAAATATGCCTGGTTGCAAAAAAAAACTTGGTGATTTGTTTAATGAATCTGAGCCCACATTTTCTGTAATTATGAAAAAAAAACATGAACATGTTATGTAGTTTTTCAGTGATGGCTGGTATGAAGATAGTAGCATTATAGAAATGAGGGACAACTTGTGCATAAGGAACCTCAGTTTTTTAACTGTTAAGTTCAGGATACATGTGCAGGTTCATTCCATAGGTAAACTTGCATCATGGAGGTTTGTAGTACAGATTATTTTGGTACCCAGGTATTAGGCCTAGTACCCATTAGTTATTTTTCCTGATTCTCTCCCACCTTCCACCACCACCCTCCAATAAGCCCCAGTGTGTATTGTTCCCCTCTGTGTGTCCATGTGTTCTCATCACTTAGCTCCCACCTGTAAGTGAGAACATGCAGTACTTGGTTTTGTCTTCCTGTGATATTGGCTAAGGATAATGGCCTCCAGCTCTATCCATGTCCCTGCAAAGGACATAATCTCATTCTTTATTATGGTTGTGTAGTATTCCATGGTGTATACATACCACATTTTCTTTATCCAGTATATCATCAATGGGCATTTAAGTTGATTCTATGTCTTTGCTATGGTGAATAGTGTTGCAGTGAACATACACATGCATGTGTCTTTATAATAGAGTGATTTCTATTCCTTTGGGTACATACCCAGTAACGGGATTGTGGGTCAAATGTTATTTCTGTCTTTAGGACTTTGAGGAATCACCACACTATCTGAGGAACCCTCATTTGTTGGGAACCTCCCAACACATAGTAGATGCTCAGGAAATAAATATGCAATGGATGAATAATATGTGCAGAACGACCTGACTGAGTCACAAAGACCTTTCTGGTTGCATTTGCATCTGTCGTTGTGTACATGGAGCCCTTCCCCTTAGCTCAGAGTCTCTCCCCTTGGCACCGTGGAGATTTGGGACTGGACCATTCTTTTGTTGGGGGTGGGGGCTGGTGCTATGCATTGTAGGGTTCCTTTAGCAGCATCCCTGGTCTCTACCCTCTGGAATTGTGACAACCAAAAAGGTTTCCAGACATTGCCAAGTGTTCCCCGTGTCAGGGGTGTGGAGTGAAGGGCAGAATCTCCTCTGTTACTGCTTTAGCTGATCACAGTGAGGCCCTGTCCCTTTGCCTCCATTTTATTTATTCCATTCCTGCCTCCCACGGTATCCTCCCCAGCTTCCTCCTGCATCACTCTGCCATTGGCATCCCCCCAACACATACGCGTGCAAACACACATGAATGCACGCACACGCACGCACGTACGCACACGCGCGCACGTACTTTCCTTCAATTGCTCCCCATCTGGCTTATGAAAGTGACAGAGAATAAAGCTTCTCTCTTACCCTCTCCCAACCCCCATATTGTTGTCCTGCACCCAGCCGGCCATCCAGGACTCATCTCTTCTCTCTGAAGCTCTCCAAGCATCCCTGTCATTGTCCTGCACCTGGCTGGCCATCCAGGGCTCATGTCTTCTCTCTGAAACTCTCCAAGTATCCACTGAGGTCAGCAGGAACTCCCAAAGCAGAGACATGCCGTGGAGGGAATGTGGGAACCTGTCGCCCGGTTTTTCATGGCCTTCTGAGATCTCGAGAAAGGGTTGCATGGAAAGGGCTGAAAGAAAATGATTTTTTAAGTGCCCCTCTGGCCACACTGACCAGATTCAGGCTAGGTCTGGCAGCCAGAGCTCAGACTGGGGGCAGCACGTCATGCCTGAATTTTGTTTTGTTTTTCCATCCATTATTCGAAGGAGTCATACTGACTTTGGCTATTAAGTAAGCACTTACTAAGCACCAACAAAGCACTCGGCATGTATTCACTCATTTCATGCCACTGCAACCTGGGAGATGGACACTATTATTATCCCCATTTTACAGTGGAGGAAATGAAGGTTTAGAGAGACACCTTACCCACGGGACATATCTAGTAGGAGGAGCAGCCAGGATTTGATCTCAGGACTGAGTCTAGATAGTAATAATAAAAACAGCTAAGTTTACTGATGTACTTACTGAGTGCCGGGTGCTGCCTGGGGGGCTTTACATGAATTGATTTACTTAATCATCCCAGCAGCGCTATGGACTAGAAACCTTTGTGATTCCCATTGGTGGATGAGGAAACCAAGGCACAGCAAGGTTCTGTGACTTGCCCAAGATTGTGTGGCTGGGCTCCCATGGTCCGGCTCTTAAACCCTCTGCTCTAGCGCAGGGGTGGGCAAACCGTGTCTCATAGGCCAAATCCAGTCCACTGCCTATTTTTGTAAATGAAGTCTTATTAGAACACAGTCATCCCATTCATTTAGATGCAGCTGCTTTCACAGTTAAATCGCAAAGTTCAGTGGTTCAGCAGAGACTGTGTGACCCACAAAGCCTGAAATATTTACTGTCTGGCCCTTTACAGTAAATCTTTTCAACCCTTGCCCTAGGACCTTCCCTACCTACCATCCTGCCATCCAAACTGTGGGACTCCTTGCCTGCTGGAGCAGCAGCACATTGAAGAACGTCAATGAGTGAGCATTTCTGCAGCCACCAGAAAGCAAGCCGGCATCCCAGGAGGTGCTTGGGAGGCTCTCTGAAAAGGCTGACTCCTCACCTCCACCATGTTTCCTGAAGGTTTGGCTGATAATTAAGCCAGTCCTATTGTCAAAAAGACCAAAATAAGGCAGAGTACAGTGGCTCATGCCTGTAATCCCAGCACTCTGGGAGGCTGAGGCGGGCGGATCACCTGAAGCCAGGAACTCGAGACCAGCCTGCCTAACACAGTGAAAGCCTGTCTCTATTAAAAATACAAAAATTAGCCGGGCGTGGTGGCACATGCCAGTTACTTGGGAGGCTGAGGCAGGAGAATCATTTAAACCCAGGAGATGGAGGTTGCAGTGAGCCGAGATCGTGCCACTGCACTCCAGCCTGGGCAACAAAGCGAGACTCTGTCTCAAAAATAATAATAATAATAATAATAATAATAATAATAATAAAATAAATAAATAAATTTTAAAAAATAAAAATAAAATAAAAAATGCTGGCAAGGATGCTGAGAAAGGGAAACTCTTACACCGTGTTGGTGGGAATGTAAATTAGCACCATTGTGGAAAACAATGTGGAGGTTTCTCAAAAAAACTAAAAATATAGCTACCATATGATCCAGGGATCCCAATACTGGGTATTATCCAAAGGAAAGGAAATCGATGTTGAGGACATATCTGCACTCTCCTGTTCATTGCAGTGCTATTCACAATAGCCCAGATATGGAATCAACTGAAATGTCCATCAGCAATGAATGGATAAAGAAAATGTGGTAGGTACATATACACAATGGAGTACTAGTCAGCCATAAAAAAGAACAAATCCAGCCATTCTCAGCAACATGAATGAACTTGAAGGACATTGTGTTAAGTGAAATAAGTGAGGAACAGAAAGATAAATACCACATGTTCTCACTCATAGTTGGAAGCCAAAAAAGTTAATCTCATGGAAGCAGAAAGCAGACTGGTGATTACTAGAGGGTGAGAATGGTGCAGGGGTGAACCAGAGGCTGCTTAACAGATACGAAATTACAGCAAGAGAGGAGGAGTAAGTTCCAGTGATCTATACCATTATAGGATGACTACAACTAACAATTGACTATATATTTTCAAATAGCTCGAAAAGCAGTTTTTTTCTTTCTGTCTTTTCTTTTTCTCTTTAAGACAGGATCTCACTGTTTGTCCAGTCTGGAGTGCAGAAGCATGATCAAGGCTCAGCACAGCCTCAACCTCCTGGGCTTAAGTGATCCTCCCACCTCAACCTCCTGAGTAGCTGAGACTATAGGCACATGGCACCACACCTGGCTAATTTATTTTATTTTATTTTTAGAGAGATGGGGTCTTGCTGTGTTGCCCAGGCTGGTCTCGAACTCTTGGTCTCAAGCGATTTTCCTGTCTCTGCCTCCCAAAGTGTTGGGATTACAGGCATGAGCGACCGTGCCTGGTCAGAGCGGATTTTGAATGTTCCCAACACAAATAAATAATAAATGTTTGAGGTGATAGGTATGCTAATTACCCCGATACATTGTATACCTGTATTAAAATATCACACTGTATCCTATAAATAGATACAATTATTACGTGTCAATTAAAAGTTTTTTTAAAAAAGATTGGGCCACTCAAAGTCAGCCCAGGTGCCTGCCTCAGCCCTGAAGAAAGAGGGGCATAAAGAAATCTAAGATACTTTTTCCTTAGTCTACTTAATCCCTGACAAAATGTGGTACATCTTCCACAGTGAGATCACATGTCACCTCTTCCATGAAGCCTCCCCTGATTCCTTCAGACAGAGTGGGTGAGGACTTCCTCTGGGCTCCTCACTGCCTTGACTGCCTCATTGCATCCTACCACATAATGGCAAAGTCCGATTTCCCCTTCACGTGCCTGAAGCAGACGCTTTCAGGGCCTTGCCCACATTGCCACTCTTACTGCTTCAGTGCACAGCTGGACTGTGGGTTTCTAGCTGCCAACACCTGCGCATCTTTACCCAAGGGCCTTCTCTTGCCACCAGAGAGTCCGCTTTGCCTGCCTGCATGGCAAGTCCAAAGCACCAGAGAGTGAATGCCTGTGTTCCCTGGCATCAGCCTTCAGCCAGTGCCTCACAGGAGTGGGAGTATAAATACCACTGCTCCCTCGCTGTACCCCTTCACCCCGTGGGATGACAGCGAGTGGCATTTTCTACACTGGCTCACACAGTGCCCCAGCAGGACTAAGCCCCAATTGCCCATGGTGGTAGCTTGCTCCATGACACACCCTGTATCGGCTCCTCTTTCTCTTATCACATCCCCAGTCCCCTACTGGTGTTTCTCAGGATCATCTCCCAAATAAACTGCTTGCCCTAGAATCCTTGTCTCAGTGTCTGCTCCTAGGGAACCCTCATCCAGTCAGCATCCACTCTCATCCCTCCTGCAGGAAAAAGTTGGGTCTGTCTGTTTCCCCAGAACCCAACCTAGAGCCTGCTGTAGAGCAGATGTTCACATCAGTCAGTCGTCAAAAAAGTTGGGTCTGTCTGTTTCCCCAGAACCCAACCTAGAGCCTGCTGTAGAGCAGATGTTCACATCAGTCAGTCGTCAAAAAAGAAATGTACTGAGTAGCTACTGTGTGCCAGGCACCGTGCCAAGCCCTGGGGACACAGCAGCAGACAGAATCGACAAGGTCCCTGCCCTCATCAGCTGAGATTCTAGGACAATCAAACACAAATAAATACATTAGCTAACTTTAGATGGTCTCAGTGCTCTGGAGGAAATAAAACAGGGTCATGTGCAAGACCTAGGGGTCTTCCATGCTCACTGGATTGTTTTTTAATGACAATGTCCAGACCTTATCCCCAGAAATGTCTGATTCATCTGGTCTGAAGTGGAGCCTGAGCATTGGTATTTAACCAAAAAACACCTCCCAAGGTGGTTCTAATGTGCAAAGAACACCTGAAAGTGGACCGGGGGTGGTGGTGAGGACAAGCAGGTGGCCTCCCTGAGGAGGTAGCCTTTGGCTAAGCCACGCGAACAAGCAGGAAAAGTGCTCTAGGCAGAGGGAGCTGCACATGCAAAGGCCCAGTGGCAAGAGGGACTAGGGTGCAGATATTCAGCATGATGGGAACATGGGCTGCCAGGAGGAGACAGAGAGCGATGAGGCCCGCAGCTGCAGGTCCTTGGTCTTAGAGCTCTTGAGCCATTGTGGCTCAGACTGCAGATCTTAACACATCAGCGGGTTATGAAATCAATTTGGTGAGCCACAGCCAGCATCGCAGAAAAAAAAAATAGAATCAAAAATACCAGAGTGTGTTACACATGAGGTCAATGTGGTTTTTTGCAACTTTTATTTGAAGTTTTATAAAGGTGTACACTGCACTGCATTGCAAAATGGGTTTCTTACTGTGAGTCTTGGTTGAAGAATTTGAAAGCCACTGTTTTTAGTCCCTGCGAAAGTTTGGAATTTAACCCAAGGGCAGTGGGGAGCCATTAAAGAGGTTTTAGTGGGGGGCATGACAAGGTCAGATGTATGTTTAAAAATCTCACTCCAGGAGTGTGGAGAACAGATTTGGAGGAGGTGGGCAGTGGAGGCTGGGAGGCGTCTTGGCAGGCTGTTGGAGGCAGTCACTGGGGTGTGACAAAGAGACCCGAGTAGCACCTGGCACACAGAGGTCCGCAGGCGGCTGTTGAAGGGATGCACGCGTCTGCAACATGGGAAGATCCTGGGAGGTTGAAAGGCAACATTTCAGGCTTTGTCTCCAACCCCTCCCTGAGATGACCCTCTACTTGTCACCTGTGTCCTGTGACGCAGGTATCCCAGGCATGGCAGATAATAGGCTCTGATTTTAACACTTCCTGTTTGCCAGACACTCTGCTAAATGCTTTCAAAACTCATGCAATGCCCTCAGAACAACCCCATTGGTGAGTACTGTTAGGATTCCTGTTTTACAGATGAGGAAACTGAGACCTAGAAAGGTTAAGTTACTTGCCCAAGGTCACAGCTATCATCAAGCTGTGTAGCTGGCACTCCAGCTGGGCCGTACGGCTCTAGAGTCTGTGTGCCCCAGCGTCTGCTGCAATTTTGTGGCAGCCAAGCTGCCTGAGTTTGAATTTAGGGGATAATACACTGAGTCCTCTGCTGGGGATTCAGTGAGGGACAGTCAGTGAGTAATGCACTCAGGGCAGTAAGGGCCTGAAGCTTAGGACGTGCTAGATAAATGAGAGGAGTTGTGCCACTAGACGCCCAACTTGTAGAGTTGGATTCCAATTCACGTAACTTGTGAACAGATAGTGGAACTGCCAGGGTTCAAATCAGCCTCTGAGACTTACTGCCTGCATCACAGGGTGTGGTACCAGCATTGGCTCTTGTAATTAGGTGCTCTGTATCCAGTAGTTAGAACTGAGCCTAGCCTTGGTGAACCCTAAGCATGAGCCATTGATCCTACTGCTTAAGGTCATACAGGAATACAATTGCCCAGGCTGGGGTTCAGACCCACAGCCAGCGTGCTGCTGAGCAACTACAGCCCAGTGTAAAAAGGGCTTTAAATAGTCAAGTTTGGTTTTTCTCTGGGCCTTCAAATCCTTAATCCCTTCTCTCCATGTCTGCCCACCAGCAGTGTTCCCAAATTAGAGCTTCAGGCCCAGGCAGACTGCCAGAATCACCAGGCACCCCAGAGCACAGATCCACCCACAGCTTTGGGCAAAGGTAGGGGGTTGGAGGGAAGCCTCTGAGACAGCTGGAAGGTCCCAGCCCCACAGTGGCCACCGGGTGCCAGGTGGGCCCCACGCCTCATAGCTCCTGAGTCTGACCTAAGCGTGCCTTCTTCCCGGCGTGCAGAACTGTTTGCCTTGGCATGGGTTGGAGACAGGTGACCCCACCTGGTTGGTTCAGGCCCAGGCTTGTTCAGCCTCCTAGACACTCTGAGTCTTGGCCTCCTGACTCCTCTGGGGTTGGCACAGCCTTGCCTGGCTTGGCTCCCATCCACCGGGCTGTTCCCTGCACGTACGAGTGGCCCTTTCTAGAATGTGTTTGTCTGGTCAAGGTTGACAAACTTCCTGAGCCCACGTCTGTTGACTTTTGTGGGACGTTCTGGCTACCTGGCTGGCCGCGGATGCTTCGCTCACACCTTGTCTTCTCTCTTGGGGTGTGGAGTCAGCTAAGAGGGCAGCAGAGCTGGCTGTGTTCATGGAATTCAGTGTCTGGAGAGAAAGCTGGTGCCCGCAGCAGCTGGGACTGGCAAGTGAAGACTTGAAATTCCATGAATGTAGCACCTCGTGATTCTTTGAGAACTTTAAAATGCAACATGAGTATAAACTGTTCTTAACAACCAGGATATGAACGAGGCAACCTCTTACAGACTTTTTTCTTTTTCTTTTTTGGGATGGGAACTCCCTCTGTTACTCAGGCTGGAGTGCAGTGGTGCCATCATAGCCTTGAGCTCCTGGGCTCACGTGATCCTGCCGCCTCTGCCTCCCAAAGCGCTGGGATTACAGGGATGAGCCAGTGTTCCCAGCATACCATTCATTCATTTGTTAATTCAGCAAAATACTATTTATCACATATTCTGTGGCAGGCGCTGTTCTAAGCACAGGGATAGAGCAGGAACAATCTAGCTACAGCCTCTGTTCTCATGGAGCGTGTTAAGGTCTCCAGCAACACTGTCCAAGAAAAATGTAACGTGCTTTGCCTGTGTGAGCCACGTATGTAATTTCAAATTTTCTAGTAGCCTTGTTTAAAAAATATGTAAAACAGCAGGCCTGGCATGGTGGCTTACGCCTGTAATCCCAGTACTTTGGGAGGCCGAGGTGGGCGGATCACAAGGTCAGGAGATCAAGACCATCCTGGCTAACATGGTGAAACCCTGTCTCTACTAAAAATACAAAAAAATTAGCCAGGCATGGTGGCGGGTACCTGTAGTCCCAGCTACTTGGGAGGTTGAGGCAGGAGAATGGTGTAAACCCAGGAGGTGGACCTTGCAGTGAGTCGATATCATATCGTGCCACTGCACTCCAGCCTGGGTGATAGAGCAAGACTCTGTCTCCAAAAAAAAAAAAAAAAAGTAAAACAATACATTTTATTTAGCCCAAGATGTCAAAAAATATTATCATTTCAATACCTTATCAATACTTTTAAGATTACTGATACATTATTTTACTTTTTTTGTATCAAGTCTTTGAGATCTGGTGTGTGTTTGGACACATCTCAATTTGTTTTTTATTTGTTTGTGTTTGTTTTTGTTTTGGGGACAGAGTCTTACTCTGTCACCCAGGCTGGAGTGCAGTGAGGAAATCTCAGTTCACTGCAACCTCCACCTCCCAAGGTTCAAGCGATTCTCGTGCCTCAGACACCTGAGTAGCTGGGACTATGGGCACACAACACCACATCCAGCTAATTTTTGTTTTGTTTTGTTTGTAGTTGAGATGGGGTTTCACCATGTTGGTCAGGCTGGTCTCGAACTGCAGACCTCAAGTGATCCGCCCACCTCAGCCTCCCAAAGTGTTGGGATTACAAGCACGAGCCACTGCGCCTGGCCCACATCTCAATTTAAGCTAGCCACATTTCAAGCCACCTGTGGCTCATGGCTACTGACTAGAGTCTAAAGAGAGAGAAGCATTATACAACTAAATACTCAGCTATTAATTCCAATGGTAGTAAATGTCATGATTGACAAGTTCAGAGTGCAGTGGAAATTAATCCAGTCAGGGAGGATGGTGATAGCAGTAGTGGTATCAGGGAAGGCTTCCTGGAAGCAGTGACTTTGTGATTTTTATGCAGAAACCTAAAGTGGGGTGAAGGGGAAGGATGAGCATTAAGGACAGAGGGAACTGCTGTGAGCAGACCCCAAGGTACCAAAGAGCTTGCTGCTTTTAAGGGATACCAGGTAAAATGCTGGTATCACCAGAAAGTAGAATAGGAAGGGATGCAACAGGAGAGGTTAGCAGGAGCCAGGCCATGTGAAGCAGCTCACACAGCTCCTGGTGCAGAGCAATGCTGCGCTGACAATGACAATTGGCACTTGGAGAGACAGCTGCTGCTTACAGAGTTACATCACACATTGGGATGATTGGCTTGACCTTGTGTATTGGAGGCCTCCAGGACAGCCCCTGGCGGTGGCGTAGACAGCAGCCATCATCCCTCCTTGTAGGCCAACAGAAGCTCGATCTTGTCTGGCTGACCATGGGCTCCGCCCAAGGAGATGAAGGGTGGTTAGACCAAGCCCCTTGTGATTGGTCTGGATGAGATATGGGGGATGGCTGCTGGAGGATGCTGGTGGAGATGTTCCTCTGAGATAAAATGAAGGGGGCACATGAGTGGAGCCTCTTTTCCCACTTTCTTCCTTCCTGCTCAGAGTAGGGCCATGTCAGTTGTGTTTCTTAAAAATGTGGCTTCTGATGTCCTGTGACCCTAAGGGGAGGCCAAGAGACAGGCAAAGGTGCCCATCTAGGACCCTGATATTGTTAACCCACCTGAACCGCCATCACCGGACATCTTAGCAATTGTGATCATGCATGTCTGCACATTTTACTGTGACATGCCTTATGTGGGATGAACCCAAGAATGGCAAACATTTACCTGGCACTTGAAGAACTCCAGGTGTTCTTCAAGGCCCTTCCTCTCACTTCATCCTCACAGCAACTCTCTGAGGTTGGCGTCTTTCTTATCCCCATTGTACAGATGAGCTGGGACTCGCGCCCAAGGGTTGCGGCTGTATCTTTTAACTGCCACCCTCTACTGCCCCTCCTTGTTGAAACACGTTGGTTTGGAAAGCTCATTCCCCTCCCCTTCACCACCTCCCGGAACATCATTCCTCTAAAACAGGTTTCTCATCCTCAGCACTTTTGACATTTTGGGTTGGATAATTGTTGTGAGGCTGTCCTGTGTGTTATGGGATTTTTAGCAGCACTCCTGACTTCTACCCACCGGGTGCCAATAGCACCCTCCCCATTAGTGATAACCAGAAATATATCCAGACATTGCCAGGTGTCCTCTGGGCAGCAAAATCCCGCCCCCCCATCCCCCACGCCCCCACCCAACCCCACTAAGAACCTCTTCGCTAAAAGATGTTTTCCTGCCAGTCACCTGGGTAGCTCTGTGTCCTTGTTCAGGTTAATGTTTCTGAACCTCTGTTTCCTCTTCTGTAAAATGAGGGGACGGTATTACTTACCTCATGGGTTATTTTAAGGATTAAATCAACCAATGTATGGAAAGCAGCTAACAGTGCTGAGTGCATGAGCACTTGGTCGGTGTGATGATTTGACCTACACGGCTCTTTCTTGTCTGTTTTCAGCTAACAGGAACTGCTAGCTGGGAATTTTTTTTTTTTTTTTTACCAGCAAAAATGAATTCCTTGATCCAAGGTAAAATCTACCAGGGTGTTAGCTCTGGGAGTCAGAGGCTCCACCTGTCTTCCTCCACCACTGGATTGCCAGGATTTTTTTTTTTTTTTTTGAGACAGAGTCCCACTCAGTCGCCCAGGCTGGAGTGCAGTGGCGCAGTCTCGGCTCACTGCAACCTCCACCTCCCAGGCTCAAACCATTCTCCTGCCTCAGCCTCCCAAAGTGCTGGGATTACAGGCATGAACCACTGTGCCCGGCCGATTGCCAGGAATTAAATCAATGCTGGTACACAGTAGGTTCTCTGTAGTATTTGTTGACTGAATAAGTGACATAAATCTCTTTGATTAGCTGTATAACTTTTTTTTATAGATTTTTCTTGTTTCTTTCATTCTTCCCTGTCTTCTTCTGTCTTTGTTTCTCCTCTTTTTTTCTTTGTTTGTTTGTTTACCTGTGTGTTTGTTGTTGTTGTTGTTTTTTATTTGTTTTTACTATGGCTTTGGTTTTACTACCCAAGAAATCTCAGACTTCAGCACTGTAAGCTAAAGCTGAACTAAGCCAACTCAGGAGCCTCAAATCTATTTCAGTAGTTAATTCCCTTGGCTTGGTTCAGCCCCACAGTGCACTCTCTGGTGGTTCGTTTAATTTTTTGTAGCAGGTTCTGGCTGGATGTTAAACCTGGCCAAGGGAATGTGCTTCAGGCTGTTGAGTTTAGGCTTTACTTAGAATCTGAAGTCCCTCCTCCATTTGTGTACAAACATCATTATAATGCAATTTACTATTAAATGTAGGGGGGTGAAGGGGCATGCAGAGGTCACACATGTTCCCTGAAACATAATCCTATAATTAAAAGTGTGCTCGACCATAAAACTTATGATGTTCCCATCTCTAAGGCTACTTTTATAAAATGCATCTCATGTTCTTCGTCGGATCCTCTGACCTAAGGCATAATGTTAAAAAATAGATCAACTCAAAGGCTCTTTGATTTATATGCTGCATTCGCAGACACCGACTGCAGTTCTTGGTGAAGAATCAGTTCTCAGATTTCCATAGTTAAGCGCGATTGAAGCGCGGTGAAAGTACGTCCTAAAATCCAGAGCGAATGTGAATTGATTTTTTTCTCAAATAGCCACCATTTTGAAAATTTCTCTATTTCCATTTCACTACTGGCTGCTGCTATAGAAATTAGGGTTTTCTGCTCAAATGTATATAAAAATAGAGGAGAGGTGCTCAACCAGGGTTGACGTTGACCCCAGGGGACATTTTGCAATGTTTGGAGACATTTTTAGTTGTTACAACTCGGGGAGAGGGCAGCTACTGGTAACTGGTGAGTAGAGGGGCCAGGGATGCTGCTGAACAGCCTGCAATTCCCTGTACAACAAAGAATCACCGAGCCCAAAAACCTCAATAGTGCCAAGGCTGAGAATTTCTGAGATAGAGAGACGTTCGTTGCATCATTGATTAAAATAGGGGAAAAAAGCCCAAACTGTAAATAACCTGGGTGTATATCAGTGGGGGGATGGTTAAATAATAAACTCTGCTACATCATTTCAATGGAGTACTATGCAGACGTTGAAGAAGAAGCAGACGGCTCCATGTATACTGATGTCGAAAACTGTCCAGGGTATATTTTTAAATGGAAGTAAAATCAAACACAACAGAGTTTTTGTTAAACTATTATCTGGTTTTGGTGATATTAAGGAATTTTGTGGCTTAATATTAAGGAATATTGTGGCTATGTTTTCAAAAAAAGGATCTTTTTTTTAGAGAGAGACTTACATGGAAATATTGACAAATGAAATGATATTACGGAATTTGCTTCAAAATACTATGACAGGGGGAAGTAGATGAAGTGGAAATGGGGCAGGACTGGCCATGAGTGCTGGGGCTGTGTAATGAGTTTAGGGAAGCTCATTAATGAGTCTGAGTATTTTTGCAGTGTTTTTGGAATTCTCCATAATATAAATTTGCTACACACACACATACACACACAAGTAAATGCACTTAAGAAGATCTGGTAGGAGATAAGAGATAGTGGGTGGTAGATAAATACAGACAGATGTAGATTTGGCCCTGTGTAACAAAGAGCTTAAATAACAGTGGCATAAATAACCTAGGAGTTTATTTCTCTCTCATCTGAGAGTCTGAGATGATACAGCAGCTCTGCTCTGCAAAGTCATCAGCAGCCCAGAATCCTTTCATCTTGTTTCCTCATCCTTAAGGTGCTGCTCTTTTCCTCATTGTCCAAGATGACTCCATCACATGACATTCTATCCAATAGGAATGGGAAAAAGAGGAAGGTCCACCCCATTCCTTTAAGGACCTAACCTACATGTTACTTGCATCACTTTTGATTCCACCCTAGTGACTGTACTTAGTCACACGACCAGAGCCTAACTGCAAGGGAACCTGGGAAATGTAGTCTTTATTCTGGGTGGCTGAGTGCCCTGCTAAGAATCAGTTGTTTTTTGTAGAAGGGAGAAGAGAAAGAATATTGGGGATCACCTAACAGTCTCTACCACGGTGTACTCAAACCGTGAATGATAATTAGTACAGATCAATGGGACTATGGGACTTATCTTTTCACCTGATATGTTGCTCTGACTCTTACCACGAGCATGTGTATTTTTTCTTTTGTAAAAAGAATTAAATATAAAAACTGTTATGATAAGTGGTGTGTGCATGATCCTTGTATATGAGGCTGCAGCGTCATTTTTCAATATTCATTTTGCTGATACTCATTGCCTGTTTAGTGCTGATTACAATTACTTTATTAGATGCTAAGGACACAGGAATGACAAGACAGACAAAGCTCCCAGCCTCTGAAAGTGAACAGAGAAATATGCAGCATATTTTAAGATAGTGATCAGAATTAAGAAGGCAAATAAAACACAGTCGTGGGATAGAAAGCAGGGGGCGATTGCGGGGATGTGGGAAGAGTTTGACAATATGATCAAGAAAGGAATCTCTGAAGAGGTGACATTTGAGAAAACACCACAGGTGGAAGAGGGTTTGTTGCAGAAGGAACAGCCGGTGCAAAAGCTATAAAGTGGGAATCAACTCACTAGGTTTAAATAATAGCAAAAAGGGTAATGTCCCTGCAGGAGAAGCTATCAGGACAGAACTTCCAGGAGGTGAGATTGGAGGGTGGGAAGGGTTTTGGATTAAGTGTTATATTAGGTCATTTGGGTATTAATTACTCCAAGTCATTACGGCCAAAAGGTGGTTTTCCTGATTATTTGCAATCATTTTCAAAATAATTAGGAAACATGGAATGTGGGAAAACACTCCACTGGCACAGTGTCATGTGGTGAAATGAGATCTGCGCCTTATTCCAGCTCTGCCTGTCATTAGCTGTGGGACCTGAGGAAACTTACTTGATTTATTGGCCTCCCAGTTTCTTCACTTCTAGGGGTGGAGAAGAGCACTTACTCTGTATCCTATTCTGCCCTCAGAACTACACAAGTAGGAAGTCATTTATCCCCACAGCAGCCCTAGGAGGTGGGGACCCTTTTTATCCCCATCTGGCAAGTGAGAAAATTGAAGCAGAGAAGTCAAGGAGGATCCACACTGTTTGCAAGTGGCAGAGCCAGGATTTGAACTCAGGCACCCAGGCACCTGAGGTAGCTGCTTAGTCACCACTCTGTCAATTTCCTGCCGGCTCTGCTCACCTCACAGTCTGGTTGGGAGTGTGCAATGAGGAAAGAATTTTGACAGCAACTTTCAAGAATGTAAATGCTGAACAAATGTATTAACATTATTGGAATATTCTGGAATATCTCTCTTCTTTACAAATAAATATTTTAAAGTTTCTAAACTCCTAATGAAAGAATTGATTCAGGCCATGAACGTTAGTGGATCAAACCATCAGATCGGAGGTTAATGGGGAAGTTATAATGGAGGAAGCAGGAGGTGCTACCTGTACATGAGGGCCCTCGTGGTGTCACTAGAAAGGAGACACCTGGGACTCCTGATGAGATGCAGTGGTGAGAGCCCACCACCAATTCCAGAACATTGCTACCCTCCCCCAAATTACTCTGAACCTAATCACATTTCAAGCTAATTTATGGGAAATACAATGAAAAGAGAAATGCATTAACAACACCATAAAGAGGCAGACAGACAAATACAGAACGTGAGATAGTCTACAAGACAACTAACCTAGTTTCTCCAACATATCTACAGTCTGTATAAAAAGGAGGGGGAGGCTATTCTAGATTAAATAAATGTAGGCAATACAATAACCAAATCTACTGTGCAGACTTTATTTAAATCCCGTATCTTACAATCCACGCTTACAAGGGTGTGTTGAGACAGTTGGGAAAGACTGAATGTGGACTGTGTTCAAGACAGCACAAGGAATGAGTGTTAATTTTGTTAGGTGTGATAATAGAAAATGTCCATATTTTTAAATGAAGTGTGGTGGAGAGAAGAGACTTCAAGTTTGAATTTGTTTTAAACACTTCAGCAAAGAGAAAAGTAAATAAACCAAAATTCTGTGAAGAGACACATTTGGTAAAAATCGTGAACATTGTTGAGTCTAAGTAATGGGTGCACAGCAGTTCATTGCACTGTTCAGTCTACTTTTGTATATGTTTGAAATTTTTCATTAAAAATAAAACTTCTAGCCTTCACCATGAAGCCATCAGACCAAAAGAGAAGAGAAAAAAAAAAAACTCATATGAAATTGCATAAAAATTGTATAAAATAAAAGCCAACCTCAAAACAAGAATAAAAACATTTTTTAAAAAACATGAATCGGCCGGGCGCGGTGGCTCACGCCTGTAATCCCAGCACTTTGGGAGGCCGAGGCGGATGGATCACGAGGTCAGGAGATCGAGACCATCCTGGCTAACACAGTGAAACCCCGTCTCTACTAAAAATACAAAAAAATTAGCTGGGTGTGGTGGTGGGCGCCTGTAGTCCCAGCTTCTCAGGAGGCTGAGGCAGGAGAATGGCATGAACCTGGGAGGCGATGGAGCTTGCATTGAGCAGAGATCGTGCCACTGCACTCCAGCCTGGAAGACAGAGTGAGACTCCGTCTCAAAAAAAAAACAAAAAAAAAAAACTTATGAATCACTGCATGGCTCGTTCAATTTCAGGGTAATGATGTAATTAGAGGAGATCTGTCATTAGAAAAGATTAATTTTAAGACATCTGCTGCTGTCAATGGCAGATGGCAGAAGAGTGGAACATTCAAAGCACAGGGCTCTCAATCCATCTCTGCTACTTACCATTGATTTTAGGCAAATGTCTTCAATTTCTGTCCTCACTTTCCTTATCAGTAAAATGGGATTAAAGTTCTATCAGCCTCATAGGGGCTATTGGGAAGATTAAGGGGACTCAAATATGAAAGGCACTGAAAACAATGTCTGGCTTGTAGACAGTGCTTAGTCTACATGAACTACTATTATTTTCACTTTCATAGTGGTCCAAGCTTCATGGAGGCACATATAATAATTTGGACCAAGTGAAGATATTCTCATATTTGGTTTCCAATATTCAATTTCTCTTACCCATTTTTCGACAACATTTCTCTCCTGCCTGTTTCCCTTCCCCCAATAAAAATGCCCTTACTCTGTAGACTCAGAACACAGTTCACCACAGTTTAAATGGTTTCACATGGGTCCAGGTCATTGCAATGGGCTATGGTTGGGGTGAAGGAAAGGAAGAGGAACAGTGAAGAACAATGTTGCTGGTGTGGTATCTGAAAGCAAAATGCCTCTGCAACCTGAGGATTCTCTTTCCTCCCTGGATCTCTTGCCTGCCTCTTGGTAGGATACCAGGACTCCAGGACTCCAGGACTCCCCCAGTGGCCTCAAGCACTTCGTGTTCTCCAGCCATCCTTGGCAGGAAGGACTCTTCCCTTACAGTAAGAGTCCTTGGTGTTTTGCTTTGTGCCTTGTTTTGGTGGTTGTGGGTTGGGGTGTGGGTTTGGTTTGGCTTTTCTTTTTTTCTTTTTAATGGCTCTGCATGAGACATATTCTATAAAGTTCTACATTTTGCTCCAGGGCCCTGCTGAACCCAACCAGGAATCAACCAGAACGTGTGTGGTCCTATCCCAGCCTGTCACTGCACATTGGGTGCCTTTTTGAAGGTTGCCTCTTGTGGGCCTAGAGAATATTGGAACACGCATCGTAAAATGCAGGCATCTGGACTTGCATCATGTGTTTTTCTAAAAAACCAGTATCAAGAGGTTGCATACTGCGTAATTCCATTTATATAATATTTTCAAAATGACATTTTAGAGATGGAGAACAGATTAGTGGTTGCCAGGGGTTAAGGGTTTTGGGTCGGGGGGGGTCTGGGGTGGGGGGACATCTTTGTGGTGATGGAATTGTTCTCTAGATTGCAGCGGCGGTTATACAGAGCTGCACATGTGATAAAATGACACAGAGCTACACACGCACTGAACCGACCTCAGTTTCCTGGCTTTGACATTGTACTGTGGTTATGTAAGATGTAATCACAGGGTGGAAGACATTGGTTGAAGGGTACTCAGGACCTTGCTGCACTATGTTTTGCAACTTTTTGTGAATCTAAAACTATCTCAAAATAAAAAGTTTTGTCTGGGCGCAGTGGTTCACGCCTGTAATCCCAGCACTTTGGGTGGCCAAGGCAGGAGGATTGCTAGAGCCCAGGAGTTCAGGACCAGCCTAGGCAACATAGTGAAATCCAGTCCCTTAAAAAATAAAATACATAAAATAAAATAAAATGAAATAAATAAAATAAAATAAAATAAAATAGTTTTTAAAAATACTAGGGACAGCGGCCGGGCATGGTGGCTCATGCCTGTAATCCCAGCACTTTGGGAGGCCGAGGCGGGTGGGTCACGAGGTCAGGAGATCAAGACCATCCTGGCTAACACAGTGAAACCCCGTCTCTACTAAAAATACAAAAAAATTAGCCAGGCGTGGTGGCAGGCGCCTGTAGTCCCAGCTACTCGGGAGACTGAGGCAGGAGAATGGCGTGAACCTAGGAGGCGGAGCTTGCATTGAGCAGAGATCACGCCACTGCACTCCAGCCTGGGCAACGAAGCGAGACTGCATCTCAAAAAAAAAAAAAAAAAAAAAAAATACTAGGGACAGCAAAATTGGATTCATTGACCAAATAATGGCCCTTGTTTTACATGCGATCAAGGATGAGGGAAGCAGGCCAGGCACTGTGGCTGATGCCTATAATCCCAGCACTTTGGGAGGCCAAGGCAGGAGGATTGCTGGAGCCCAGGAGTCAGGACCAGCCTGGGCAACACAGTGAAATCTCGTCTCTTAAAAAATAAAATACATAAAATAAAATAAAATGAAAAAAGTTTTTAAAAATACCAGGGACAGCAAAATTGGATTGATTGACCAAATGATGGGCCCATGTTTTACAGGCGATCAAGAATGAGGGAAGCAGGCCGGGCACAGTGGCTCATGCCTGTAATCCCAGCACTTTGGGAGGCTGAGGCAGGTGGATCACCTGAAGTCAGGCATTCAAGACCAGCCTGGCCAACATGGCGAAACCCCATCTCTACTGAAAATACAAAAATTAGCTGGGTGTGGTGGCGGGCACCTGCCATCCTAGCTACTCGGGAGGCTGAGTCAGGAGAATCACTTGAACCCAGGAGGAAGTAGAGTGAAAGCTTTCCCATTAGCCGTTTTTATTTTTTATTCTATGCCGAGCTCATGTGAATGAGAATTCATCAAACATAGGTGAGGGAGTTTAGTCTGGAACTGAGATTCGGGTCTCAAGCTGGTTTCCCTTTGTCATAAGACTCCCTAGGACTCAGTCTGCTTGGCTGAAGGATGGTGCTGTGAATAGGCTGCTGCGGAGGCATATTGCTTATGCAATTGCTTATGTAAGCTGAGTGCAGTGGCTCACGCCTGTAAATCCCAGAACCTCGGGAGGCCGAAGTAGGAGGATCACTTGAACCCAGGAGTTGGAGACCAGCCTGGGCAACAAAGTGAGATCCCTGTCTTTACAAAAAAATAAAAATGAAAACACTAGCCAAGTGTGATGGTGCACACCTGTAGTCCTAGCTACTCGGGAGGCTGAGGCAGGAGGATTGCTTGAGCCCAGGAGGTAGACACCAGGAGTTTGCTGGGCAACACAACAAGGACCTGTCTCTATAAAAATAGAATAACTGTTTATGTCTTCCTAAGGGAGTTTTTGTTTTGTTTTGTTTTGTTTTGTTTTGTTTTTTTGAGACGGAGCCTCGCTCTGTTGCCCAGGCTGGAGTGCAGTGGCGCGATCTTGGCTCACTGCAAGCTCCGCCTCCCGGGTTCACACCATTCTCCTGCCTCAGCCTCCCGAGTAGCTGGAACAACAGGCGCCCGCCACCACGCCCGGCTAATTTTTTGTATTTTTAGTAGAGACAGGGTTTCACCTTGTTAGTCAGGGTGGTCTCGATCTCCTGACCTCGTGATCTACCCGCCTTGGCCTCCCAAAGTGCTGGGATTACAGGCGTGAGCCACCGTGCCTGGCCCCTAAGAGAATTTTTGGATAAAGCTTTCCAATCAGGGAGTAAAAATAGCACAAGGGATGAAGACATGGGACATTCCGCTGGGCGTATAAATTGGATTCACCACTCTGAGGAGCGATATGCAAATGGGTTTTACAGTTTTAAACTGGGGGGCCCTCAGTCTTTCCTTGGGGTATCACTTCTAGAGAATTCCAGGCATGTGCACCCAAGAAAACCTGCTCCAGTCATTGTGGAATTCATTATCCTAACAACAACGTGGGACCCCTGAGGACTGGACAGGTGAACTGTGACACAGACATACCTGCAGACACCATGCAGCAATGAGAAAGAATAAGCTAGATCTCTGTGTCATGGCATGGAATGAACACCAAGGTATTTTATTATTAGAGTGAAAAAACATCTTGGAACAAGATGTACATGATCAATAGCGGTCAACAACACATTCACAAAACACATTTGTAAAAACAATACTGTATATTTTAATGAATGTGTGGGTGTTTGTGTTTATAAGCTATTTATCCTATTAATTGTGGATACATCTGGTGGGAGGTAGTGCCCCAATGTGACTCTAATCTTATCTGAAATTTTAAAATGTATTTACAAATGTTTTTAGATGTTATTTGGGCAACCAAAATTTTATTTTAAGAGAGAAAGGGCCATGCAATTCTTATCTCAGCAGAAGGAGGCACAGGTGGACTAGTTGGGGTCACCCACTGAGGAATTCCCACTAAGTCTGGATGGCAAATCCCACCTGAAATGCCAACTTCAGGAGAGCAGGAACTTGTCTGTCTGGTTGGACACTGTATCCTCAATGCCTGAGACAGTCCCTGGGTCTAAGAAGGCCCTTAAAGAACAGGAGAAGGGGAAGAAAGATGAAATCAATTAGTGAAGGAGTAGAAGCTTTGCTCTTTGGTGTGCTACGTAAACAGCATCAGTGATTCTAAATCATGGGCAGCCTGACTCAATGAATGAATCAGTGAATGGCTTTAGTGTCAGCTGTGTTCCTGATCCATTTATCTGCCTTCTAGCCTTTGCAAAAGAAACTGAATTTGCATTATTTATCTGGGGAGATGGTTCCCAACGCATTGCAACCCTGTCCCACAACTTCTATTCAATGACACCTTCCCCATGTTAAGGGAGACAGGGTAGAGGAGGATGGAGGTGTGGACAGGAGGAGGGATTTGTGATCACACCCTTGTGGCTTGTGGAGTTCTTCCCCAAGGTTGTTGAAGTGACAACAGCTGCTGAATTTCACTGGCTGAACCCACAGCTGATTCCTACTCTAATTTTTCACACTGAACACCTAGGGTGTGATACACCTGTATTAAAACACAAAGGCAGTCTGCAGTCTCGCAGGCAAGGGGCTGCCCACGGCTCCAGGTAGACATCTTCCAGGACTTGTGTGCAGCAGGAGAGAGCGTCTCTTCTCCAGCAGTTCATCTTGGGCCTCCCATTGGCCCCAGGTGGCTCACGTGACCACCATCCTGGAGCCAATCACTATAGACTGAGGAATGGGAGATGTTAATTGCCAGGCTCCGAGCTTGTTAGTAGGGTCAGTCCCAGCCAAGCCACATGGACTGAGAGTCATGGAGAGACCTAGGGAAATTAAATAACTCACAAACACCTGTAAAAACTGTTCCAGTGACTGGTATGTGAGAGAGAGGGCCATGGGCCTGTGGAAGCTGCAGGAGGGAAATCGCTCACTCAGGGAGGGCCTGGGGAAGTCCTGCCAGAACTGAGGCCTCTGCAGGGTGAGCAGGAGGGACGGGAGTTCCAGGCAGCAGGAACAGCATGTGCAAAGGCCCTGTGGCAAGAGGGAGCGTGGAGCAAAAGAAAGGCCAGTGTGCTGGAATCAGACATTGGGTGAGGAGAAGCCAGATCAAGGCTATGTTCCGAAGTCTTCACTTCATCTTAAGAGCAATGGAAAGCCGTCGGAGGTTATAAGCAAGGATGAGGTGAGGGGGCAGGTTCACATTTATGCTGTCTTTCGCTGCACAGAGAACAAACTGGAGGGAGGCCATGGTGGCCCCAGGGAGGTGGGCAGGGGGACTGCGGTGGTCTTCCTGGGCAGGGAGGGTGGTGGCTTGGACCTGGGTGATGGCCGTGGAGGTGAACTTTATAAGGCCTGGAGATGGATTGGAGGAGAGGGAGAAGTAAGAGTGATCCTGAGCTTTTGGTGTGAGCAACTACCCCCTGAAATGGGGAAGCCAAGCTGGTTTGTGATTCACAGATGTATTTTGAATGGAAATTGAATGAGGCTGGTGGGGGCTGCCAGAGACGTCCAGGTTTGGGCCACAGCTGCTGTCTGTTCAGAAGCCTGTGATTGAAGTCAGCAGGCTTTGATTTCTCAGCCCGTGAAGGATGCTGGGAGTGGCCCTCTCCAAAGTCCCCTTGGCTGACTGGCCATCTGTCCTCTGCATCTAACAGGCAGGGCCACCGTCCTCAGCCAAGGTAGCTGGTGCACTCACAGGGGTGGGGAAAGGTGAGCAGCCCACCCGCTGGGGACCCTCCATCTGCTTTTGATCCCTCCCAGCCTTTGAAGCTGCCCCTGCCCCCACCCCCCAGCTGTCATCTCTCGGGCTCCCCCACTTCTTCCCAGTCCCCAGGGACAGGGGTGGTGACAAGGGTAACAAATGGCACAAGCTGCAGGCAGCAGCAGGCCAAGGAGGCCAGAGGGTGGGGGCGCTTGAATGCCTTTCTTCCTGCTCCTTCAGGCTCTCTTCTGAAGTAGCCAGGCTATCAGGGTTTTGCAACAATGCAACAAAGAAAGAATTTTTTTTTTTTGTAAATGAATTTCATGCTTTTGCTTCCTTTCCCTTCCCTCCCTTCGTGAAAGGGAAGCTACGTCTTTCTCCTCCCCCAGATTCCGTGAAGGCTGTCTGAGTTCTCTCTTCCTTCCCCCTGCATAGAGAATAAGCTGGTCTCCAATTTCAGGTAATTGTGAGGTGGGGAGTAGGGAGAATGTGAAGGAAGCCTTCCCCTCAAATTGCAGGAGAGCTCAACTCTGCCCCTCAAACCACAATAGGAACTAGTGGTTTCCGGGTGATCCTCATGACAGTTTCCAGTGTCTACCTGGAATGAAACGAATAGTGTGTTTCAAGCTTTCGTCTGTGTGAATGCAAATAATCTCGGCTGCCCTTTGTTGAATACCCAATGCCTTCTCTGACTCACTTTCCTCAGAATAACCTGGCGGGGAGGGTAGTATTTACTCCATCTTATAGAACTGAGGCTCAGATAAGTGAAATAACGTGCCCAAGGTTACACCGCTGACAAGGACATAGCTGGGATTTGAACCCCTGGAACAGATAACAGGTCTGGTGCTCTGACTGGGTAGCTTAGTAGACTTTAGAGCTCAATGGGCCCTGAGTTGAAATTGTGATCCAGAGCTATTTGCAACCTGTGGTTAAGAGCACAGATCTGGAGCCAGATCACCTGGTTGAGAATCCTGGCCCTACCACTAACTGGCCAGGTCAATCTCTGAACCTGTCTCCTTATCTCTACCTACTTCATAGGATGAAATGAGCCAGTGCATGCAGAGAGATTTAAACCTCAGAGTAAATGCTCTGTGAGTGTGAGCTGTTTTTATTTCTAGTATCCGTAAACTGAGCAATGTAATCAGGGCCAGGTTAAAACCTTCGGCAGCCTCAAACACCAGAGACTGGCCTCCCTCCTCCATGGTCTCCTCCAATTCAACAATAAAACAATGTGGTTCATAAGACAAAAAACTCACTGTGTGCTGAGAAGTTTTTTTATAGTTTAGTTTTTTTTTTTTATTGGTATATAATAGATGGACGGATTCTCAGGGTGCACGTGATCGTTTGATGCATTCATATAATGTGTACAGATCAAAGCAACATAATTGGGATTTTATCACCTTAAATATGTATCTTTTCTTTATGCTAGCATCATTCAAATTACTCTTTATTCTAGCTATTCAGAATGTATGATAAGCTATTGTTAATTATAGTCACCCTACTGTTCTATGGAACACTAGGTCTTATTCCTTCTAACTGTATATTTGTACCCGTTAATCAACCTCTCTTCATCCTCCCCAGCACCCTTCCTGCCTTTAGTAATCACAATCTACTCTCTATCGTCATGAGATCTACTTTTTTAGCTCCCACATGTGGTTAAGAACATGCCATATTTGTCTTTCTGTCCTTGGCTTATTTCACTTACACAGTGACCTCCAGTTCCATCCACGTTGCTGCGAATGACAGGATTTCATTCTTTTCATGGCTGAATAATATTCTACTGAATATGCATACCACATTTTCTGTATCCATCCATCAGTTGGTGGAGTGCGCTGACATTTGAGAAGTTTCTTCTTAGATCCTCATGGCAGAACAGGATAAGTTCACCAAACAGGAACGATTTCACATTTTCTTGGTGACTGCACTTTGCTCAGACTTAAATCTGTGTTTAGTCGGCCTTGGAGAAAATATAGGACAGATCCTTCTATCTCCCAGCGTGGTGGAGAGAATTAAAAGAGATACTGTGAATGTGATCAGGAAAATTGCCTGTCATATAATAGGTGCTTGGGAAATGAGAACCATGACTAGAATTTTTGGAAGAGTTTTACTAACTCTGGAAACCGAGTTGCCTTGAGTTGCTTGTTCACATTCCTATACTCTGTGGCTAATAGTTTGCTTCTGCAAGTCACCAGTGCCTGTAGCTGTAGCTGCCCGCAGGAAAGAACAGTTGTCAGGTTCTCAAGTCAGGGTCATGTTTACTTTGTGAAGATTAATATTTCTGTAGCTTTGGCTTTGTTAGTGCTGTTCATTTATTTGCCTCCAAAGGATGATGTGTTTTGATTGCTCTAGGTATTTTAATTGCTATAGGTATTTGAGATTTTTCAGATCTAATTCTAGATCTAACAGAGACCTAGAATCAGTCAAGTCCCTTTCTTCATGCACATTAATTTTGGAAAAAATAAACTTTTGAATTATCATATATTGGTGGATTATTTTATCATTACTGTGTGTCCCTGTACATCTCTAATAATGGTTTTTATTTTAAAATCTACTTGGGGTAATGCCAGCTTTCTTTTGTGTTGTATTCATATTATTGAATCCTTGCTTTGAACCCTAGTATGTCTTTATATTTAAAAGGGGTCTCTTGTAATATTTAAAAGGGGTCTCTTGTAGTTAGTTTTTTAAAGTCAGTCTGGTGATCTTTGTCTCTCAAGTGTTGTATTTATTCTGTTTGCATATACTGTAATTAATGTAATATATGTACATGAAATGTTTACATTTATTATTCTTTAAGTGGTTACCCTAAATATTATAGGATACATCCTTGATATATCTAAAACTTTACTATAAATTAGTACTTTTACCATTTCCAAGAAAATGCAAGGTCCTTAAAACATGTTGATTATATTTATCTATCCTCCTGCTGCACATATTTACCCTTTTACGTTGTTCTTTATCTTTGCTGAATTTTCATGCTTCCAGAACATTCTTTTTTAGTGCAGGTTTACTGATGGCAAACTATCTTAATTTTGGTTTGTTTCGTTTTGATTTTGTCTTCATTTTGAAGTTTTTTTTTTTTTTTTTTTTTTTGCTGGCATAGAATTCCACATTGGCAGATGAAATTCCATTGCTTTCTGGTTTCCATCAATTCTGCTGAGAAGCTGATTCTCAGTCTTATTATACCTTCTTTAAAGATTATGTCTTTTATTCCCCCTCTGACTGCTTTTAAGATTAATTTGTGCACATGTGCAGTTTGACCATCACATGCCCAGGAATGCTTTTCTCTGTATTTATCTTGTTTGGGATTCACAGAACTTCTTGATTCCATGACTTGATGTCTGTCATCCATCTGGGGAGGTCTTCTGTCAGTTTCTCTTTAAATATTGTTTCTGACTTGCTCTCTCTCTCCTCTCCTTCTGTGGCTCCTACTACATGTGTGCTAGATCTTTTACCATGTTCCATGTTTCTTTTATGCTCTTTTAAACCTGTTTTTCAACCTTATTCCTGAGATCTATTTACTGACTTACCTTCCAGTTCACTAATTCTTTCATCCACTATGTCCAGTCTGTAGTTCAACTGATCTGTCGAGTTCTTAATTTTATTTATTTCATTTCTCAGTTCTATAATTTCCTTTTTTTTTTTTTTTTTAGATGGAGTTGTGTTTGTGTCACCCAGGCTGGAGTGCAGTGGTGCAATCTCAGCTCACTGCAACCTCCGCCTCCTGGGTTCAAGCAATTCTCCTGCCTCAGCCTCCTGAGTAGCTGAGATTACAGGCACCTGCCACCATGCCTGGCTAATTTTTCTATTTTTAGTAGAGATAGGGTTTCACCATGTTGGCCAGGATGGTCTCAAACTCCTGCTTCAAGTGATCCACCCGCCTCGGACTCCCAAAGCGCTGGGATTACAGACGTGAGCCACCATGCCCAACCAGTAATTTCCATTTTTAAAGAGCCTAGTTGTTTTTAGCAGCATTCTCATCTTAAATCAGTTTTTTTTATTTTATTATCACAGTTGCTAGGGACTCCATGTTTGACAACTTCAATAGCCGAATCTCATGTGAGGTTTTTGTTTTTGTTTTTGTCTTGGTTTTTGATCATTTGGTTTTGTCTCTTGGTAATTTTTCTATTGTGTATAAAACATTATGGAGACTCTGGAAGATGACATCTCCCCCAAAAGAAACGTTTTTCCTCTGGCTATTGATGATAGTAGAGGCAAATTACGTTTGTCCAATATGGGATTGAGATGACTCAAGGCAGGATCTATTTTGTTTGCCCTAACTCCAAGGAAGTAACCCTTCAGGGTCCCAGTTAAAAGCCTTGAGTGTTTCTCCAGGCTCCTCATCCTTATTGAGGGTGAATATTATTTTTTGCCTTCCTGTAATTAGGCAACTGCAAAAAAGCTCTGCTTAATTTCTTGCCTTCATAGCTACCCCTTTTTGCTTGGTTTCTCTACCTCTCACCACCCCCAGCCTGGGTATCAGCAAATACCTCAAGGCTAATAACTCGACAATATCAGACTCATACCTCTGTGGTTCTCATATTTCTACAATCTTTGCTCCTGTGTCCTAACTACTTTAGTAATCCTGAACTCCAGTTTTTGTCTCCCCAGCTCCACAAGACTGAAAAACTCTAAGCTGTTGCTTTTTAATTCTTTGATTGTAAATTGGCAAATGTCTTGAGGGGAAACTTGATAGAGGTCAAACTTAGTCTGTTTTTCATCTCTCTGGGATCTTGGTCCCTCAGGACTTGCCTTGGTTGACTTCCAATCCCTTAAGACAATATTTTATAGCTTTTATTTTTGATCATGATAGTGAGATTGGCTAAAAATACAAGCTGTCCCATCATAGCTGGGAGGTGCACTCAGCTGTACAGTTTAATACATATTAGGAAAAATGGCTTATTTTTGTTTTCTTCAATATGGAGAAAAATTAAACTTTAAGCCACATAAAAAGGCAGACTGTAAATGAATTAAAGACTTAAATATGAAAGCTAAAATTCTAAATGAATAGTTTAACATGTAGACAAATTTTGAAATCCCAAGAATAGAGAAAGGATTTTTATACCTACAAAAAGAAATTATTAGGTAAATATGTAAGGATTTTTTGTTCTACAAAAGACAATAGAAATAAAGAAAACAGACAAATGAAAGACTAAGAGAAGAAATTTACAGCATTCAAAAAACACAATGAATACCTAGACTCTGTAATGCACTCCAGCAAATCAATAAGAAAAAAAAAAAAAAAAGATAGCCCAGTGGAAAAATGGGCAAGCATAAAAGTTCTGAACAGGCAATTTCCAAACATTCATATGGCCTACAGTTATGTGAATATATGCTCAAACTCACTAGTAATCCTAGAAATGAAAATCAAAACAACTATTAGATATTGCTTTCCACGCATCAGTTTGGCAAAAAGTAGAAAGTGGGGCAGTGCCAAGTGTTAGCTGGAATTTGTGAAACTGGAATGCTTATGTACTTCTGATGGAATCTAGAATGGCGCAGGAATTATGAAGAACAGTCTGCTAGTACTTGTTCAAGTTCAGTTCACATATGCTCCATAACACAGAAATCCTCCACCTTGGATATAAATACATTTTAGGAATGTGTGTGTATATAGTGTATGTAGGGAGAGATACTGCATTTTAAAAAATGAAGATGAATGGAGATGTTCATTGCAGCATTGTTTATAAGGTGGCTGAGAGATAAAGGCTACCTAGCTGTTCACCACCAGGGCATTGCTTAAATTCAATAGAGTGGATGTACAATATAGAATTATAACTATAAGCTAGATATGCATCCAGTAATATGCACATTTTTAAATCTGCAGACTGAAAATAAAAAGCCTTCTAAACAGAATGAGATATTGTGCACATTATTCATTAAATTGAAACACATGCCACACATAAAATAACATGGCATCACTTATAAGGAAACATTTACATATTTAATATGTCAGAGTCATTGTCTAGGGTGTGGTGGAAAATAAGAATAACTTTTAAAAATCTTGTTGGAAGAAGGCGATGGCTCAAATAAGATTTCCTCCCTCCCTGTCCCTCTTTCCCTCTTCCCCTTCTTTTCTCCCTTCCTCCAACAGTTGGTAATTGGATGATGGAATGAACAAGATTCTGTGTCAAGTGCTGTGGAGGAAATAAAGATGATTTCCCCATTGGCTTGGCCTTCAAGAACCTTAGGCAAGGACCTAAGTTGAATACACCAGAAGCCTTAGTAACAATACTCTGTCTCAGAGTTCAGACTCACAAACACATTCCTGCTCTGCTTAAAATCAACAAATCCTCTTTTGGATGTGGAAGAGCTCTTAAGGATGACAGCAACACTCAGTACAGTAAATAAGTTACGTGACTGAGGCCAGAAGTGTCACACTGCTGTCTCTTTCCTTAGCAGGCTTTTCTGATAATACATATGACATAGCTCTCAAATGCAAATGCCTGTAGGGAACAGGAGGAAATACAAATGGAAAAAGAAGGTCAAATGTAAGAGAGCAAGGAGTGGTGGGGACTGTGACAAAATGGAGTCCATGTACCTTGACTTAATTGGGCAGCCACTGTTCAGTGCCAGTTGGTTACTGCCACGCAAGAATAAGGCAATACTCTTGTAGTTTCAACAAAAGCTGAAAATCTACATTTTTATGTGAAATTGTCTCATTTTTAAATATTGGCAACTACCTCAAATATTTTTAAACCCCAGGGAGTGGGGGAAACAATTCACTTTGTTTTTAACCAGATTTGGTCAGTTGGCTAACAATTTGCTACTTCCAATACTCTCATAGCATGTGGATATCTGGAGACTAGTGATATTTTTTAACCTCATTGTTTATTTTTTTAACCTTTAATTATTTGCCCACACCCAAAAGAATGAACGGAATTAGTTTAGACAAGATGCAAATTTCTGGCACCTGTAGCCAGATAACAGCTACAATGTCTGCCATTTGCTAAGCACCATACCATACGCTTTGATGTATCAGAGGGAGCAAGACAGCTAGGCCTCTATCCTGGAGTGCCTGTGGTGTTTGAGAAACAAAGAAACAGGTACCAGGATGCATGTATATGTGGGGACATTTTAGGACTCAACATTGATATAAACATTGTGTGTATGTATGTGTTTGTGTGTGTGTGTACATATAGATACACATATATATATACACACATATATGTATAGTAGAGAGAGAGAGAATATAAACATGTAAACACTAGAGCTGATTCGTGTGTGTGTTAGCCCGTTTTGCATTGCTATAAAGGAATACCTGATACTGAGTAATTTATTTTTTAAAAAGCAGTTTATTCAGCTCACGGTTCTGCAGGTGGTACTAGCATGGCATCAGCATCTGCTCAGCTTCTGGTGAGGCCTTGGGAAGCTGTTACTCACAGTGGACAGTGGAGGGCCAGCAGGCACATCGCACAGTGACAGAAGGAGCAAGAGAGATGCCCGGCTCTTTTAAACAACTAGTTCTCCTGTGAACTAATAGAACAAGAGCTCACTCATACCATGGAGAGGGCACCAAGCCATTCATGAGGGATCCACCCCTATGACCCAAATTCCTGCCACAACACTGGGGATCACATCACGTTTTAACATGAGAGTTGAAGGAGACAAAGCCCAAACCATATCAGGGTGGGATTCTCTCATCAGATCAAAACGTCCTCATACAGAAAGTATTTCCTATGTGCAAGCCCTGAGATAAGGGCTTTCTTATTTAAAAATTAAGTGTTCCAGGCATACAAAGATGGATAAAACATACAAAAATAGGGTACCCGGCATCCTGCTTACCTGATAGAGGGGTTGGCAAAGTTTTGCTGCCAGATACTAAATACCTTCGGCTCTGCAGGCCGCACATGGTCTCTGTTGAAACTACTCCACTTAACACTGTGGTGTGAAAGTAACCACAGACAGGAGAGTAAACCAGTGAGCAGGGCAGTGTTCCAATAAAACTTTACCTATGGACACTGAAACGTGAAATTCGCATCATTTTCACATATTATGAAATAGTATCCTTCTTTTGATTATTTTGCAACCGTTTAAAAATGTGAAAGCCGTTCCTGACTCACGGGTCACACAAAAACAGTTGTGGGCTGGATTTGGCTTACGGGCCATAGGTAGTGTCAGCCCCTGAATTAAAACACTACACAGTCGAAGCCCCCCAGGTGCCACTTCCAAAATTATATCCCCTCCTACCCCCAGAGTTAGCCTTTCTCTTGAAAACAGTGTTGATCATTCCTGAGTGTAATTTTCTTTTTGTGGAATGCATCTGTGTCCATTAACAGTACAGTTGGTTCCAATCCAAGGATTCAGTTAACTACAAATCAAAAATATTCAGGGGGTGGGGTGAGCACAGTGGCTCACGCCCCTGAGGCCAGGAGTTCAAGACCAGTTTGGCCAACATGGCAAAACCCCATCTCTGCTAAAAATACAAAAATTAGCTGGGTGTGGTGGTGTGTACCTGTAATCCCAGCTACTCGGGAGGCTGAGGTAGGAGAATCACTTGAACCTGGGAGGCAGAGGTTGCAGTGAGCCCGGATTGTGCCACTATACTCCAGCCTAGAAGACAGAACAAAATTATATATATATATATATATATTCGGGGCAAAAAAAATACAAGAATAAAAATAATATATATTTTAAAACAGTGCATATAACAACTGTTTACATAGTGTTTACATTGCATTGGACATTATAAGTAATCTAGAGATTATTTAAAGTATATGGGAAGATGTATGTGGGTTATGTGCAAATACTCTACCATTTTTTATAAGGGACTTGAGCACCTGCCAATTTTGGTGTCCATGGCAGGGGGCGGGAATGGGTCCTGGAAACAGCCCTCCTGGGTTACTGAGGGGTGGCTGTATTTTTGAACTTTATTTTGAATAAGCATTTAAGTTGCTATTTTTTTTTTTTTTCACATGAATCACCTTTTTAAATCTTCACCATGACCGTTTTCCAGATGAGAAAGCTTTTGACTTAGAGCAGTTTGGTACCTTGCTCAAAGTAGTGGGTGGCCCACTGGGATTTGAATCTGCAACCTTTATACAATGGGATCTGAGTTTATAAGCACCACACCACCGATCGCTACGTTGTGTTTCATTAACCGAATAATAACTGATCTTGCCAAGGATGACCTTGTGATAACGATGTGCTCACAATAAATTTAGCCTTTCTCTGAAGACGACTGTGAGTTAAATGTTACTGGTTGTAGTTTAGACCTTGGAAAATTGCTACACCATGTATAGTAGTGTGTGCATTAACCAGAAACCTCATTTTCTAAACCCAGTGGGTGGGAGTTTATTTATTAATATTTATTTTGAGACAGGGTCTCACTCTGTCACCGAGGCTGGAATGCAGTGGCACGATTACAGCTCACTGCACCCTCCATCTCCCCTGGCTCAGGTGATCCTCCTACCTCAGCCTCTTGAGTAGCTGGGACCACAGGCATGTGCCACGATGCCCAGTTAACTTTTTTGTATTTTTCGTAGAGATGGGGTTTCACCATGTTGCGTAGGTTGGTCTCGAACTCCTGGGCTCAAGTGATCTGCCACCTCGGCCTCCCAAAGTGTTGGAATTGAAGGCATGAGCCACTGCGCCCGGCCAGAATTTAGAAGGAGCGACTACCAACATGGTGCAAGAATTGGAAATATTTTCAATTAAAACATGAGAAAGACCAAAGGAGACTTCATCCCTGCTCTCCCCTGCCCATCCCCCATAGCATATTATAAAAATCATGGGTAATTCAGGATCCAGTATGTTCTCTCTTGGTCAGGACCACAGTGATGAACTGTGGAGTATTGCCACCTAGAGAGCTGTTAATGATGCTGATGCCTTTTGAGCTTTTCTCCGTCTGTGCGAGTAGTACCATGTTTGTTTGTTTTGAGATGGAGTCTCATTCTGTCGCCAGGCTGGAGTGCAGTGGCGCGATCTTGACTCACTGCAACCTCCGCCTCCTGGATTCGAGCGATTCTCCTGCCTCAGCCTCCCGAGTAGCTGGGATTACAGGCATACGCCACCATGCCCGGCTAATTTTTCTATTTTTTTTAGTAGAGACGGCGTTTCACCATGTTGGCCAGGATGGCCTCGATCTCTTGACCTTGTGATCCACCCGCTTCGGCCTCCCAAAGTGCTGGGATTACAGGCGTGGGCCACCCCGCCCACTCTCTTAACCACAGTCAGCTCCACGTTCTCCCTAAGCCTCTGGCTTTTGGAAATCTAAATCCAAATGCTCCCTCTCTGCCTATCTCTCTCTTCCTCAGCTGGGAAGTTGCCCTAGTTTGCTCTGGCTCATTTATATGACATTGAAAAGAGACCAAAATGTAATTTTTCTAATGGCAAAATACAGCAAGAAGGAGGGGAATGTTTTAATCAACTGGGTGTATTCTCCAGCGGGGAGCAAGAACTTCATTTTAATTTCTCATTTCCCTTTGATGAAAACTTCAGTGAATTTTTATCATGTGGAATTTATAAGAAGGCTGGGTTTAGGTAATCAGCTTTAATATTTATACTCTTAGGGAAAGAAATAGGAATCATTAGCAAGCCTGCATAATTAATGAATAAATTATATTTCCCTTTGTTTTCTTTCAGGTACAAGGAAATGCTAGAACTAGTGATCTCAGCCAGCCTCACTGTAAACAGCGCTTGTCTGGAGAAACTGAAGTTTCACCGTGCTGGCGTCACTGTGTGGACTCTGAGTGGCAGAGAAGGTAGGCTTCCTGCTGTGAGTTTGGGTCAACAGGTGTGGTGGTCCTAGGTCACCCTGAGAATATCGTAAGCGACAGACACGCATCCTTTCCAAAGTACTGTCCTTAGGACAATTTCTCCCCCTGCCATTTAAATGCTTGCCTCTGAACCAAAACTTTGGCATGCCTCTCTGACAATTCTGTCTCGTCGTTAGAGATAAAAATATGCTCGTTTGTATCTTGAACTTCCTTTCTTGGTCTCCAATTCCAAGAAATGCTGACACCACCACAGATGATAGTCACTTTGGGGTGAGTCCCAGGCCCAGCCCTTGGATGTGTTTTGCAGTGTCTGCTTCCGGCTTTGAGCTCTGTCCTCTACTCTGTTCTGCCATCCCCTTGTCCAAGCAGGCGTCTTGCTTACAGGGGTTTGACAGTAGGACAAGAACTCGTCTGCCTCTTGCTTTCAGGTCGGGTTGGAGTCAAGGAAGCAGAGAAGAATCAAAGTGGTTTAAAAAAGTATTGGCAAATGATGCAGTCGAACTAGTTTTCACTAGAACAATTCCAGCTATTGTTTGTTCTGTTTCGGATCTGTCAGCCTTCCTGGTAGAGCTTGGAGTTAGCAAAAGGCATTAAGCTATTATGTTTAACTATTGGGCTTAACCCTTTCTTTGGCTGACTTCGGGATTTGCTGCTGGTGTCCTGAGACCCCCTCGTTGTTTTTCCTTCACTATCTGTTTGACACCAACTCATAGGGCACAAATGCTGTGTAACTGTCTTGGAAAACCAAAGTGACTTGTGTCTAGTGGAATATAACATCACAAGGAATTGGCTTTGAAGCCAACCCAGGCTCCCATGAGTAATTATTGCTGTCAGCAAGACAATGACATTTCTCCTTACATGCTGGTTACAGAGCTGGAACTGCACTGATGAAAGTACCACCAAGTGGCTTGGGCTCTCATGCCAAAACTGGATGGTGAAGAGCACACCCTCATTCTTCCTGGCACTTTGGACCATTCTTGTAAACCGCCCTGGGGCCTTTGAGAGTTTAAGAAAATTTACTGAGCCCTGTTCAAAGACAGTCATCATTTTCTTTCCAAATAGAGACACAAGTCCACTTAAGTAGAGACACAAGTCAACTGTCTTCATTTGAGAGCCGGTAGTAACAGGAAAGGGCATAGGCTGCTGAGTGGGGAATCCCAGCCCCACTGCTTCTCAGCCAAATGATCTCAGGCAAACCGTTTAACTTTTCTGAGCCTCAGTTTTCTCACCTGTCAAATGGGGGCATAATGGCATACTTCATAGGGTGCCGATTACAAGGAGGAAGTGAGGTGATGGGATGTAAAGTGTCTGGTACACCTTGGGGGCATGGTGCCTGGTTAAATGTACCATTCCATCGTCGTTCTCCTCTGAACCAAATAACCACGGTAAATTCAAAACCATGGTTGCACACAGGGCAGCCCGTAGCCACATCTGGCCCTGGAGTTTGTCTTTGTTTGGTTTACACTATGTTTTAAGTAAAAGTGAATTTGTAAAAATTGGGAGCACTCACATACAAATCTGGAGTTCTAGTTTCTCTTAAAAGGCTGAAGGCTGGCTAGGAGCAGTGGCTCACACCTGTAATCCCAGCACTTTGGGAGGCTGAGGCAGGCAGATCACGAGGTCAGGAGTTTGACACCAGCCTGACCAACATGGTAAAACCTTGTCTCTACTAAAAATACAAAAAGTAGCCGGGCATGGTGGCACATGCCTGTAATTCCAGCTACTTGGGAAGCTGAGGCAGGAGAATTGCTTGAACCTGAGAGGCGGAAGTTGCAGTGAGCTGAGATCGCACCATTGCACTCCAGCCTGGGCAACAGAGTGAGACTCCGTCTCCAAAAAAAAAAAAAAAAAAAGGTCTGAAGGCTTTAGCAACTCTGGGCCTCCACATTCCCTGCTGGCTGCCACTAGTAGGAGCTGAGAGGCAGCTGTCCTGTAGGTGAATCCGTGCCTCTCCCTTTTGTCCTTCATTTTTATGAGCACCTACTTTCTGCCAGGCACTGTTCAAAGCAACATAACTCTAGATTCATTCTCCCCCTCCCTCTCTATCACCGTCAGAGCAAACACTCGGCACTTGTCATGTGTCCGGCATTACTCTATTTAACTCATTCAATCTTCACAACTCTAAAAAGTGGGCCCTGTTATTATCCCCATTTTACAGATGAGGAAACCAAAATGCAGAGAGGTCAAGCAGCTTGATTGGGATGGCACAGATAGCCCAGATTTGAACCTACATAGTCTGACTTCCGAGTTTATTCTCCTGATCAGTACTCTGTACTGTTTCTCATTTAATTATTGTACAACTACTAGGCTATGAGCCCATTTTACAGACATGGAAGTTGGAGCATGGAGGAGTTACGTAACCAGGTTAAAGTCATACCAGAATCAAACCCAGGCACTCTGGTTCCAGAGTTCTCGCTTGTAAACCATTTCTAACTCACTTTCTGCCAAGTCGTAAGAGTCTCCAGACCCTAGATCTTCAATTCTCGCACAGTGGTGAAATCCACAGACACACTCCTTTTTGTGACTTGGAGCTGTCAGTGCCCTTTCTAGTGCCCTGGAACAAGCTGGCTGCCATGGTGAAGACTTTGAGGGTGGAAGCGATGGGGCAGAGAGAGGTTGCTCCCAAATTCAGAACAGGTAGCGCCAGTGAGGTCAGGTTACACACACACACTTTCTTTCTCATGGGGCAGGTGGTGAGCTCCAGAGACTCTGCAGGGGACATTCCACCCTGGAGCGTGACCCCTAAGTGCCGGATTATGCCTCTCCCGCTGCCTGGCCTCCTGTTCTCCCTCGTCCTGGGCCATTCCTTCTATTACAGAGTCTTTACTAGGTGGCTTCAAAGATCCTACTCAAAGGAGGACCCCAGAGAGTCATGAGTCACAGGACCCGCACTCAGGGGGATTCTGGAGGGAGCCAAGAAGCTCCCCAGTGGCTTCCGTTGCATTCTCACCTCTGCTTCTTACCGGCCGTGGGACCCTGGCTAGTGGCCTAACCTCCTTGAGACCTGTTTGCCCCATCTGTTTAATGAGAGTAATTATTCCACCGACCTCACAGACTCAATGTGAGGATGAAATAAGTTAAAACAGGGAGTGGTTTATATTAAGTTAAAACTTATTCTATGCTTTTTAAGCACACTAAGTTTTAACTTAAAAAGTATAGAATAAGATCTGAATTCCTTATCCTTGGCCACCAGGCCCTACTTGTCTATCCCTGGAAGCCTCCCAAACTCATCTCCCTCCCTATCGCCTTTGCTCCTTGGGCCCAGCCCCTGGCCCCTTTTCCTTTGCTTTAACTGAGAAGCATGATTCTGCGCCCTGGACCTTTGCACCTGCTGTTTCCTCTGTCTGGACCAGTCTTCACCCAGGCTCTGCAGGACCAGCCCTCCCTCAGTTCTCATCAGAGAGGTCTTTCCTAATGAAAGGAACTACCCCTTCCTTCCTTCATTTGTTTGTTCATTTATTGAACAAATGTTTAATCAGCCATGTGCCTGGCACAGTTTTAAGTACTGGGGAGACAGCATGGAAAACCCTATCCTCATGGAGCCCACACTAGGGTGCTGACAAAGTAAAAAGCTGACAATGACGATGAAGAAGTATATAGCACGTTGCATGGTGATGCGTGCTGTGAAGGAAAAAAGCAGGGGAGGAGGATGAGGAATGCAAGGGTGGAGGGTTGCAGTTTTTGTTAGGGTGGCTAGAAAAGAGCTCCCTGAGAAGATAACACTTGAGTTAAGACCTGTAGGAGGTAAGGGAGGGTGCCAGATGGCTACACAGAACAAGAGCCTTATGCACAGAGAAGACAGCAAGTACAAAGGCCCTGAGGCAGCAGTGTGCTCAAAAAACTTTACATATATTAATACAAACATATATACATATACATATGTAAATTTCTATTCCTGTTTAGCATGCAACTTAGTGCCTGGCTCATGGTAGATCCTTAAAAATTATTTCTGGGTGAGTGAAGGGGTGGGTGGATGAAGACGGGGTGGGTGGATGAAGACAGAGTGGTGCTGAGGAAGCCCAGATAACTTGAGAGGCATATTGGCTCTGAATCCTTAGTAAAGTTTCCTTCACTTCCCCCTGCCTCATTTTCTACATTTGCATCGTACTGATAATAATTTCCTTGCTGGGTTGTTGTGGAGAATAGAGAGATCATGCTCATGCAGTCCTTGGCACAGTAACCCTGGTTTGTTTGTGGGAACCACTTGAGAAATATTACCTATTATTCTTTATGATTCACGGGAAAAATGGATTTGAATTGTATCCTGTCTCTGGGAAGGGGTGGTGGGGAGTTACCCTGAATAGAGGAAAATTTTTCTTTTAAAATGCAAATGCATTTTTCAGAAACTGATGCTCTAATCTCATTAAGTGTTTCCAAGGAGCTGCTCTCACTTCCTGCACCTCCTCTGCCCTGGGCGTGACAAGACCTCATTTTCAGTTTCAGTCTCACCGGTTCCAACCTGGAACTGATGGGTTTTGATTCATTTCATCCAAGCCAGGCTGAGCTGCCCAGACCTTCGCCCAGGTACTGGCCTGGGGAACCACATGTCAGCTTCATCCTTCTCACCTTTAAGGCTTTTGTAGTCGTTCACACCCAGAACAACCTCTACCTGTGCGGAACAGAAATCCCGTTTTGTGGGGGCAAAGGGTGCAATAATCCCATCGTAGCCTCCACAGGTAAAGAACTTCCATTGGTGGCAGTAGCTCACAAATGTCACAGTCTCGAACCACTTTCTGTCGTGTATTCAGACCACCTCTACGGCCACTTGGTACTAATTTGTTTTTTTTTTTTTTTTTGAGACTGAGTTTTACTCTTGCCTCCCAGGCTTGAGTGCAGTGGCGCGATCTCGGCTCACTGCAACCTCTGCTTCCCAGGTTCAAGCAATTCTCCTGCCTCAGCCTCCCGAGTAGCTGGGATTACAAGTGCGCACCACCACACCCTGCTAATTTTTGTAGTTTTAGTAGAGGCGGGGTTTCACCATGTTGACCAGGCTGGTCTCCTGACCTCAGGTGATCCACCCGCCTCGGCCTCCCAAAGTGCTGGGATTACAGGCGTGAGCCACAGTGCCCAGCCTGTTGTTTCTTTAGAACAACTCCTTTGAAATAAATTCATTTTAAAAGGATGACTTAAACCAGTTCCAGAAATGAAGAGTTATGACTTTGATGCTCTTGTTATGATTCTAATGTGCATAAAATTAATTTGCAATGTTTTCAGTCAAAGAGGGAGTATTTATAGACTCCCGAAAACCATCGCACTCTAGGACTTGCCGCCTCATTCCTTTCTGTCCTCAGTGGCACCTCCCACAAGAGACAAAGGGCTTGCTCATGGTCACAGAGCCTCTCAGTGAGAGTCAGAATTGGGGCACACACTTCTGGACGCCTAGCGTGGTGTCTTTCCAGCTGTCCCTGTCCCTAGTATGGGAGTGATTTAAATCACCCACACGAGGAAGATGAACTGATACAGTTTACAGACGTGTACCTTCATAGCAGAGACCCGCCTCAAGACATCTCGCTGGCACTACAGATTGTCTCATCTCTCTGGGGGATCCCTTAGACGCCGGCCCCTGGGGTCCAATTAGGCAACATAACAGCGGTTGCTGCTTTCAGAATCATTAGCTTCTTAATCCTCCCAGTGAGAGGTGAAAAAAGTGTGAACATTCAAATTGGGCTCATGGATTTAAGTGGCTTAACCAAGGGCCCCCAGGAGAGCTGAAGCTAATAATAGCTCCTCTGTGCTCAGCACTTAACCATTTGCCAGGTACCTGTCCCATCTGCATATGTGCAAGATACTGCCCCAATTTGCAGATGAGAAAACTGAGACTCAGAGGGAAGAGGTGAAGGGCACAAGGTCTCATGGCCGTATTGCAGCACAGCCAGGATTGAAATTTGGATCTGACCCCTTAAGCCTATGTGTTTTCTTTGGAAAGAACATCAACAAATTATGAGACTGGGTTGTAGATTTGGCCCATAGTAGGTGCATGATAAACATTTGTTGACTGCATGAATGAATGTGTGTCCTCGGGTAAGTTGCTCCACACAGTCACTCACATACACAATTGCACATAGTGTGCACTCAGTACACACAGACTGAAGCTTTAATTTCCTCTCTTAAAACTGGATCTTTTGCTTTGCACATTTATATTGTCTTCGTGGCCCCAATACGCACTTGAGTTTGTGTCTTCTGAAATGGAGATTTCTTTTAATGAACCCCACATTGTGATAATGCTTAGTGATGTGTAATTTGGTATTAGCCAGTGGTCTAAACTCTCCTCAAAATGTGGTCTGTGAACCTGCAGCATCAGCGTCACCTGGAGGCTTCCTTGACCAACAATCAGAGCCTGTGTTTTAATAAGATCCCCAGGTGAATCCTGGTTCCAGGTGCGCTGGTCTCCAATGTCCATTGCTTCCTTTGCACCTTGTTATAATTGCAGTCAAGTACTCATTTGTGTGATTATTTGTTTGTCATCCATCTCACTCACTAGACAGGAGGCTTCAGCTCCATCAAGACAGGGACCCTGACTGCCTTGGCTCACAGTATTAGTCCATTCTCGCACTACCATAAAGAAATACCTGAAACTGGGTGATTTATAAAGAAAAGACTTTTAACTGGCTTACAGTTCCAGCCTCAGGAAACTTACAATCATAGTAGAAGGTGAAGGGGAAGCAGGCTCATCTTCCATGGCTGGAGCAGGAGGAAGACAGGGGGGTGGCAGGTGCCACACACTTAAACAACCAGATTTTGTGAGAACTCACTATCATGAGAACATGATAGAACTCACTCACTATCATGAGAACATGAAGCTATGGGAAAATCCATCCCCATGATTCAGTCCTCTCCCACCAGGCCCCTCCTCCAACACTGGGGATTACACTCACTATTGTAACCCAGTTCTGAACTCATGCCTGGCACTGAATGAATGAATGAATGAGCTCAGCCCAGAGGCTGCGGCCATCTGCTCAGCTGATCCCTCTCTCCTCACCCTGAGGAAGCTTGGGAAGAAGAGGAGGCTTAGAGTTTAAAATTCAGAAGGAAATAGAGGAGGCACTCTGTCCTCCCTACTTGGCAGCCAGCTAGCCCATTATGCATCAGCCACAGCCCCTTCATCCTGTGGGTCCATTCTCAAGCCTTGGGGGAGGATGAAGAAGGGGCAAAGCTCAGAGTAAAACAGATTTGGTTCTGTTGGGCGCCAGGTCATTAGAGCTGCTTTCACTACCAGCAAAGTGGATCAAAGTTGCCATCAATGACTTCTCCATTGACCTTGACCTCATAGCCTACATGATCCAATATGAATCCATCATGGCAAGTTCAATGGCACCAACAAGGTTGAGAGCAGAAAGCTATGATCAGTGGGAAGTCCATCTCCATCTGCCAGGCACCACATTCCAAAGGGGGCATTGCTGCCACTGAAGAAGTTGCCTTCATCACCCTAGAGATGCTTGGGGCTCACCTGAAGAGTGGTATCAAAGGGGCATCATCTCTGTCCCTTGTGCTGATGGCCTGTGTTCGAGATGGGGGTGACCTACTCCCTCTAGATTTCCAGCAAGCCATCTGCTTGTCCCCCCAAAAGGATCTATGACAACCATGGCATCATAAAGGTACTCGTGACCACTGCCTGTGCCCTCTCTGTCCCTCTGGCAAGCTGTGGTGCGATGGCCATGAGACTGCTCAGAGTGTATTCAGTGGCACTGCCAAGGCTGTGGCAAGGTCATTCATGAGCTGAATGGGAAGCTTGCTGACACAGCCTCCTGTGTCCCCACCCTCAGTGTGTCTGTCCAGGATCTGACCTGCCATCTAGAAAAAGCTATTGAGCACAGGGACATCAAGAAAATGGTGATGCAGGCACCTGGGGGTCATTGAAAGAAATTCTGGCCTACACTGAAGACCACGTTGTTGCTTGCAGCTGTGACAGTGATGCCCACTCCTCCACCTGTCGCACCAGGGCTGGCGTTGCCCACAACCACCAGTTGGTCAAACCTACTTCCTGGTACTGTGCGGACGTTTGGCTACAACACCTGCAGGGTGGACTTCCTGGTCCACGTGACCTCTGAGGACTAAGAGCTCTGGACCGCCAGCAAGTGCACAAGAAGAAGAAAGGCATTCTCTGCTCCCGGGCAGTCCCTGCCCACCTCTGTGCCAAAGAAAAGAATCTCCACCCTTGACACTGTCCCGTCCAAGGCTCCCAAAGCAGGGAAGGAGCCTAGAGAGCCCTGCCTTGTCATGTGTATTAATGATAAAGATGATCAATGAAGTCCACACCACCCTAGCCATGGAGAAAGGAAGCAGAAAGGGAGGAAGAAGATCATTCCACATGGAGCACTCACTCTCCAGTTTCTCAATTCCCCCGGGTGTCCTGGCATGAAAAGGTTAAATGTGATTGATACCAGCAGACAACAGGAAAAAAGCCTGTGTTTTTCAAAAATCACACAATTGCCAGAGGAAAATCTCTTTGCACTTCCAAATGCCTGTTTCTCGCTTTCACAGTCTTCCTGAGGTTGCTGGGGTGGGAAAGGGAGAGTATTACAGGTCTGCGTAGTGGGGGAGGGGAACCTGTCTGCCTGGGGAAGGCAGGTTGCTCAACAATTCAGAGGAACTGGGTGGAAGCTTGAAAAGGAGCTGGGCGAGGCAAACATGCAAATCATGCCATGGAGATTGGCAGAAAAGACGCTTGCCTCCGATTTATGGAATGCCGAGTTAATTCGAGCCCATAGGAATGTTGTTCCCATAGATTTAGATTTTTATGAATATTTATATATTTATGAAAGAAAACATTCCAAATGTTTAATTCAGTAACTTATGCAGTACTAAATGCACTCAAGTCATGGGCTTTTACCAGGAATGAGACTGTGACTGCTTCAGAATGAGACAGTTCATTCTTGAACCCTGCGGGAGGAGGAAGAAGGGGTGATATGGGGTACAGGACACCCCGCCTAGGAGCAAACCCAGGGTAGGGAAATCAGCATTGAGTGAGCGCCTACTGTGTGCCAGGGGCTTTCCTTGACATTCGGCTGCTGCTGTTCTAACCTTTTCTTGGAATGTGGTACATAATGCGAAATATATTTCTGCATTGTTGAACTCACACGCATGCACACACAACACATTCTCACACCTGTACCTGCAACAAAAGTGTTACACAATTCCTTCTTACTATGGGCGATACATGCTGCCATCGTATATCATAAAATAGGCACTTCTCCTTTTCTTAATTCCAGTTATGAGTCTCTAAATGAACTTCAAGACCACCACCCCCGCCCCGACCCCAGTGGTTTGGGACTTGAACAGAATTTCGCTCAGCCAGAGGGAGGGAATTAAGAGTGTTGACCTTGGAGTCACACAGCTTTTGGGTTCAAGTCCCAGTTCCCTTGCCCATGACTGTGTGACTTGAACAAGGCACTTGACCTTTGGAGCCCTGGTTTCTTCATCTGTACAATGGGGTTAATAGCGTTGCATGCTCAGAGCACTGTTGTGAAGACTCAGTGAGAACCTGTCTATATGCAGTTAACAAGGGCCTGGCACATAGTCAACCTCTAAGTGAATGCCAGTTGCTCTTATGACAATGACTGTCATTGTCAGCTGTAGTGTCATGGTTGAGAAGACAGACTCTAGAGCCAGACCACCTGGGTTCAGGTCACAGATCCACACTATACTTCCTGTGTGGCCTTGGGTGAGTTACTTAAGCTCTCTGTGCCTACAGCTGTTCATCAGAGGATGAGAATAGAACCTTTCTCATAGGGTGGTTATGAGGATTCAAATAATTAATCCAGGTAAAGAATTTAGAAGAGAGCTTGGCACGTAAAAAGCACTGGGTAAATGATGGCTATCAGCATCATCTCATTTCATCCTCTCCTGTCCTTGCAAGATAAGTATTTTCAACCCCATTGCAGAGCGGGGGAGCTCTGAGGCCCAGAGATCGAGGCAACCTGCCTGAAGTCTCATAACTAGGAAGTGGCAGAGTTGGAAGTGCACGTTGGTCTCCTGAGCCTCCAGCACAGAGGCTGAGACAGGCTCAGAGCGCCACAGCCTTAGGGTGCGATGATGACACGGCCGCTGCCCTACAGAACAGGGAGTGGGCATTGGCAGGTTGACGCTGTTGCCATCAGTACACACATTATCTAGAATTTGTCCAGGACTCTGCAGTGAGGACATTGAGTTGCATTGTTCAAGATGATGGAGCACAAAAGTACTACCCAGTACACTCTCCCTATGTGAAATTATCCTCTGGCAAATGTCTCTCCCAGCTTAACTCTGTCACCTTTTCATCACCCCCTGCATATTGCCTCCCATCGATGATTGGACATTGCATGCCGAGGGATTGGGTGTAAGGTACTTGCATCAGGAGCCCAAGTCTCATCCATCTCTCTGCTCCACCACCCTAGGTGGAGCTCAGGAGATGATCCAAGAGGTTCCTTCCCCTAAAGTGTTGAGGCCAGCTGCACCTGCACCCCATGGACTGGAAGTGAGGAGGCAGGGGAGGAACATCAAAGCGATGTCATTAGAAGAAGGGAAATGGATGTTGGATGAGCAAAGCCAACCGATGTCTGCCATGCTGGGGTTCTTGGGGGTTGCTTTTGAGGAGGGAAGGGAGCGGTTTTCCATCCAGGAGTGGAAATGGCACCGGCTTGTTCCACTTCCCAGCTGTGCTGCTGCCTAGTCATGTGACCTGGCCCAAGCACGTTCCTTCTGTCTCAGTTTCTCCATCTGTACATAGATGGAGAAATGGACCCTACTCTGGCGTTTCAAAATGTTATGGATGCTTTATATGTCATTTTTCCTTAATTGCCCGGAGACAAAGCGCACCTAGAAAGGGTTCTGAACTCCTCAAGAAGAAGAGTGCTGAGATGTGGCATCTCAGATAAGCATCTGTGGTGGAGAAAGCCGCGGGCAGCACCCCTCCAAGTCTGCTCCTGCTTAAGTGGTGTCTAAACTCACCACCTCTGCAGAACATCACCCTAGTCGCTAAAACCCTTCCAATTTTTCTTTTTCTCCTCCAGGCATCACCAGATCAGCCCCCCTGAGAGTGTCCCAGCTCTTCTCCAGGTGAGTGCCATTCACTTGTCTCCTGCTCACACACCCTCCTTTTCTTCTCTCTTGGAAGGTAGAGGTTGAGAGAAAGGGCCCTGGAGCCAGATTCCCTGAATAGGAATCCCAGCCGCAGCACTTCCTAGCTGAGTGAGCTTGAGCAAGTCACTCCACCTCCCTGGGCCTGAGCCGTCCCATCTGGGAGAGGGGGACAGTCGTGCTGCCTGTCCCCACGAAACAGCAAAAGCAGGTAAAACACACTTAAAATGGGGCCTGGAGCAGAGTGTCCTCAGAGTCTTAGCTATTATTTTCTTCTTTCTTCTCTTCATTCTTTTTTAAAAATTCTTTTCTTTCTCCCCTTCCTCTCCTTTCCCATGCATAGGAAATTTCTCAATTTCTTCCTTCCTTTCCCCCCCCCCCCCCCGTCTTTCTCTCTCCTTTCCTCATTCCTTTCCTTTCCCTTCTTTTCAACCTCCCTTCTTTCCTTCCCCCTCACCCCAACACAGTGTCTTGCTCTGTCATCCAGGCTGGAGTGCAGTGGCACAATCTCGGCTCACTGCAACCTCTGCCTACCGGGTTCAAGCAATTCTGCCTCGGCCTCACAAGTAGCTGGGATTACAGGCTCCCTTCTTTCTATCCTTATTTCTCTCTCCCTTTTTCTCTTTCCCTTCCTCTCTTCATTCCCCTTTTGTCCCTCATCCTTTTCTCTCCACCTCTCTCTCCTTTTTCCCCTTCCTGCTTTCATCATTTCTTTATTTTATTTTAAGTTCCAGTATACACATGCAGAACATGCAGGTTTGTTACATAGGTAAACATGTGCCATGGTGATTTGCTGCACCTGTCAACCTATCACCTAGGTATTAAACTCGCATGCATTAGCTATTCTTCGTGATGCTCTCCCTGTCCCCTGCCCTCCCCCAACAGGCCACAGTGTGTGTTTGTACCCCTCCCTGTGTCCATGTGTTTTCATTGTTCAGCTCCCACTTATAAGTGAGAACACGCAGTGTTTGGTTTTCTGTTCCTGTGTTAGTTTGCTGAGGATAAGGGTTTCCAGCTTCATCTGTATCCCTGCAAAGGACATGATCTTGTTCCTCTTAAATGGCTGCATATGTCCTTTTAAATGGCTGCATAGGGTGTACATGTACCACATTTTCTTTATCCAGTCTGTCATTGATGGGCATTTGGGATGATTCCATGTCTTAGCTGTTGTAAATAGTGCTGCAATGAACATACGCGTGCATGCATGCTTTCTTCCTCCTCTACCACTCACATATCACTCCTCAGTACCTAACCCCACATGAGCCCTGGCAACTCGGAGATGGATGAGATGCAGTCTCTGTCCCTGGAGAGCTAGTCTAGTGGGAGAGATAAACCAGGAAATCAGAGATCTCAACCTGGTGCCGTAAATGCTCCACCACAGGCACACGCTGGGGCAGTGGGAGCTCAGTGCTGGAATGGCCTTGCCCAGAGCCCTTTGGGTGCTGCCCTTGGGAGCAGCCATCCTGAGCCCGCTGCTGCATGCCATGCCCTGGGTGCCCCTCAGGCCAGGTGGTGAGCTCCTCAGCATCTGGAAATCATCCTTCTCCAACATTGGAGCAGCTGTTGATAAGGAAGGCATTTTCTTTGCCCTCCTTTCCCTCCAGAAAATGTTTTGGGGAGTATTAGTAGCAACCGAGGACTGTTAAATCTACCTAACTTTTTTAAGGCCTCAGAGTTAGAAAGCTCCACCATCCTTCCTCTGGGTTTTAACTTGAGCCCCTGTTTAATCTGAGCCACTTGAATGGGTTTTGATGGCAAGCAGGAGTTGATCGGCTTGGGTCTCCAGCTTCTATTTCTCTTCTAAGGAAGGGTGTGAATTGGGAACATTTTCAAATAAGGCTGTCTGCTCTGCAGGTTGCATGCTTCTGAGTGCCCCAGAGAGCCAAAATATTGATGAATGAGACGCTTTCCAGGACTGGGGCTGACATCTCCAGCTCAAATGAGTTTCTTATGCATTTTGCAACAGGTTCCCCCCAAATAACCCTTTATCATGGCAGTAGTCAAAAAGAAAGACGGGGATAAGGGACATCTGTTTATAATTCCATAAACTTTTGCATTCACCTGCTATGAGGCCTCAGGTGGAGGAGGAACTCTGGAAGCAAACAGGCTTTAACGAAAGTGATGTCACATAACCAAAATGGAATCAGACACAGATTGGGGAATCTCATCAACATTTACCTGTACGCTTAACCCGGTTATGATAGTTAGACGCATGATAGTTGTGGTGTCTGGGGGAGGATGGCAGAGCGGAGGGGTTAAGGATGTGGCCTCTGGAGCCAGGGTTCAAATTCTGTATCAGCCGTGTGCTTGTGACGTGTTATTCACCTTTCTGCCTCTGTCTTCTTACCTGTAAAATGGGGATAGAAACAGAAATTACCTCCAAGACTTGTCATAGTTGTGGTGGAGTTTAAATGAGCCGATTCACATGAAGTAACTAGGACAGTGCCTGGCACGTAGGCATGAGAATTGACTACCTTTACCGCTAAGGGAAGTGGCCCTTGTAGGGATTGTTGCAGACAGGGTGTGATTCGGTCTCAAGAAGTGGCTGCTGCTCAAATCCAGCTTATTGATAGCACCACACAGGAGTGCAGATCCAGGTATGCTGAAGCACCTGGTTTTCAAGAGAAGGGAGACAAAGCGAGCGTGTGTGTGTGCATGCCTGCGTGTGTGTGCATGTGTGTGTGTATGTGTGCGTGTAACCTGGTTTTCAAATATTAGCAACAATTTCAAATTAGGAAAAAAAAAAATAACTTCAGTGGCCAAAGAAATTATATCCATGGATCTGTGGACTGGATGTGGCCCCTAGGCCACCATTTTGCTCCCTTTGTGTTTGAACAACTCACCTGGACTTTATTTATTGCTATCTGCAGGGCTGGATGAATCCCAGTCCTGTGAGAAATAGCAGATTCATGGTTCCAAGCATGGGCTCTGCAGTCAGACTCCTTCGTTTAAGCTCTATATTTACCACTTTGTAGCTGTGTTTTCAGCTCTCTGAGCTTTGGTTTCCTCATCTCTAAACCAGGAGAGATAAGAGCCTCCACCCCAGGGATTTCATAAGAGCATCCGTGAGATATAATGTACATACCAGCTGCATGTGACATAATTCCCAACTCTTAGTGAAAAACACACAGTGCTTGGCAGCACCCACAGTACAAATATCTTAAGTAGGGAACCCCACATCCTAGCCCATTATAGAACCTGTTGTTCTCCGTGGAGTAGAGAACCCATTTGTGGTCTTTGGTTGCAAGCAACAGAAATCAACTCTGGCTGATAAAAGTCTAAAAGAACTTTTGGGGGAATATCTGGAGTAGCTCAAAACATAAATGAAATAATCAGGCCTTGAGAGAGATTAAGAATAGGACAGATTCAGCATTCAAGCAATATGGAGGATTTAAATTCTCAAGACAGAGTCTGATTGGAAGATCTTGCATCATGTCCCCACCCCTTAGCTAAGAGCAAGACATCTTGATTGACAGCCCTGTTAAAGCTGCAGTCAATTGAGAAGGTATCTAAATTAGGACAATCGGGGTAGGATAGGCTATGCTATAGTAATCAGTAAACCTCGACATCTCAGTGTCTTCACACAACAAAGGTTTGTTTCTTACTCACATGAAGTCCAATGTGGATGGGGTGAAACCCTCCAGGGCAGCTCTCTCTCCTCCACAAGCTGACTCAGGGATCCAGAGTGTTTCCATATTATGGAATATGTGCCCTCCACAGTTGCTGTCTTAACCTGTGCCCTCCACAGTTGCTGTCAAAAGAGGAGAAAGGACAGGAGTGTTGCAGGGGATGTGTTCATTGGCCAGGCCTGCGAGTGGCTTACAGCATATCTATTTACATTCTATGGGGCTGAACCCAGTGACACAGCTGAATCTGACTGTACAGGAGACAGAAAATGTAATCTTCCTGCTTCCCTGGAAGAGGAAAATGAAATGGAATTTGGTGAACATGTACGTTGCCTCTGCTCTGGAAAGAGCAGAACCCCAAAGAAAAATGGGGGTGTTGATATCAAGATAAGGAAGAAGGGGTGCCAGACTGGGCTTGGAGATTTAATCTTCTCTCTTTCCACACAGATCTTGCCCACGTGTCCTCCCCAGCCAGCCTTCCACAGCCATGGCAGCCTACGGCCAGACGCAGTACAGTGCGGGGATCCAGCAGGCTACCCCCTATACAGCTTACCCACCTCCAGCACAAGCCTATGGAATCCCTTCCTACAGTGAGTAGCAAACAAGTCCTTACTCTCCTCCTCTGGTCCCCAAATCATGGTCTTTGTTCTGCACTGTTGTCTCAGCTAAATGTGGATTGATAAACACAACCAACCTGATTCTGGATTAGAGATAAAGGGAAAAGAGTAACACTTTAAATATGGTTCAAATTCTATAGACTATAATATGAAGACCCTTTTTGATGGCAAGAATTGGAAGTTGAACCTAACCTGGTTTAGGGAAAATCGGAACTGAATGATTTGCATACTGAGAGATCTGTGGATACAACCCTCATCAGGTATGGCTGGATCTAGGTGCTAAAGTGTCATCACGAGGAGTAAGTCTCTTTCCATCTTCAGATGCTCCCAGCAAGTTCTCCCTGCATGACAGCAAAGATGGTGCCTGTCCACTCAAGGTTTGCATCCTTTTAGCTCCAAATGCCTAGTGGAAGGAGAGCTCATCTTTCCCAGAAGTTCCAACAGAATCGCATATTGGCCCTCATTGGCCCAAATTGGGCCATGTGACGATGCTTATAGCAAGGCAAGGAGAACAGGGTGATGGAGATGAGGAAGCTGAAGCCTGTGGATTGTCTATGCAGGAGGGGTGGTGTTCTTAAAGGAAAACAGAGTGGTTGTATTGGGAGAAGGAGAAATGGATGTGGTGGGGGACGGGGCAGAAACAACAGACCTCCCACCCTTGACTGTTCACATCTTACAGCTAAGAACCGAAGACTTGCGAACCTGGCTCACCGTCCATGCCCACCTGCCCTTGCCTCTGGCCTTGAGTCATGCTGTTCCCTCCCCTCCTAGCTGATATCTTAACCAAAGCCCTTTTAGTAGCAAGTGACAGAAACCCAAGCTAATCAGCTGGAGGAAACAAGAGTTTATTGCCTATGTAGCTGGAAAAACCTAGGGCACTGGCTTCAGGCAGGCCTGGGTCCAGGTCCTCAAGGAATGATATCAGGACTCAGCCTCTGCTTCCCTTTCTGTGGACCTCAGGCTCAGGCAGTCTCTCCCACTGTGGTGGCAAAGACAGCCCTGGAAGTTTCAGGTTGCAGTGCCCCCCCAAAAAGAGAGCCCCCACTGTCTAGGACTTCCCGCAGAGTCCCAGGAATTTCTCTACTGGACTCCTACATCCATCCAAGAAGACAGGTGCTGTGGGTGGCCATATTTGGCCACATGTCCACCCACAGAACCAGGGGTCAGGTCAGCCTCACCCAAAACAACGGATCTGAAGGTGAGGAAGGGGTGGTTCACAAAGGAAAAGGAGGCAGGAAGAAACTACGCTGTACCTGGCCCCAGATTTTTAAATCTGTATGTGTAATTTCAAATTATCATGCACGGCATAAAGGAAGCAGAGACTTGTTTTAGGTTCTAGGGCCGGGAAAGGCCTTTAAATAAGGAACGAATTCAGCTGAGAACTGAGAGAGGGCCATGTGCAGGCATAGACAGGAGAGCATCCAGGCAGAGGGGCAGCCCCTGGGAATGGGGAGGAACTTGGCAGTTCTGAGAAGACCAATGGCTGGAGCACGATGGGAGATGAGGTGAGTGAGGTGGGCGGGGCCTCCGAGGCCCAGGAAAGATTTGGGGTTCTGTTCCAAGTGAGACAGGAAGCCACTAGAGGGTTTGTAAGCAGTGGGTAGTAGGATACAACTTACGTGGGGTTTTTTAAATTTTTATTCTTATTTTTATTATTTTTAGAGACAGAGTCTGGCTCTGTCTTCCAGGCTGGAGTGCCATGGTGCAATCATAGCTCACTGCACCCTCTACCTCCCAGGCTCAAGCAATCCTCCTCCCTCACCCTCATGAGTAGCTGGGACTACAGGCACTCACTACCTCCCCTGGCTAATATTTTTTATTTTTTTTTGTAGAGACAGGGTCTCACTTTGTTGCCCAGGCTGGTCTTGAACTTCTGGCCTCAAGCAATCCTCCTATCTCTGCTTCCCAAAGTGCTGCAATGACAGGCATGAGCCACCGTGCCCAGCCTAGATTTTAAAGATCATACTGGCTGCTGTGGTGTGTCTGGCTCAGATGTAATCAGGAAGAGAAGCAGGAAGGCCGGTTGGGAGACAGATGAAGCCTGGAGCAGGAAGTGTTAGAGGCCTGGGGCGAGGCCATGGCAGTGGACAGACACATGTAGACAGAATCAAGAGCAACTCTAGAGGCGGAATTGATAGGTCCTGTCGAGGCATCAGACCAGGCTTAGTAATCGTCACCATCGTTGACTTCCTGTCACTCACATTGGTTTATTTCCACTAATTCCTTTAATCCCCACCTCAACCCTACGAGGAAGGTCACCTCATTATCCTCCCTTGAGCGATAAAGAAACAGAGACTCAGAGAGGTTAAATAATTTACCCAAGGTCACCCAGCTGGTTGGTGGCAGAGGTAGAATTAAGCCCGGGTAGCCTGGCTCTGGACCCCGAGCCCTCACCCGTGGGGTTCCGACGCCTGGCTGTGCATTCTGTAAATCCTGGGGGATTACCTATGACAGACCTTGGCCAACAGGTGTGGACATCTTTTCTAACTTTCTTCCCCTCCTGTGCTAGAAGGCTTAGAATACAATCACACATAAGTTACCCTGCTTGGCTGAGAGCCAAGAAAAATGAAGCCATATTCTTTTTCACATAAAAGAGAAAACTAGCCCTGTTCCCAGACAAAACATGGCATCAGAAGGAAATCAATTTGGTGCAAAGTTATTTTACTGTCTCAGTTACTTTTGGAGCATCTGTTCCTGGATAATACAGTGTAGATGATAAGAGCACATGTCCTGGAACTGCGCTGCCCGGATTCACATCCTGCCCTTGCCTGTTGCAGGCTGCAAGACTCTGAGGGAGCAGCCTCCCCTCCTTAAACCTCAGTTTTCACGTTCATACAATGGGAGTAATACTAAGTCTACCCCTCTCATGATTGCTGGGGGGGTTAAATGAGATCATCTACACCAGGGATTGGCTAACTTCTTCTGTAAAGGTGCAGGTCGTAAATATTTTCTACTTTGTGATCCATATGATCTTTATCACAACTACTCAGCTCTGCCATTGTGGCATGAAAGTAGCCAGACCATATGTAAACTAATGTGTGTATCTGCGTTCCAATAAAACTTTATTTACACAAACGGGCAGTGGACCAGATTTGGTCCATGACCCTGATCTAGATGAAGGGCTTCCTCACCAGGGCCCACCCCAAGAGAAATGCTCAACAAATGTCACCTGTCCCAGTAGAAGCGAGGCTGCCACACACACACACACACACACACACGCACACAGAATGTCCATGTCACTGAACAATAACAGGTGGATGAAAAGCCGTTTCCCTTTATATCTGCCTGTGCCTGAGCAAGCCGTGTTTGCTCATCGTCTGGACAAACCTTGTTGAATCTTGTCAGGAAACTTTTTTCATTGCTCCTTGGCAAATAGTGCTATTTACTTTGTTTAAATAGCTGCAGGAAATAACACAATTGAGCAAACTAGAGACAAGGACAGAGTATTGAGTATTTTTTTCTCAATTTATTATGCAATATTAAAGACACACATAGTAGAGTAACACTACGACACCTATGAACTGACCGTTCAATTCAAAAAATAAAGGGAGGTGGCCTTCCTTTCCTCTCAAAGATTCCTGTGCCCCCAAATTTCATGTTTATCATTCCCCTGCACTTCTTTATGTAGAAGAGATCAGCAAACTTTTTCTATAAAGAGCCACATAGTAAATATTTTTGTCTCAGCAGACTACACAGTCTCTATCTCAACCACTCAACTCTGCCATTGTATCATGAAAGCAGCCATAGACAAAGCATAAACGAATGGCTGTCTATGTCTCAAAAAACTTTATTTACAAAAATGAACAGCAGATCACATTTGGCCTATGGGCTGGAGTTTGCTGACCTTTAGTGTAGAGTATTTTAAGCATTTTTTAAAATTTACCTATATTGTGTCTTTTAGTACAGATTCTTTTGTAACTTGCTTTTTCCACCCAACATTATGTCTGTAAAATGTATCCATATTCATACAAGTAGCTGTAGTTCATTCATTTTCACTACTGTATAATATTCCACTACTTGACAGCACCGTAATTTATTTACTCATTCTTTAGATAGTCTTTTAGGGCTTTGTTTCTCATTACATAGGATGCTGCGATCAGCATCTTTGTGCGTTTCCCAGGGGTGGAAACCTACGAGAGGAATTTCTGGGTCGTGGGTTATAACCATTCTTCACTATCCTGGATAATGGTAAAGAATTTTTGTTGTCTCTGACTGTGTAAAAAGCCACTCCAGAACTTAGTGGCTTAAAACAACACTGACGAATTATTTCTGTGGGCTGGCCAGGTGGGCCTGTTGCTGGTCTCCCGCAGTCCCTCTCACGCTGCTGTGCTCAGCCAGCAGGTGGGCTGGGGCTGCCTCGATGGCACACTGGGGCCTCCCTCTCATGTGGTCCTTCCTCCTGGGTTTCTTCAGGCTTGGTGGGCTCCGATTCCAGCAGGCTGAAGATGGAAGCTTCAAAGCCTCTGGGTGCTGAGTCTCCAGAACTACCGGGCGTGGTGGCACACACGTGGTCCCAGCTACTAGAGAGGCTGAGATGGGAGGATCACTTGAGCCTGGGAGGTCGAGGCTGCAGTGAGCCGTGAGTGTGCCACTGCACTCCAGCCTGGGTGACAGAGTGAAATCCTGTCTCCAAAAAAAATGTAGTTATATATTTATTTTAATATGTATTTTATATCTATATATGTGTGTGTTTATATGTGTGTGTGTGTGTGTGTATATATATATATATGGAACCTGTGATTCCTTAGTCATTATTGCTTAAGGCAAGCAAATAGTTTTAAAATTGAGTCGATTTTTTTTTTTTTTTTTTTTTTTTTTGAGACGCAGTCTGTCCCTGTCACCCAGGCTGGAGTGCAGTGGCATGATCTCGGCACACTGCAACCTCTGCCTCCCACGTTCAAGCAATTCTCCTGCCTCAGCCTCCTGAATAGCTGGGATTACATATGTGTGCCACCACACCCAGCTAATTTTTTGTATTTTTTGTATTTTTAGTTTCACCATGTTTCCCAGGCTGGTCTTGAACTCCTGGCTTCAAATGATCTGTCTGCCTCGGCCTCTCAAAGTGCTGGAATTACAGGCATGAGCCACCATGCCTGGCCTGATGTTTAAAAATAACATGAAATGAATCATTATATGGATGGTGCTGGGATACGGGAAAACTAAGCAAATGGTGCACAACATTGAAGATAGGGAAGCGCTCATTTGGTCCAAAACCCTCATTGTAGTCATGAGGAAACTGAGGCTTGGAAAGCAGAGGGCACCTGCCTCAGTGATATCCCAGAGCCAGGACAGGAAACGAGGACTCTGGACTGTGCCAAGTGCCATGGGCTGATCCAGAATTCACATCACTGAGCACCTGCTCAGGGGGCTGTTGATATTTTAAACACGACCCATCTCCTGTCTCTCCTCTGCTCAGATCCCTCCGGGGCCCCTCTCAGGATCAAAGCCAAAGGTTTTCCACGGCAGTATCTTTGCCCCATCCCCATCTTGATGATCTTTCTGACCTCATCACTCACCCTCTCCCCACTCCAGCCTCACTGGCTTCCTTGCTGTTAATTCATCCAACATACCAAGTACGCTTCTGCCTCAGGACCTTTGCACATGCCTTCCCTCTGCCTGGACAGGTATTCCTTCGGGTATCCACGAATCTTGCTCCTTTGCATCCTTCAGGTCTTTGTTCAAATGTCTCTTCCTCCATGGGACCTCTTCCTCATCCTCCATGGGACCTTTCCGGATCACTCTGTTTGAAATTTCAAATCCCAACTCCCCTTGACCAACTTTGCCACCTCCTTCCCTGCTTCATTCTTCTTTTTAGCACCATAAGACTCTAAATGGAGTCCAAAAGATTTAATCATGTTTGGAGAATTGTGTTAGTGTGAGGTTCATAAGATGGAAGGGAAAAGTGTGTGCCGCTGAGCGTGCCAGGGAGTCTGGGAGCCAGTCATGTTGTCTCTTGTGTTACCCAAAAAGTATTTCGTATGCTTCTCCTCTACTGTGGGTTTTTATTTGTTTTTCTACTGTCATTCTCTTCCCACTAGCATGTAAGCTCCAACCACTACAGTATCTCCAGCATCAAGATCTGTATCTCCTGGCCTGTTGCAGGTGCTGAGCTAATAGTTGTGAAGGAGTGAATGAATACTTAGTGGCTGTCTGGTTTTGACACCCTCTCTGAAATCCACACACTCACTTTGGTACTTCCATGAGCGGAAGCCAGTGGAACTTGCAGATAGTTCACGAGCACCTTTTCGGAGGCCTCTTTCTCTTTGCTATGAAGATAGTCATCAGAGATGCCTGGGGAGCAGGAGGTCTGATGAGATCAGTCTGCCTCTGGGCCAAACCGTGACCAGATTTCCTTTGAACACAATCTCTTAGAGCAATGTTTCTCCATCTGGTTTAAAAGACCAGTTTTCAGGTTTTTGCTTTTTAATTGCCATTCCACTATGGACTAATATTTTCATAAAATAAAATGAATTGCTAGAAAAATCAAATTAAAATATGTATTTATTTATTTATTTGAGATGAAGCCTCACTCTGTAGCCCAGGCTGGGGTGCAGTAGCGTGATCTCAGCTCACTGCAACCTCCACCTTCTAGTTTCAAGCAATTCTCGTGCCTCAGACTCCTGAGTAGCTGGGATTACAGGTGTGCACCACCACACCCAGTTAATTTTTGTATTTTTAGTAGAGATGGGGTTTCGCCATGTTAGCCAGCCTGGTCTTGAACTCCTGACCTCAAGTGATCCGCCCACCTCGGCCTCCCAAAGTGCTGGGATTACGGGCATGAGCCACCGTACCAGGCCAAATTAAAATGTTTTAAAAGCATACTAAATACAAGTCTGGACAAATGGCCTTAGATGTCAGAACAATGCCAAGTTGCTGCAAAAGTTTCTGCATGTTTACTTCTCAGTGTCTGACTTTCTCATTCTGAATTTGTGACTGATACATGGACTGCAGTCTGGACAACAGACTTACAGGATGAAGGCCCTCGTGCACCTTTGCCATTTTCATATTCTCTTCTTTTTCTCATGGATTAGAATTTTATGATCCAACCACTTCAGCAAACAAAAGAAGAGGTGAAAAACTTTATTTTCTTTTCTTTCATAGTCATTCATTCACCAGTTTTTGAGCACCTACTATGTGCAAGACAGGGAGCCACATATGGGGAGACTTCAGGGTACAAGAGGGACCCAGCCCTTCCCTCCTGGAGCCTCCAGCCTAAACAGAGAGCAGAGTCAGCAGTGAACTGGGATGAGTGCCAGGCAGGAGAACGGCATGCTACTCAGGGCTGACTTAGGTCATAGAAGGCCTTTCTAGGCAAACAATATTTGCCTAATAGAGAAGAGGGAGGTGTGGGTTCCAGGCAGAGGAAGCAACATATGCAAAGGCTTTGAGTCCAAAGACATTGTTGAAGTTTGTCTCTATCTATTTAAAATGGACAATGTAGGCATCCTTAGATGCAGCAATTTCTGTCTTGTATCCAACCAAGACAAACACTGTGACACTGCTGGAGGAAGTATGTACATTTCATCTTGGATTGTAATAGTAAAAACTGGCATCAACCTGGATTTCATCATCAGGGAACTGGCTGAGCAAGCAGTGATATTTCTGATTTCGGCTTTCTATCCCCTCACTAAAATAAACAGTGTCTGAGCATATGGCTTGAGCAAAGTAAGCGAAGGAGCCCAGGAAAGGCAGTGAGGTCGGAGGGGTGGGCAGAGCCCACACAGGGCCTTGGGGGTCACTGCACTGCAGAGTTTAGATTTTACTTTAGGTGCACAGTGAGGCCGACTGTACCCAATGCAACGTTAACCACTCCTGGTGGACTGAGCAAAAAGAAGGTGCTGTAGAAATATTGCTTGTTGCTGCCATCATTGTTGTTACTAAAGTCTGGCACCTCAATGGCTTAAAACCCCTCACACCTATTATTGAGAAGCATCAAGATAAGGAACCTTGACTTCAGAGTTATCTGCCAATTGCAAGACCCCAGTCCAATGGATGGGCAATCTCAATTCCCACATCTTTAAAATGAGAGAAGTACTATATTGCCTGTTTCGTGAGACTGATGTGAGGACAAAAGAGATGTGTGCTTTAATTACTTCGTTCAGAGCCTTTATGTGTTCCTTCTTTCCTCTTTAATTTCCTAACAACCCATCATTTCACAAGAAAGGAGGCCTCCAACCTGGGGTTGCAGGAGAAACTTTCGAGGTCACCAATCAATGAAGCAAACCATCTAGGACTCCAGCCCAGATTTCCTGACTCATAATCTATCTGTTTTTACCTTACTAAGCATTCTCTTCTTTTGTGGGGTTGACAGGGTAAGAAGGAGGTAATTTCAATAAGAAAACCATCAGCAGAACTGGAAGTGTTCTTGAAAGAAATGAAATTTTAAACAGCAATGAGATACTGTTTTATACCCATAAGATAGACAGAGATAAGCAATGTTTGATAACACAGTTGGTGTGGTTGTGGAGAAGCAGGGCTCACTCAGTGCTTGGAGAGAATGTCACCTACAATGTAGGGAGCACCATTCAGCAACATGCAAGAAAATTTAAGACGCTCTTGCCCTGGACTCGGTGATTCCAACTACTGGGAATTTACCTAGAAGACTTGCGCGTGTGCACAAAATGTGTGTGTGTGGTGTGATGACTATAAGCTGCAGCAAATACATATGTATATGCATGTAGGTACATCTATATGTTAAATATATTTTCTGCGTGTGTGTGTGTGTATATATACACATTTGCTGCGTGTGTGTGTTATGTGTGTATTTGCTGCAGCTTAAATTAGAGTCATAAAATCTAAAAACCACCCAAAAGTTAATGAATAGGAAACTGGTTAAATGATGGGGAAACCACACATTAGAATGTCACACAGCCATCAATACAAAGTAAGGAAGAACTTTATAAGCTCATGAAGAATGATCATTATCACATATTATGAAGCAGTAAAAGAAAAAAAAAGAAAATGAAGAATTTATAGAATACTCCAGTTTATTTTTTAAAAGATGGAATAGATATATACGTTACATAGGAGATCAAGACCATCCTGGCTAACATGGTGAAACCCCGTCTCTACCAAAAATACAAAAAAAAACTAGCCGGGCGAGGTGGCGGGCGCCTGTAGTCCCAGCTACTCGGGAGGCTGAGGCAGGAGAATGGCGTAAACCCGGGAGGCGGAGCTTGCAGTGAGCTGAGATCCGGCCACTGCACTCCAGCCTGGGCGACAGAGCGAGACTCCGTCTCAAAAAAAAAACAAACAAACAAAAAAGATATATACGTTACATATGTATATTATATACATAACTGGTATATGCACAGAACTTGTCTGGAAGTGAATTGTGTTCCATGAAGCTGGTAATCGTGGTTGCCTATAGGCAGAAGAGCTGGGGTTTGAGGTCAGGGATAGGAAGAGATACTTTATGCCTTTTGTACTATTGGAATTTTCTTTTTTTTAAATTTATTTTTTATTATTATTATACTTTAAGTTCTAGGGTACATGTGCATAACGTGCAGGTTTGTTACATATGTATACTTGTGCCCTGTTGCTGTGCTGCACCCATCAACTCGTCAGCACCCATCAACTCATCATTTACATCAGGTATAACTCCCAGTGCAATCCCTCCCCCCTCCCCCCTCCCCATGATAGGCCCCAGTGTGTGATGTTCCCCTTCCCGAGTCCAAGTGATCTCATTGTTCAGTTCCCACCTATGAGTGAGAACATGCGGTGTTTGGTTTTCTGTTCTTGTGATAGTTTGCTAAGAATGATGGTTTCCAGCTGCATCCATGTCCCTACAAAGGACACAAACTCATCCTTTTTTATGGCTGCGTAGTATTCCATGGTGTATATGTGCCACATTTTCTTAATCCAGTCTGTCACTGATGGACATCTGGGTTGATTCCAAGTCTTTGCTATTGTGAATAGTGCCGCAATAAACATACGTGTGCATGTGTCTTTATAGCAGCATGATTTATAATCCTTTGGGTATATACCCAGTAATGGGATGGCTGGGTCATATGGTACATCTAGTTCTAGATCCTTGAGGAATCGCCATACTGTTTTCCATAATGGTTGAACTAGTTTACAATCCCACCAACAGTGTAAAAGTGTTCCTATTTCTCCACACAATGCATTCATTACAGTTTCGATAAAAATTAAGTGAATGAGCTGATGGTGGTTAGCCTCACCTCATCAACACAGTCCCTTTCTCAACCAGTTGTTCATGGAATTAGTACCTATGCTTTAGGTAAGCATGCCACGTTTTGCTGAAGTAGAAGGCAGATTTGTAACTGTGGCCTTGGGATAAGCAGGTCCCCCCCCATGAGATTGGAGAGTGTGTCTGACAGTTAAGTGACATCATCTTTGCAGAGGAAGGGTGGCTCATGTCACACCTTTGCCCAAAATCCTAATGGACATTTAAGCCATACACGGCACTGCCCAGGGGAGTAGTGGGCTGCAGGCTTGCATACCTACCACGCTGGCAGTTAGCATGAAGCTGGTGGTGTTTACCAAATATGAGACGTTTGTAGCCTGCCTTTCCCTTCTCCACTTTTGATAGGATCCTAGGATGTACCAAAACAAATCACAACTGCGATGAGAAAATAGCATCTTAAAACCAGCCTCAAAGTCCTGCAGATGGAATGAAATCTGTGATCACCTGGGAAACATGTGAAAGGGGCAGCTTGTGGTCACATGTGATGCAGACATGTGTTACTAGACCATCTTGTCATTCAAAAAGAAGCCATATCTCCAGCTTTTTGTGTATGAAATATTCTTACTTTTAAACAAAATCAACTAATTCAGTTTTTCTTAAAAATATGCAGGCCAAGTCAAATATGTCTGTAGGCTAACTTTGGCTGACAAGCCACCAGTTTGCAACTCCTCATTTGGAAGCTGATAAAATTGCATACTGTCTTGACCCAGTAGCTCTTTTGTGGGTGACAAGGACGCATCCTAATCATGTGTCCTTGGTCCTTTTTTTTCCCCCCTCTTCCTTCAAAGGCATCAAGACAGAAGACAGCTTGAACCATTCCCCTGGCCAGAGTGGATTCCTCAGCTATGGCTCCAGCTTCAGCACCCCACCCACTGGACAGAGCCCATACACCTACCAGATGCACGGTCAGTGTGGCGCTGTGGCCCCTTCCTGCCCGTCTCTAAGGACCACCTAAGTTGGGTGTCCATTCATTCATTCATTCAGCAGATTTTTTGAGCACCTACTATGTGCCAGGCTCTATCTCAAGGAGTGGACAAAGTAGATACGAGATCTGCCTTCATGGTCATTACCTGGCATTGGGGAAAGACTAATGATAAAGTTAGCAAATGAGCCAGATGATTTGGGAAGGGGTTGAATGTAAAAAAACCTGGTCTTTGCATAGAGAGTGATGAGCACTTGGGAGGTCAGGAAAGGTGAGATTTGTGACTTTAGATCAAATCATCAGGGAAGGCTCTTGAAGAGATGACATTGGACAGAAACCCAAAGGGTGAGGCAAAGCAGCCACGTAGACATCTTAGGGAAGAGCATTCCAGGTAGAGGGAACAGCCTGTGCAAACGCTGCATGCAGGGAAATGTCTGGATGTATTTGAGGCACAGAGCAGAGACCCGTGAGACTGGAGCAAAGTCAGAAGGCATGTAGGAGGAAAGAATCTTGGACGAAGAGCAAGGCACAATCACGCATGGCCTTGAGGGATGTGGGAAGGAGTTTGCTTGTATTTTAAGTGTGATGGGACAGGCAAGTCTATTGTAGAGACTCAGAAATGTTGGATGGTGGAAATATTGGACAGTCAGGTAAAGAAGCTGTTATTCCAGGCAGGAGGATCAAGGCTCTGCAGCCCCAGAGGGTGGCCTTAAGGAAGAAAGAACTCCATTGTGTAATCCTCCACCCACATGCCATAAGGAACTGGCTTGCTGGGTTCTCCCATGCTCACCTCCACTCTTTACCATCCAAGAGCCCTTCTCAGTTCTGATGCCCCCTTGGGAGCATGCTGGAGGTGATGCATGGAGCAGAGGGCTGGTGGCTGTAATTTTCGGGATCCCCATTCTGCTGTTTCCCTTTATATAAGTTGCTAAAAATTACCATCAAGGGTCTGAAAAAGTAAAATGACAAAGTGCTGGGCTGATGAGTGATTGTACTTTTTTTTGAGACAGAGTCTTGCTATGTTGCCCAGACTGGGCTCAAGTGTTTCTGCCACTTCAGAGTATCTGCGACCACAGGTGTGCACTGCTGCACCCAGCTTTGATGGTACTTTTCTTTTAAAAGAAACTACTTGGAAGTATTATCACTTCATCTTGATTATTTTAATTTTTATTAAGGAAGTAATAAAAATGGTTGTCAAGGGCAACATTTCAGGAAAAAAAAAAATTGTGAAAGGAGAACAATAATCTTAGAGATGTGTGTAAGGAAAGCAGGTGATAAGCATTCATGCCCAGCCCTGAGAATAGCTCTCTGGAAAGGTCTGTGTTCAAGTTTGTCAGTGATGCCATGAGCTAGCCTTGACCAAACATGCTAGCTGCCAGGTGATGCTGTGTGGATTCTCTCATACAACCTTCATGACGCTCTCAAGCGACTGCACTGTATCATTCCCATTTCACAGAAGAGGAAACTGAGGCATAGAAGGAATGACTGATTTGGCCAACACTAGGGCAAGGAGTTTAGATTTTATTGTAAGCGTAATGGCAAAGGGACTGCGTCAGATCTCTTGGGGGCCTGGTGGAATCCCGACCCCCAGCCTCACTGCAAAGCCCGTCCCTGTAACCCTGGCACTTTCCTGCCTCCTCTGCTTCTGCTGTCATCTCTGTGTCCCCAGTTGGGGCCTTTCTGAGACCCACTGAAGGGAGTAAACTGCTGGGACCCATCTCTCCAAGTAGTGAGTGAAAAATGGCACCAGCCCTGAAATTAGGAGGGGTGTAAAGGTACTGAACTTCAACGTGCGTTTGAGTCCATTTCAAGCCAGTTTCTTTCCAGCTCTTTAAATAGAAACTGGACTTACTGCCTCAGGGCTTCTGAGGCCACAGAGGTTGAACTGGGAACCCAGTCCCCCTATCCCATTTTGACACCCCCTCAGCCACACAATAAGTGACCTAAGGTCTGTAGGAGGGGCCCCCATTCATTCATTCATTCATTCATTCATTCCGTATGTTGAGCACCAGCTTGACACCTGGCACCCTTCTAGGCACTGAGGGCACAGCAGCCCACAAAGACAGTCTCCTCGTAGAGAAAGATGGATGGTAATCGATTGACAAATAGATAAATAATTTTAGATTTTGATGAAGCCTGTGACAGACAAAAGCAGGGTGGCATGCTGGACCGTGAGCAATGATGTAGCCCAGAAGTGGCAATCGGCATTCCCCAGGTGGTCAGGCGCCTCCCGGTGGAAAGGAGGCCGCCACAGGAGGGGCCAGAGCCGGGCCGTACAGGCAGCAGGAACGCAAGAGCAAAGGCCCTGCGGCAGGAAAAGGCTCACAGTGTTCAAGGACTCCAAAGGAGCCTCATCCTATCCTCCCCAGAGCAGGATATGCAGAATAATGTTCTTTCTTCTCTGGTCCTTACAGCAACCACGTGAGGTGGGCCCCATCAGCCCTGCTTTCAGAGATGGTGAAGGTGAGGCTCAGAGAGGGCAAGTGACTTGCCCAAAACCGCAGAGCTGATAAGTGTTCGGAGCTAGGATTCAGACTCCGGTTTCTCCGGTGCCACTTCCTCTAAATGATGAGATTTCCTAGACTCCTTTAGGACTCCAGGCACTGTCCTAACATCTGCACATAAACATGCCTCTTAATCTCCCCAGTAGCCCCATGACATGGGCACTATCACTGCCCTCATCTTACAGTTGGAGAAACTGAGGCATAAAGTGTTTCAGTCACTTACCCAAGATCACACGGCCATGGCAGTGGGAGATGAGCCAGGCAGTTGCCCAGACACATAACCCTCACGCCATCCTGCCCTTCACACTCCCTTAGATCCATCTGGAAGGTGATTCTCAGGGGTGAGCCTAGGCCCCCACTCCCCATCTCAATCCCCACCAGCCACCGTCTCCAGCTCTCTTCTCACCCTACCATGGGAATCGTCCAGGTTATTTTCTTATCCTCCTTGCAGCCCAGATGACAGAAGGGCAGCGGCAGCAGCTGGGCTTTGTCCCAATTAACTGCCTTCAGTCTGATGCTAATGGCTATAAACTGCTCTTGAGACAGCCCAGGCATTTTGCAAGCCTGACATATTCCTCCTTAAGTATTTTTTTCAAACACAAACACACGGAACGCTCACACACCATGCCCATGTGCTTCCTATTAACTTTTTTTTTTTTTTTTGAGTTGTTCCAGAGGAGAAATAAACTCTCGAACTACTGAGAGCATTTCAGAATGGAAGACATTGGTTGAGCTTAGTTTCTCAGAGGAAGAAGAAAATAAAGCAGATTGAGGCTTATTAACTTTTAGGCCTGAAAATGCTGATTTTGTGAAATTGGCCCATAGTGAGAAGCTAGCATAAGTCCTTTTCCTTTTTGAGAATTAAAACCATAATTTTGGCCCATAATCCCAGCACTTTGGGAGGCCAAGGCAGGTATATTTATTGCTTGAGTCCAAGAGTTCAAGACCAGCCTCGGAAACCTGGTGAAACCTAGCTCTACAAAAAAAAAAAAAAAAAAAAAAAAAAAAAAAATGCTGGGCATGGTGGAGTGCACCTGTAGTTCCAGCTACTCAGGAAGCTGAGGTGGGAGGATTGTTTGAGTCCAGGAGTTCAAGGCTGCAGTGAGCTATGATCACCCCACTGCACTCCAGCCTGGGCAATAGAGCATGACCCTGTCTCATAAAAAGAAAAAATGTATAATTTTATAGAAGCAAAAAAAGGACGCTCATGGGGCTCACCTCATCATTTTACAGATGAGTAAACTGAGGCACTGCGACGGAGCATCTTACGGAAGAGCACAGAGCAAGCTTTAGACAAGCCAGGATGCCTCCCACTAGGTCTTCTAGCTAATCTCATAAACTTCCAAAAGCTTTAGCACAGCCATCACCCCATAAGGCCCTGGTTTGAGATCTGTAGCTGTTTGGCTAACACTGCCTCTCCATAGCATATACAATAAACGTAAAAGAAAAAAGTTCACAGCTCTCGTTCAGCCTTTGCATGGTTGTTTATTTTCTTTATTTTAAGTTCACCCTGGGGTTTTTATGCCTGAAGTGTATTTCTTATGGGTTTGATTTTTTTCTTTTTGGCTTCTCCTGGTAAAACACTGCTGTTCACAGAAATAACCACCAAGGTTAAAAAGAGGGAAAAAAATCTCCAGAGTGTGTTATAAGAAGTTTCTGGTGCCACAGAGGAGTTAAGAGCTCTGGACCTGGCCTGTGGTCAGTCCTGGCGGTACCCCACACACAGTGGCATGAGTTGGGGAAGCACATGGACTTCTCTGTGCCTCAGTTTCCTCACCTGTGAAACTGGTATCATAGTAAGAGAAGTGACAACATGAGGCTTTGGGAGACTAAATAACATGATTCATGGGCACATCAGATGAGATCCATAAAGGCTGGATTTTCTTTTTATTATCTCTGTTATTCCTTCCTTAGCATGGTAGTTAAAAACAACTGAAAGCAGGGGCTCTCAAGTCAGGTTGAGTTAACATCCGAATACAGCTGCAAACCAGCCCTGGGACCTTGAGCTCAGTTCCTTCTCAGTACTCCAGTTTCCTTCCCTGTGAAATGGGGACGCTAAGAGTACCTGACTCGTGGGGTGCTATGGTGACTAAATGTGTTAATGTATGTGAAGTATTTAGAGCAGTGCCTGGCACAAACTAATGCTCTCTAAATGTTAATTGTCGTTGTTATGATTGACATTGTTAGCCTCACTTCAGGTTTGATGGGCCGTGTTCTTCCCAAGTTCACTTCTATTTCCTGAACTCTCCATTTTAGTAAGTGGCCAGGGTAAGAGAAAAGAGGAATACTAATTTGAGACTGTAGTACTGTCTGCATCCACATAAACTCCCCTTCCAGTGAACTCTGTGTTGTAGGGAGACTTAAAAACAGGCCAAGCACAGTGGCTCATGCCTATAATCCCAGCCCTTTGGGAGGCTGAGGTGGGCGGATCTTCTGAGCTCAGGAGTTCGAGACCAGCCTGGCCAACATGGCAAAACCCCATCTCTACTTAAAATACAAAAATTATCCAGGTGTGGTGGCACACGCCTGCAATTCCAGCTACTTGGGAGGCTGAGGCAGGAGAATCGCTTGAACCCAGGTGGCGGAGGTTGCAGCGAGCCAAGATCATGCCACTGCACTCCAGTCTGGGCGACAAAGCAAGACTCCATCTCAAAAAAAAAAAGAAAAAAAGCAGGAAAACAGTGGGAGCCCTGTCCAATGGAAACTCCTTTTGCATTTATGAAGGGCCAGGGAACGTAAAGACTGAAGCTTAGAACCCCTCCAGCAGCCACTCAGGAGCAACATGGAAACATGCAATTCAAGGATGTATAGGAAATTAACAGTTCAGTAAAAGCACTTGTAACTCAATGATCTCATCTCGAGACCTCTGAGGCCGGATTGTGTTGGATTTAGGAAGTCTCTATGTCAGATTAATGAAATCTACCACCAGTAAACTGTGTGACCTTGGACAAGTGACAGAACTTTCATGATCTGTGTTCCACAGTTCTAGTGCTAACAAGTGCTCCAGGAAAAAATAAAGGGGTTGGTGCAGGTCATGGTCATACATACCAAATACATTTAGTAAATAGTGCATGCCACAATGTTAAAATGGACATCTTTGCTATAAGACTTTTCAGAGCCTTTGCAAGCTGTTGTGCCTTATACTTCTCCAGGAATAGAATTCAGGAGGCAGTTTTCCCAAGCAGATAGGCTGAGGGCCCCTCTGTCTAAACTCGTTCTGTGGTCACTGAGAAGCCCTGGATGTCAGGATCTTTTAGGACCCTTCCTTTATGAACGCTCTTTGAATTTCTATTGTTTTAAACAATGAACATGTATATATTTATTTTTCCTGTGTTTTAATTAAATTGTTTCTTTTTGAGACGGAGTCTCACTTTGTCGTCCAGGCTGGAGTACAGTGGCGCGATCTCGGCTCACTGCAACCTCTGCCTCCTGGATTCAAGCAATTCTCCAGCCTCAGTCTCCCAAGTAGCTGGGATTACAGGCACCTGCCACCACACATGGCTAGTTTTTGTATTTTTAGTAGAGATGGGGTTTCGCCATGTTGGCCAGGCTGGTCTCGAACTCCTGACCTCAAGTGATCCACGTCAGCCCCGCAAAGTGCTGGGATTACAGGCATGAGCCACTGTGCTCAGCCTTAATTTTTAACTGAGATATAACTCACATATCTAAACTTCACCTTTTTTTTTTTTTTTTTTTTTTTTGAGGCAGGGTCTCTCTCTGTCACCCAGGCTGGAGTGCAGTGGTGCGAAGGCAGCTCACTGCAACCTCCACCTCCTGGGTTCAAGTGATTCTCCCACCTCAGCCTCCTGAGTAGCTGGGACTAGCAGGTGCCTGCCACCATGCCAAGCTAATTTTGTTTATTTTTTTATAGAGACGGGATTTCATTGTGTTGCACAGGCTGGTAAACTTCACCTGAAGTGTTCAATTTAGTGTTTTTAGTATGTTCACTAAAATTGTGCAACCATAACCACCATCTGATTCCACAGCATTTTTGTCACCCCTCCCCCAAAGAAACCCCATGCCCATTAGCATCACTCCCTAGTTCCCCTCTCTCCAATATATTCCTTTCGTAATAAAAAAAAAAAAAAAAAAAAGACACATGAATTTTTTAAACAGGTTATGCATTTACCTAGTTCAGGCATCTATAGAACTCTTTCTTCTGCCTTCATGCTACATCCACCCCGTTTTCAAACCCCTAACCATTAACCACTGTAATAGTTTCATGGGAAGCCATCCAGAACTTATTTTTGCAAACATAAGTAAAATGCAAGCAGTCTATTATATTGTATGTTACTATTACAAGAATTAGTTCAGACGTGATTCATAAATAAGAAAACTATGTTAGTATAACTCGGAAGTTGCATTGTTTCATTTGCATCTAGCGGTTTCTCTATCACTGTTGTTGTTGTGTGCCTTGATGTAGTTTTCTTTATGATTCTCATGCTCTGTGTTCGTTGAGACACTTAGATCTGTGGATTTATTGTTTTCATCAAATTTGGAAATTTTTCAGCCAATATTTCTTCAAATTTTTTTCTGATATTCCACCACTGCTACCTCCCACTCCAAGTTCATAAATCTTTTCTTCTGTAGTATCTGATCTGCTGCTAATTACACCCAGGTCATTTTTCATCCCGTACATCATTTTCATCTCTAGAAGTTTGACTTGGGTCTTTTTTTTTTTTTTTTTTTTTTTTTTTAAGACAGAGCCTTGCTCTGTCACCCAGGCTGGAGTGCAGTGGCATAATCTCGGCTCATTGCAACCTCTGCTTCCAGAGTTCAAGCGATTCTCATGCCTCAGCCACCTGAGTAGCTGGAATTACAGGTGCTCACCACCACGCCTGGCTAATTTTTGTATTTTAAGTGGAGACGGGGTTTTGCCATGTTGACCAGGCTGATCTCGAACTCCTGAGCTCAGGCAGTCTGCCCACATCAGCCTCCCAAGTGCTAGTACAGACATGGCCATCGTGCCCAACCTGGGTCTTTTTTTTTATAACTTCCATGTCTGTATATAACATGTCCAATCTTCTGGCTTCTTGAACAGATAGAATCCAGTTGTAGTAAACGTTTTAATGTCCGTGTCTAATTCTATCATTCCTGTCATTTCTGGGTTCATTTTCATTGATTTTTCTCCGTGTTAAAAATCATATTTTTCTGCTTCCCTGCATGCCTGATAAGTTTCAATTGGATGCCAAACATAAATTTTACCTTGTCAGATGCTGGATATTTTTATATTCCTATAAATACTTTTGAGCTTTGTTCTGGGATGCAGTTAGGTTACTTAGAAACTGTTGGATTCTTTTGAGTCTTGCTTTCAGCCTTGCCAGTTGGGATCAGAGCAGCGTTTAGTCCAGGAGAAATTTTTTCCACTAGTGAGGCAAACCCTTCTGAGTATTCTACCCAATGCCCCATGAATTGTGAGGTTCTGCAATTCTGGCAGGTGGGATCAGGAACTATTCCCGGCTTCATGATGAGCTCTGAAGCTTGTTGCTTCTGATCTTTTCCAGTGGTTCTCTCTCAGCCCTGGGTAATTTCCTCACACCCATGTGCTTGCTCATCAGTTCTCAGGTGGCCACTCAAGGGGAACTGTGAGCAAACCTCCAGAGCGCTCCCAGCACAGCTCTCTTTTTCTGGGAGTTCTGCTCTGCCAATCCCAGCCACATTAGCCTCCCCTGACTTGTAGCTCCATCTCCCCAGCTCAGAGAGACCACGGGGCTCCACCTGGGTTTTCCCTTCCTGGAAACTCTATCCTGGGGCAGTCATTCAGCTCACCATCTGTTTCTTCTCTTGCAAGGATCGCTGTCCACGCCTGATGCCCAACGTCTTGGAAACCTACTTTTCAAACCATTTCAGCTGGGAGGGTCAATCCAGACCTTGTTACTCAATCTTGGCCAGAAGTGGAAATTCCACTGCACTGGTTCATTTGTAGTTTTTCCAGAGCATAGGCTAAGAGCAGCTGAATGTAAAATACCAAACACAAGCAAGTGCAGCAAGCCTGGTACAAGTGCAGTTCTGCTCCTAATGCCCTATGTCCTTCCTCTTCCTCAGTTTGGTTACATGTTCTATTTTGGGAGAACTAATTTTGCAATTCCCGCCAATTTTTGTGCCTTTTGCCCTTGTTTCCATAATTCAACACCTCCATCATCTCTTCATCACCTCCATCAAGATACTTTCACTTCCTTTTAAAAGCAAAGATCTCTATTTCATATAATGCTTCTCAGTTTATTATTTACATATTTGTTTTTTCACCGTGCTATCATTTTTACTAGGATTGTCACTGCTTTGGTTAATGCTGTGGTTACAAAGTGGCATTGCTTTGGGGCAGTCAGCTCTAACCCTACTTTTTCCCATAAGCTCTCTGATTTTAGTGCACGGGTTCATGTAACTCATGGCCTTTCAAGAAGGCATTATCACATGATGGCAGAAACCCTTGTGTATATTCTTTTCACAGGTAACATACTATGCACACTCCTCTGCACTTTATTTTCCTCATTTAGCTATATACCTTGGAGAGAACTTGCTTAGTCAATATATAGAAAGAGCTTCTTCATTCTTCTTCATAGTTGCCTATTATTGCATTGAATGATGTGCTGGAAATGATGGAGCCAGTTCCTTACTGGGGGCCATTTGACCTGTTTCTACTCTTTTTACAACTGCCTCCAAAATGGTTATGAAAACCCCTATATGCATATTATTTTTTATAAGTATATCTGAATGGCACATTTCCAAAAAGTAGGACTTGGGGTCAAGGGGCAAGTCTATATTTAAATTTGGTGGATATCTCCAGGTTACCCTCCATAGGGATTCAACCCATTTACATTCCCCCAAACAGTGTCTGGGAGTAGTACCTGTTTTCACAAAAACTCACCAACCCAGTGTCATCTAATGGTTGAAGTTTTTGCCAGTGCATGAAAAAATGGTGTCTCAGGCAGTAGTAATTTCTAAGTCTTGTCTCACAAGTGAGGTTGAGCATCTTTTCAGACCCTTGACTGATTTGTATTTCCTTTCCTGTGAACCCTGGTTTGAATCTGTGAACACAGGAGATTTGACTTGAAAAAGTATGCAAAAGAAAAGCAATTAGGTACTAGGCATACCAATATTTAAGCATATCATAAAGCTTCAGTAATCAAAACAACATGCTTCTAGTGTGAATACACTCACTGTTCAATAGAGGAGAACAAACAGTCTCGGAGAGAGACCCACACATTTAGTATGTAGAGAAGGTGACATCTTGAGTCAGTGGGAAAATATGAACTATTGAATGAATGGCATTGGAACAGCTAGTTAGCCATCTGGAGAAAAGTATCCCTTCCTACTACCAGAAAACAAATCCAAATGGATTGACGGTTTAAATGTTAAAAATAAAACCATAAAAATACTAGAATGAGAATAAGCACAATGTTTTATAACCTTGGAGTGGAAAAGGCTTTTCTAACCAGGACTCAGAAATCCAAAATCCATAAATGAAAAGATTGACAGGTTCAACTACAGAATTTTTTTTTTCTTTTTGGCACGGCAAAGAATACCAGAAGTCAAAACAACAAAACAAATGACAAAAAACAAGCAGACAAACAACAAAAAAAGGAAAACAAAATGACAAACTGAAAAGAAATATTTACATCTGAAGTCACAAAGAAATGCTACTTTTTCGAAAATGATTCTACTAGTCTGTGGATTGAACCTGCTCCAGAATGTGGTTCTTCTTAATCAGGATTTCAAACTCAAATATTACAGGGCCGTGCAGTGATGTAAAAGAGAGACATGAGCTAGGTATAGGGTTATAGGGAGGGTGGGAACTGTAGCAAACTGGAGACTAAACCCCCCACCAACGCTGGGGATAGAGGGGCGTTACTTGGCTTTAGCCCATTGCTGCCCCTCTAGATTGGATCCCAAAGAGACCACATCTTTCCATTTTTCAAAGTGATCCCAAAACTGTTTAATGTGAAATCTCCTTATTCTTTTTCAATATGGACAATTGATTAAACTCTCTTTGAAACACCTTGTGAAGCACACAAACACACATAAGGCTGGCTTCATGCCCACATCTTGCAATCTTGCTCCATATTTTCTTAACTGAACCACAGGTCCCGAGATGACTGGATGGAGCAAATCACAAACCAAGTGGTGACTTGGGGAACCACACAGATCACCTCCTTTGGGTTTCCCCACCTCTGGCTTATTTCATCAGTGAGGTGTGTTCCAGAGAACTTGAGTGATCGGTGTGGCAATGGTTGAGAGTGGAACCCAGTGGCCTCCTCATGGTTAAATGGAGTCGTTTCTCTGTTTCTCCCTGGCGATGGCAGCTTTTAGGCTGTCCCAGCCCAGCCAGTTTTGAGCAGTCTAAATCTTCCTGATCTCACTGCATCGGTCAAGACAGGAGCCAGGCTTGGCATCCTATGGGTTGTTGGACTGAGGCCGAGTTTCCTAATGTGAATCAGCAACTCTTCTGCACACAATGAAGTGGGTGAGGTTTCCCCATGCATGTCAGCGTTCTCACCCTGTGCAACACCGCCAGCCTGGGGGTCACCTTCCCCTCCCCTTCGTGTGTGTTGGCAGGCTTGCTGCCTTTTGCTTGAGCTAAAGTCTTCGGAATTTAGAACGTATAGAGTTTATATGGAGGGTCTTTTCGCTAGTTACATAACAAGTTAGATTTGATCACCCCATCTCAAAAAGCCACTGGAGGTAACAGGTGGAAACAGGCGGAGAGACTGAGAATGAGTTTGGGATCAGGAGGGAGTTTAGCTTACAGCAATTTGCTAAGGCAGTGCTGTCCCATAGACCCTTCTGTGATGATGGAAATGCTCTGAGTGGCTGTGCAACGTGATAGCCCCTAACCACAGGTGGCTACTGAGCACTGAAATGTGGTTAGTGCAACTGAGGAATTGAATTTTTAATTTTGTTTAATTTTAATTAATTGTAAATGCACCTACTCTATTGGGCAGCACAGGTCTAAGGGATGTTTCCAAGCTAACTCTTAAGTTGTGTTATGGACTGAATTGTTCCCCTCCCCTAAAATTCGTATGTTGAAGCTGTTACCTCCAATGTGATGGGTTTTGGTGATGAGGCCTTTGGGAGGTGTTAGGGTTAGATGAGGTCATGTGGGTGAGGTCTTCAGAATGGGAGTACTGTTCTTATAAGAAGAAGGAGAGAGCTCTCGACCTCCTTGTCTCTCCCTGAATGCACATACTGAGGACAGGCCATGCAAGGACACAGCAAGAAGGTGACCATCTGCAAGCCAGGAAGAAGACCTTCACCAGGAATCCAACCAGCTGGCACCTTGACCTTGGGCTTCTTGGACTCCAGAACTATGAGAAGTAAATATCTGCTGTTTAAGCCTCCCAGGTGACAGTGTTCTGTTACAGCAGCCTGTGCGAAGACAGGAGGTTTTTCCTAGGCGTGCAGAAGCAGAGCTGGAAAAGCTAATATCCTGAATATTTTGTTTGTTTCTCTTTTGAAGATGCTTCACCTTCTTCTCTTCTTGCCCCCACTATCAGACGAATTTTCAAAGCAAAGCAGGTCTGTGTGTGGCATCAGGAGCTGGTGAGTGACAGAAGCTGGTGCCTTCATACAGCCATCATCCCAGTAGATATTAAGGCAGCATCTCCTCTGTGCCAGGCACTGTGCCAGGTGCTGAGAAAGCAGAGGTGAGCAAGACAAATACAGTCCCTGCCCCGCTGGAGTTCACACCAGGGTTGGGAGATGGACGATAATCCAATGATGGCACAACACATGTAAAATTGCACCTGTAAAGCACTAGGACACAGGGCCAAGGCGGAGTCTGCAACCTTCTGGCTCCAAGCCTGTGCTCTTCACTCTGCCACTGGTCACATACCCAGATGCCTCAGGAGCTGGCCCACACGGTCAGTGTGTGAAGATGGCTGGGTGGGGCCTGTGACAAACTAAGGAGCCCCAGCCCTATATACCAGGGTAGCCCCACCCCATTAAAGCTGGTTATTGCAGTGCCATGGATTAGTTATTCAAAATTTAAATTTAAGAAAACAAATGCCAGAAATCTTTTATAAGAAGTTTCCCAATTAAAAAGACTTAAATTGGTAGCAACAAATTTTTAAAAACAAAATAAAATAAAACTTACTATGCAAGCCAAAGCACTTGTACAGGTTGGATTCAGGCCACAGGCTGCCATTTTGCTAACTGTGTTCTCTATCATGACCATGGAGAGAACTGATGTGAAGGCAGGGGACTCTGAGCTCAGAAGGGGAAGAAATGGGGGTTAACAAATTCAGGACAGGGTGCAAGAAGGCAGAAGGGCCACAGGTTATGGATGTGTCCTGTCTCTCTCAGCCACATCAGCTGGAAGAATAATGATGGTGTGGTTTCTAGAATAAGAGTTGAAGTGGAACGAGGGCTCAGCCCATAGAAGGAGCTTGTTGAAGACATGCTGGGGCAACTCTGCCTGGCCACCCTGTAGCTCACCAGTTACCTTGATGGGCAGCCATGGCTTTTATCCATATTTTCAGGGCAGAAGACAGGTGGAACCAGAATGAGGCCATAATGGCTGTCACCAGTGGGTGGCCAATTTGGGATTGACATAACTGTATCTCCAGGGGAAGCATGATCAGGTCCTTCGTAACATTTAAGGCTTACCTACTCCTTTTGCCCCTTCCTCTGTAAGTAGCACTGCTGTCTCTTACATCCTTTTCCTCATACCTCCCATTCATTCTTTCTGCAGGGTTACTAACTTTCTTATTCTCTACACTTAACACATCTTTACATTTTGCCTGTATCGCCCAAGCTCCTTGCCTGCTCACTAAGTTTTTATAACACTTCCTCTGCGTTTCATTCACCCCATCTCTTTTTCTTTTTTCTACAACACATACTTGAACACCGCTAAATATTCAATTAAGAATTATTGAATACAGGCCGGGCACGGTGACTTACACCTGTAGTCCCAGCACCTTGGGAGGCCAAGACGGGCGGATCACGAGGTCAGGAGACTGAGACCATCCTGGCTAACATGGTGAAACCCCGTCTCTACTAAAAATACAAAAAAAATTAGCCGGGCGTAGTGGCGGGCGCCTGTAGTCCCAGCTACTCAGGAGACTGAGGCAGGAAAATGGCATGAACCCAGGAGGTGAAGCTTGCAGTGAGCCAAGGTCGTGCCACCGCACTGCAGCCTAGGCAACTGAGCAAGACTCCGTCTCAAAAACAAAAAAAAGAATTATTGAATACGGTACAATTGAACACATTACAATAGCATTCTTACAAAGTTCTATGTATGTTAAAGTCCTGAAAAACAAAATTCTACGTGTAAAATGGACTGATATGTTAGAACAGAGGTTAGCAAACTTTTTCTGCAAAAGAGCCAGAGAGTAAATATTTTAGATTTTGAGGGTCATCGGTCTCTGTCCCAGTTACTCGTAACTCTGTCATTGTAGCTTGAAAACAGCCATAGTCAATACGACAATGAATGGCCAAGGCTGTCTTCCAAGACAGTCTTATTTACAAAAGCAGGTGGTAGGTTGGATTTGGCTGAGCTATGTGTTCTAGGGTCATATTATTAAAACCAGATCTTATCTGCCGGAATGTTTGGTTGGATATTTGAAAGTCAGGTAGGACCTGGGAATGGTATTCCTTTTGCTGGACTCTCCACACGTTGCAGAATGTCTGCACCTCTGTCACCTGCCCACTAAATGCCACTAGTGTCCCCAATAAAAGTGTCCCCATGAATTTCCAGGCACCCCTTAGGGGTACTGCAGCCACCCAACCACTGGTTTACACAGTGGCAGGTTCAGACATGGGGAGAGATGGCTGTGGTGTAGGAATGAACATCTGTCATTCACTCAGCAAACATTCACCAGTGTAGGCTCCATTGCAGGCAGCGTGCTAAGCGTGGGCCACGCAGCCCCAGGCTAACAGTCAAACCCCACCTTCATGGAATTTATATCCCAGGGAAGAGGATACAGGCAGAGCATGAGTCTAGTTGACCTGCCATAACGAAATACCATGGTCTGGGTGGCCTAGACAACAGAACTTTATTTTCTCACAGCTCTGGGGGCTAGAAGTCCCAGATGGAGGTGCCAGCAAATTCTCTTCCTTGTGAGGGCTTGCTTGTATGTGCTCGCTCTGTGAGCACGTGGCCTCTCCTCTTTGAGTTCACAGAGAGAGAAATCTCTGGTGTCTTCTTTTTTTGAAAGACAGAGTCTTGCTCTGTAGCCCAGGCTGGAGTGCAGTGGTGCAATCATAGTCACTATAATCTCAAATGCCTGGACTCAAGCGATCCTCTCATCTCAGCCTCCTGAGTAGCTGAGACTACTGGTGTGCACTAGACTGCTGCTTCTTATAAGGACACCAGTTATGACCTTGCAACTCTTATGACCTCATTTAATCTTCATTACTTTCCTGGAGGCCCTGTCTCCAAATACAGTCACATTGGGGGTTATAGCTTCAGTGTACGAATCTGGGGGCCACAATTCAGTTGACAACACACAGTGGGTAAGGAAATGAGCAAATGACAAGATGATGTCAACTGTGATGAGTGCTCCAAGGAGAATAAACAGGGAGATGTAACAAAGAGAAACCAGGAAAGATGCTAGGCTCTCTGAGGAAGTGACAGTGGAGCTGGCACTTGCTAATTCGGAAGAGCCAGCCGTGGGTCACAAGTGTCACCAGCGGATAGGAGGCCAAGTGGCTGAGGAGCCAAGAGGAGAGGGGTAGGGAATGAGGTGGCTGGTGCTGAGGCACCAGGAAGCCATGGGGTTCTAAAACAGGGCAGGTGATCTGGTTTGCATCTCAGAAAGACCAGTTGACTGCTGGGATAAGTGGACTATGGGTGGATAGCAGGGCCTGCAAGGAGGCCAGGAGGAAGCTCTCTCCTGAGGCAGTGCCCGACCTGTGGCTGCCTCTCCCTTCCCCTCCCCTTCTCTAGGTCAGACACAGTGAAGCCAGTATTCACAAATGTACCTGTGACAATGCCTGCCAGATCGCAGTGACCCCATTCAGAAAATTCTAGAACTATCACAACTTATCCTTTTACTCCCAAAGGAACGAAGGCCCAGAGCACGGCTTTGATGTCATTGCTTTTGTGTCACTTGTTTATCATTGCGTTTGTTTACCGTTTTTATTTCTGACGTTTCCATGAAATGAGAACTGGGCCCACAACCAGGGTCTGCACCTGCAGAATTTGTTGAAAAGGTCATACAAGAAATCTCGCTGCCATCTGATCGTTGGCAGGGGCGGGAGTGGGGGTAGGGGAGTGGAATGAGAAAAAGGGAAAAAAAAAATGCACCAAATTTTAAAAACCAGTACAAACACACAAAAAATGCAGAGTCCTGTCCAAGGTACAAGTCCCTGCCCTGCTAATTCCTTAGAGATAAAAGGAGAGCAGCCTGCTCCCAGCCCCAGCCTTCTGTTGAGGAATTGAAAGGGGTAATTAAGGGATAGGGGAAATACAGCCTCAGGCAGGGAACCACTTATTAGGAGAGAAGCACAGACAGACACACAGACCCTGTAACTCCTTAGTTCAGAGAGGATGCGCAGCCAGGACAGAAGCCAGGCAATGGGATACTCAGTGTGTACCCTTAAAGCAAACCAGATTTTTGCGGCTCCTGAAAGTTCAGGTGGTAAAGCGGGGACTGGAGCCCAGATTCCACCCGCCTTTGAGTTGTGTGCTTCTTTCCCTGGGAACGTGCAAGGAATTCCTGATTTTTGCATTATATCCCATTCAGTAGCTTACACATGTCCCGGGAAGGCAGCTTAGCCCCCTAGTCCTGAATCCACCTGCCTTCTTACGCTGCTTTTTATTTTTCATACATTTATTTTAAACCACATCAGTGCTGTTAGTGTGTATCTTTCCCGAACTTTCTCTGTGTATGCATTTACAAGCTTATTTTTCTTCTCACCAGTAGAAAATACTGTTTTTTTAAACATAAGTAGTATTTTGGTGTGCATCTTGTTTTATAAGTTGTCTTTTATATTTTTCACCAAGTAACATGTCTCGGAGATCTCTCAAAGTCGGTTCGAACAAACCCACTTTAGTCTCTTGTTTGGCTCCTGCAGGCACTGCAGTACTGCATTGAGAAAGCCAGATGCCGGGGTTGAATCCCCACCTCTGCACTCACTGACTGAGACTGGATTTTCTCATCTGTGAAATGGGATCCATAGGAGTAGCTTTTGTGAAGCTGTATGGGATAATATACACATAGGGCTTAGGACAGGGCCTGGGACAAAGTCAAGTGCTTCCTTGCATTGGTTATCATGGTTATTGTCATGGCTATACCATGGCATTCAGCCATTCCCCTTGAAATGGGCAAAACTTCCCACATTTCACTGTTTTCACAGAGAAGCCTGCAGTCTCGAATTTCGGTTGCTGCAGCCATTTGCTGTCCCTGTATGTGTCTCCCTTTGTGGCAGCCAGGGCGCCCTTCCAATTCCTGCAGCAGGCCTCGCCAGGTCTCGCCACACTTTGCATCTCTGCTACTCCAGCCCTAAATTGTAGCCTGTAAGAACTGGCAGCTCAAAAAGATTGTGCAACCCCCAAGACCAAAGCTCAGGGCCATCCCAGCTGCTGCTGCATGCGGGCCCTAGCCGGCTGCCTGACCTTTAGGTCAGTGGGTATTTTTGATCACTCAGGAGCAAGAGAAGAGAGCCAAGAGGAGGCAGATACCGAAGCCTACTAGAGACAACCCAGGATCTCAGAACTATATTTCTAGAAGGGGTGATAGACATCATCTAGGTCAGAGGTCAGTTCAAATAGGAAAATCTTTAGGCTTTGCAGGCTATACAGTCTCTGTTGCAACTGTTCAACTGTGCCAGTGCACTGTGAACATTGCTCTAGATGACACATAAACAAATGGCATGGCTGCGTTCCAATAAAACTTTATTTACAAAAACAGGTGACCAGCCCACAGACCATAGTTTGCCAACTCCTGATATGGGTTAGTCTAAGTCAGTCCATCCCGGGGCCTGGATGAGTTGCTATGGCTGCCTTTAGTGCTGTTCCTGACACTGAATCATACACAATGACCCAGAGTAGCAGGACTGTATTTCTTGCCCTTCTTGCAGACAAGGTGTCAGGGAGAGGCAATCAACTAATTCTAGCCACTGAATTGAGAGTGGAAATGATCATGTCACGCCCAGGCCAGAGCATTCAATGGCCAGTTCAAGACTCTGCCAGTGTTCAAATTGAAGGCTGCTCCTTTAACTGGTGCCCTTGAGTGACTCCAGTGAACAGAGTCCCTGATGATTCTCAGTGGACATATAGCATGAAAGATAGATCAACTCTGAGTTCAAGCCAGTGGGATATTGGGGATGTTTGTTACCACATCATACCATAACCTCTCCTGACTGATTTATTGGCACAAGAGATTATTTAACATGGAACGTGAAAGTGACACTCAAAGTCATTGGGTCACATAGTGAGGAAGCCATTCCCCTTTCTGTCATCTGTGAGCCCTTCTGATTCAGTGATAAAGGGAGGAAGGAAGTCTCTCTTTGGTGCTAATATGTCTTCAGTGTGTCTCTAATCCCTGCAAATATTTCTTTTTAACAAGATGAGAGGAAACCCCAGGTTTAAGGTCTTTGGCAGACAACAGTATTTAGCTAGAATTAAAAACATTTGCTCCCTACATATTTTTTGTGTTTTGTATTTATCATTAATGGCAAGTGGTATTGATTTTCTATTTACAGTAATAATGTAAAGTCTTCTCACACAAATTTATTTAAGTGAAAACAATGAATGATTATATGGATAGGGTTCAGGAAAATGTAAGTCAACATTAAGCTGATATAAGGGAAATTTTTTTATTTTTTATTTTTCTGAGACAGAGTCTCGCTCTGTTGCCCAGGCTGGAGTGCAGTGGCGCGATCTTGGCTCATTGCAAGCTCTGCCTCCTGGGTTCACGCCATTCTCCTGCCTCAGCCTCCCGAGTAGCTGGGACTACAGGCACCCACCACCATGCCTGGCTAATTTTTTGTATTTTTAGTAGAGACAGGATTTCACCGTGTTAGCCAGGATGGTCTCAATCTCCTGACCTCGTGATCTGCCCACCTCAGCCTCCCAAAGTGCTGGGATTACAGGCGTGTGCCACTGTGCCCAGCCTAGAAGGGAAATATTAAATAAAATAATAGGCCAGGTAGTTTGAGACTATTGTAAAAACTATGTGGGGGCAGGGAGATGAGTGGAGTCTGGATGCAGGAATCTTGCTCAGTATCTTCCTTGCGTAAGTGTGCAAGTGGAGGCTCAGAGAAGGGATGTGCTTTGCTGTGGGTGAACCAGCTTCCCGGGACCAAGGCGAGGAGGGATCCCCAACTTTGCAATTCAGAGGCCAGGCTATCCTTGTGCCCAAGGCCCTGTCCCCACCAAAGTTAAAAGGAAAACTGATGAATGCCAGTAAGTCAACAAAATCGCCTGGATGCATTTCCTAAGACTCTCATAACAAATCGCCACAATCTGGGTGGCTTTGAAGAATGTAAGTTTATCATCTCACAGTTCTGGAGGACAGAAGTCTGAAATCAAGGATTGGCAAGGTTGGTACCTTCTGGAAGCTCAGAGGGAGCCTGCCCCATTCCTTTCTCCTGGCTTCTGGTGGTGGCAGGCACTCCTTGGCAATCCTTGGCATATAGAGGCTTCACACCAATCTCTGCCCCCATCACCACATGGCATTCTCTCTGTGTGTCCGGGTCCAAATTTCCGTCTTCTTATGAGGACACCCTAATCCATTATGACCTCATCTTAATTTGACTACATCTGCAAAATAAGATCACATTTACAGCTACTGGGCCTTAGAAGATGAACATAGCCTTTCAAGGGACACAACTCTACCCACGACATCACCCAGCCAGGGTCCCTGGCTGAGCTGCAAGAGGCTTGGGGCCAAGAACTGCGTCCTGTCCCTTAGCTGTCTGGGCTTAGCAAAAATTGAAACCACCCAAGTGAAAGAGGTCGGTCAAGGATCCTGCTGCTCAGCTGGCTTGCATTAGTCTCAGTCTGAGACGGTGGCGGCAAAGATGGTCTAGGCCCCAGCAAGTGAGGCAGCAAGAGGCCAATGCCAGCAAAGGTCAGGGCTCGCTCTTTAAGTATAAATAGAACCTTCTTCCCGGCCACCCCCTCCCATAGCCACACAATATCTCTTTCAAAGATCTCAAAACACTGAAGCAGACCATACCAAATTGACTTTATTGTTTTAAAACCAGCCCCTTCTGTCTGCCACCACCCGCCACCCCTTCCCCAAGGGGAAGAAAAAATTCATAATAGATGTCTCTCCAGCATGCACCTCTGTTCTCCTCTCTCTAATGGCAGCTCAGGACCCTGAGGCAGTGACGCTTAATAATGTATCCTAATAGTCAGCGTTTGTCTGACAAATACCTAGAGACCACAAGCCTAATCAGGGCCATTGTGAATTAGTGGCCAGTGTAGTGATGGGTGCTGAATGATCATAAAAATAGCTAACACTGGGCCAGGCTTGGTGGCTCATACCTGTGACTTTGGGAAGCTGAGGCAGGAGGACTCCTTGAGGCCAGAAGTTCGAGACCAGCGTGGGCAACATGGTGAAACCCTGTCTCTGAAAAAAAAAAAAAAAAAAAAATGAGCCATGTATGGTGGCATGCACCTGTAGTCTTAGCTGCTTGGGAGGCTGAGGTGGGAGAATCACTTGAGCCTGGGCAGTCGAGGCTGCAGTGAGTTGTGATTGTGCCACTGCACTCCAGCCTGGGTGACAGAGTAAGACCCTATCTCAAAAGAAAGAAAAAAAATGCTCACACTGAATGAGGGCTTCTGGGGACCACAGACCAGGCTGAGCACTTGGCCAGTATTCACTCCCTTGGTCACCACTTCAGTGTTTGCAGCAAGTTGTTGCCATTTGACAGATGAGAAAACTGAGACTCCAAGGGAGGAAGCGAGAAAGCTGGGAGGTGGCGTAACCAGGATCAGAGCCGGGACTAGCATGAAGCAAGAGAGGCACTGGCTCCAAGTGCAAAATGTAACAGAGTGCCAGGAAATTCAGTCATGGATAACTATTTTAATGCACTATTTAAAATAGCCAAAGTTCGTGCAAAACCTCCCTGATGAACAAAGTATCAAATTTTGAAATAAAGACTGTTTGTTTTGTGACCCAGCAATATTGTGCAACAGGAATGGTCGTTTCCAATCAGCCCAGAGTTCTGGCGCACACGGGCATCATGGTCCTGCCATGGCAGGGTGAGGAGGGCAAGCAGACAGATTTGGCAACACAGGGATTGTTATAAAGTCATGCTTTTTGATAATAGTGTTTTTAACTTCTTCCACTTGCTTCATAGTATTGGAGGATATTTTAGTAAATGCATATAAGAGTGTGCATTTTTCCTTTTGCCTCAGGCTTCAGTACAGATAAGTTCAGTGCCAATCAGGACACTTCTCCAGGCAGCCGGAATCCAAAGTTCTTGCTTTATTTATTTCCTTCTGGTAGGTTCTACAGTTTTGCACACACCACCTGTGTCACCTGCATAACCAAGTACAGGGGTTCAGAATGTGGACACAACCCAGATCACCTAAATGCAAATCCCAGTTCTGCCAGTTATCAGCTGTGTGATGGGTAGGGGCTTTGTTTTTCTGGACCTCTATTTCCACATTGGTAAGATGCAAATGATGGGTGTATTAGTTTGTTTTCACACTGCTATAAAGAGCTGACCGAGACTGGGTAATTTATAAAGGAAAGAGCTTTAATTGACTCATAGTTTAGCATGGCTGGGGAGGCCTCAGGAAACTTACAATCACGACGGAAGGTGAAGGGGAAGCGAAGCACCTTCACAAGGTGGCAGGAAGAAGAAGTGCCAAGTGAAGCAAGGAGGAGCCCTTTGTAAAACTATCAGATCTCGTGAGAACTCACTCACTGTCATGAGAACAGTATGGGGGAAACCACCCCCATGGCTCAGTTACCTCCACCTGGACTCTCCCTTGACACCTGGGGATTATGGGAATTGAGGAGTATAATTCCAGATGAGATTTGGGTGGGGACATAAAGCCTAACCATATCAATGGGAATTCTACTCATCAGCAGGTTGTTGTAATGATTAAATGAGTCAAAACGCATGCAACACCGAGAATAGACATGGCACAAAAGAAGCACCCCACGTTCACTGGTATTATTACGTGTTGCATTGTTATGTGTTGCATTGTATTATTAGTTTTCCATGACTTCTATAACATTACCACAAACTTCGTGGCTTAAAACAACATAAATTTGTTATCTTCCCATTTTGGACTTCAGAAATCTCATTGCACTAAAATCAAGGCATCAGCAGAGCTTCTGGAGCCTCTAGGGGAGCATCTGTTCCCTTGCCTTTTCCAACCTCTCAAGGCTGCCCCCAGTCCTCGGCTTGTAGCCCCTTCCCCAAGGCAGCTACAATGGGTTGATCTTCTGTAGTCCCACCTCTCTCTTTCTGCTGCCTCTCTCTGCCACTTGTGAGGACCCTGGTGATTAAATTAGGCCATCCCAGGTAATCCAGGATCACCTCCTGATCTTAAGCTCAGCTGTTTAGCAACCTTAATTCCATCCGAAACCCTAATTTCCCTCTGCCACACACGTAACCTAAATATCCACAGGTCCTGGGATTCGCATTGGATATCTTGGTGGGTAGGAGCATTTGTTCTCTCTACCACACGTGTTCATCATTCAACAAGTATTTATTCACAGCATCCACTGTGCACCAGAATTGGGGGTTACAGCAGTGACAAAACAGATAAAAACTGCCCTTGCAGAGTTTACATTCTAACGGGGAGAGGTAGATGTATATATATTTTTAATTTTAAGTAAAATTCATAGTGTTTCTGATGGTGATGGGTTCATGTACAAAAAATAATAGAGCAAGGGAGAGAATCAGGAAGCCGATGGTTTTAGGTAGGGGTGGGGCGGTCAGGGAAAAAAGTCAACTACTGGCTGGGCTCAGTGGCTGTAATCCCAGCACTTTGGGAGACCAAGATGGGAGGATCACTTGAACCCAGGAGTTCGAGACCAACCGGGGCAACATGGCAAGACCCCGTCTCTACAAAAATTAGCCAGGTATGGTGGCATGTACCTATAGTCCCAGCTACTCAGGAGGCTGAGGTGGGAGGATTGCTTGAGCCCAAGAGATTGAGGCTGCAGTGAACTGTGATCGCACCATGGCACTCCAGCCTAGGTGAAAGAGTGAGACCTTGTCTCAAATAAATAAAAATAAAAATATGAACTACTGCTTCTGCCCACAAGGATGCTCTGGGGACAGGTCCACATAGGGCAGAGGAAACCCCGAGGGGTCTGTGTGTGTGTGTGCACGCGCACACACACAATGTTCATTGTGATATAAAATTTACCAGCTTAACCATTTTTAAATATACAGTAAGGAGAGTGAACTGTATGTACTACTTTGTGCAACAGATTTCTAGAACTTTTCCATCTTGCCAAACTGAAACTATATCCATTGAACAACTAGTCCCCATTCCCCGCACACAGCCCCTGGCAGCCACCGAGGACTTCCTGTTTCCAAGAGTGTGAGTACTTTAGATACCTCCTGTAAGTGGAATCATACAGTATTTGTCTCCTGAGGGGCTTTTGTGAAGACAGTAGGGGCTTCTCGAAAGAGGAGAAAAACAAACAGAAAAAAACATTGATCTTTTTCACAGCTACTGGGCCTTAGGAGATGAACTTAGCCTTTCAGGGGATGCAACTCTACCCACGACAGCCGGGGTCCCTGGCTGAGCCACAAGAGGCTTGAGGCCAAGAACTGCGTCCTGTCCCTGAGATGGCTGGGCTTAGCAAAAAATCAGAGCAGATGTTGAAAAAAAAAAAAAAAAACAATTCTGTAACAGTGAGTTTCTAACTATTTTGACCTAGACCAGGTGTAGGCTAACTAAAACCCTCAGGCCAAATCTGCCTGCTGTCTCTTTTTGTACCACCAAAGAGCTTAAAATGGGTTTTACATTTTCAGATGGTTGAGGAAAAGAATCAAAAGAAGAATAATATTTCATGGCACATGAAAATGATATGAAATTCAAATTTCAGTGTCTACAAATAAAGTTTTATTGGCACATGGCCACATCCATTCATTATGTATATTGTCTGTGGCTGCTTTCCTATCACAAAGGCAGAACTGGGTCGTTGCAACCAGAGACCATATGACCAAAGTAGAAAATATTTACCATCTGTCCCTTTAAAGAAAATGTTTTCCCGTCCCTTGATCTAGACCAACAGAAAGAAATGTGCTTTATATTTTAACCCTGAGCTGGCACTTGGGCATGAATATACCTACAATTGAAACAAAGTATCAACAAAATCACACCCTCACTGCCTGGGATAGGTGCAATATTCTCAATTCTCTTTTTTTCTATTCCTGAGGCAGGGCATCTTGTAGAGATAAAAGACACAGATTGTGGAGTCAGCCTGCCTGGGTTCACATCCTGGTTTTGCTGTTAGCTGTGTGACTGTGGGATATTGTTTTGTTTCTCTGTTTCCCAGCTTCTTCATCTCATAGGGTCATTGTGAAGATCAAATGCTTTTTTTTTTTTTTTTTTTTTTTTGTGACAGAGTCTTGCTCCGTCACCCAGGCTGGAGAGCAATGGTGCGATCTCAGCTCACTGCAACCTCCACCTCCTGGGTTCAAGTGATTCTCCTGCCTCAGCCTCCTGAGTAGCTGGGATTACAGGCACCCGCCACCATACCCAGCTAACTTTTGTGTTTTTAGTAGAGACGGGGTTTCACCATCTTGGCCAGGCTGGTCTCAAACTCCTGACCTCAGGTGACCCACCCACCTTGGCCTCCCAAAGTGCTGGGATTACAGGCGTCAGCCATCGTGCCTGGCAAAGATCAAATACTTAATAGACGCAATGTTTAGCCATGCTTGGTGCAGACTGCACCAGGTAAATGTTTGCCATTTTAAGCACAGAAGGTCATCTTTTCTACAGTATTGGTCCTATCCGCTAAATTCATTTCATGCACACTAGCAGGTCTTACCCAGTTTGCAAATACTGTTCCGTAAAGAAGTGGGAACGGTCTTTGCAGTCTTTGAAGAATGGTATGTTCCAGTTAGAGCCTGTCTCCGGATCTCCCTCAGTGGGGGATCTTGGGCGAGCTCCTTCCACAGTCTGAGCCTCAGTTTTCTGGTCTGTCGAAGGGGAATTGCTGTACCTCTCCTGTAAAGCCAAACTGAGGACTAGTGAGAAAACGCAGAGTTGGGGCTCCGCACAGGGCCAGCCCTCGGGGACATTCAGCACTGCTTTCACTATTTCCTGTTTTGTTATACGCTCTGCTGTTACACAAGAAAAATAGCAACCATACGGCAGCAACTGTTCTAATTGCATCACACGGGTAGCTCCTCTCATCACAGCAACACAACAGGTAGGGACTGAAACACAGAGACATGAAGCAAGTTGCCTGAGGTCACACAGGTCAAGAAGCTTGGGTCTCAGCTCAGAGTCAGTGGTGGCTGGCTGAGAGTCAATGCTGTTACCACTGTCACTGCACTAAAACTTGTCTTGAACTGTCACTAGAAATGGGAGTGTCTGGGGGTTAGCGGGGAGGTTAAAAAACAAAAACCTGTAGACCACTGTGACTTAGGACTTATGTAACCAGCGTCTTATCACTGGACAGTACATGTTCTGAGGGCCTGCCAAGGGTTTCACAGAACACGTGCGGCTCCGCTGTGTGCTCACAGCTGCAGGGGGCCAGAAGCACCCTGTGGGGTCCCAGCAGGTAAGGAGCTTAGGCCTGGCTGGAGGATAAACCACCCTCCACAGGGAAGTTAGATAACCAGCAGGTGGGTGCAGCCCCCAGCTCCCTGCTCCTCCTGCCAGCCCGCTGAAGCAGTCCCACCCCTGCGAGTTAGAATTCTACGGAAAAATCTGATTTCTGTTCTCTAGTGTTTAAAGAACCCCCGATCCTAAGGAAATCTGAAAACTTTGGCAACTGGAAACTGGAAACTCCAACCTGCCAGAAAAGCCTCCCTCCCGATGCTCTTTCCTTTAATACATCTTACGTTGTTTTAAAGAGTTAATACCTGCACATAGTACAGAGGTAGCAGTTAAATCTGCGTCCCACTTTTAACCCACAGCCATCCAAATCTCTTCCCCAGAGGCAGCCCCCATCACCAGTTTCTTCTGTGTCCTTCAAGAGATAGTCTGTGCTCTTCTAAGCATTCATGTATATTGAACACTTTTATACAAATGGTAAAAACCTAACCCTAAACCTACCAGGACTCATAAGCTTTAAGCAACTGTTCTGGTCTGCTCTTTTTATCACTGAGTTGCAGTGCCAGGTTCTGAATTCTGTCTGAGAGAACTGGACCAATCAAGGAAGCCATTGGCAAATTTCATTCAATGAACATCTTGTTAAACTCAGTAGGAAGGTGTGCAGGGATCAATTAGTGATGCCTGCCATGACCACGGGAGGGAAGTTTTAGGATAGGTGCTCAGATTGTTCTCCCTCAGTCTAGTAAATGTTTCCTATACTTTGAATATATTATACATGGCTTTGTCACATCAAAATTCCACCTTGATGATTATTCGATTTTTTAAAATTTACAGACTTCCTTTGGTTCAAAAGTAAATTCATTTTAAAAGCCAAATTTATAGCACTACCTTAAATGGAAAGCCAGTATTGTTTGCCATAAATGGAAGGTAATTGGTAAGAATAAATTCACTGAAAATAAAATTATAAAATAAATATAAAATTGGTACGAATATATTCACTAAAAATTAAATTATAGCCAAGTATCCAATCTGAAGACTGTTCTCACTTAGACACAGAGAGATTAGCGAGTGTGAGAGATGTTCTCCTTAACCCAGGAATAATTAATCCTAATGTAATACTCACTTCCAGGTGTTCCCTCATTAAGTGCTTACAACTCCCGTATAAGGTAGAAATTATTATCACATCTATTTTATAGAAGAGGAAACTGAGGCATGGCAAGAGGCAGTGATAGGTGCAATGTCGCTCAGCTAATGAGTGGTAAAGCCAGGAGTTGGACCCCAGCCAGCTGTCTAGCTCCAGACTCCAAGCTCTTCACTTCTGAGCTAGGCTACTTATTAGATTGATTAAAAGACAATTAAAAGGAAAGTCATCTAAAATTATCTTTTGTATCATCACTGGTGGCTTCTGTCACACTTTGGCAGCCCTAGATTGGTAGAAAGAGCAAAACTGGACTTTAAGACGTAAGTCTGGATTCTAACCCTGTCTTTGTTACAAATTCGTGTATGACCCTGGTCATTCAGCCTCTGACCCTCCATTTCCCCATCTGCGAAGTACAGGAGTTAGGCTATATTTGCGCTTCCAGATGGCAGGAACCATCCCTTATCTCAAAGAACCCACAGCACCTTGCACACATTATCAGTTAGAATTCATTCAGCCACCAGCAACAGAGAACCCAGTGTTCCAGCTTCCCTCTGTCGGTCTGCCCTGCTATACTTGGACTTAGCTTTTTCATCCTTATGCCTCTGTCACCTCATGGTCACAAGACAGCTGCTTCACCTGCAGCCGTCACCTCCACATTACAGGAAGGCATGAGAGAGAAGCAAGAAGGAGCAATGCCACAATCAGGAAAGCCGAAGTTTTCAGGTTTTGCTTTAATGGCTGGATTGGTGTTATATGGCCACTCTTGGCTGCAAGGGAGATAAAGAAGTGATTATTTTTACCTGGGTACGTTGCCACTCCAGTTGGATTTTCTTAACAAGAAAGGAGAGAAAAGAGATATTGAGTAGACACCCATTGGGCGACTGTAAATACTTAAAGAAGGAAAGGAGAGAGGGAGGAAGGGGAGGGTTAATCCTTCAGACCCCTTCCAGCTCTATAGAGCTGTGATAAAAGAATGTTCATCCTGCCCTCTTACAGAGCTCTGGGCCCAAGAGTATGAATGTTATATTTTTCCTTAAAAGGGTTTCTCTGTGAACTTCTACATGTTGAGGCCACTTTTGTTTTTATTGGCAAACTTATTCCAGGGGAATGAAAGTTCATCGCAGTGCAGATGTATATTTAAGTACGACAGGAGGCACAGGCAGGGGACCCACGGAAAGGGAATGTTTTAAAAGGGGGAGGCCAACGTTCAGGCTGGGAAGGGCACACGGGAGTCTCAGGAAGGAGGTGTCAGGTGCCTTCCAACACAGCCAAGGACTGGAAGTAGCCCTGAAGCCAGTCCGTCATTCTTTTGTGGAGCCTCTCAGCATTCTGTCTTCAGACGGTGGTGTTTATCCTTTCATTTATGACCGGGCCTGACTTTGCACTGTTTCCTGTCACTTTCTAGCTGGGTAGCCTTGGACAAGTTTCTTCACCTCTCTGTTCCACAGTATCCTTGTCTATAAAATGGGCTGATGATAATACGCATTTCATAGAATTGTTGTGAGGATTAAATAAGTTAATACGTATAAAGCTCACAGAAACTTTGCTGACACATAATAAGTTCTCAGTCTTACCACACCGTCATCATTATTGCCGTTATCATCATTGTCCCGTCTGAGTGGGTCAGTGGAAGCTGACACCTTCCCAGTCAACGTTGAGTAGTTTTTGAGTAGTTATCTCACTTTTTTAGTGATCAAGAGGATATTGATAGGATATAGATATTGATAGTTCAACATCATGAGGTGTTTGGATCCAAACAAAGTTGTCCAGGTTGTCCAGTAATAGACTATCCTTTTGACCACAGACTTGAATCTGTGTTTCTGGAGACAGGGCACTAGGGAAGTGTTCATGGGGTGTGCTGGTGTGGACAAAGCTGGATACTGTTTATCAGCACAGCCAACCCTTCCCACTGGGGCTCTGCTTTTGATTTTACACAACTCCAGGGGGCACCATTCACATCAAAGTCATCGTAGACTCAGTCATCCAGACGATTTTCAACATATGGCGTTAAGGTGTCTTGAGAAAGCGAGAGGCCTTTCTCTAGTGGGGCTGCTTTCCATATGCTCTGGTCCACACTTCCAAGAGCCACAGATAGCCGATGAACCCTTCTTAGACTTATTCATTCATTCAGCATATGTTGGGTGATACCTTCTGTGTGCCGGGCATTGTTCCAGGCACTAGAGATGCATCCGTGCACCAAGTAGACAACAGTCAATACTTCCAGTGAGAAAGACAGACAAAAATCAATATTTGTAATAGAATAAATAAGTATATTGTATTGTAGGGTGAAAAATGCTATGAATGAGGAACAAAGTAGAGTCTTTGTCGGGGGGTGGGGGTGATAGCAAGTTGCACTGTTCAACCAGGTGGTTAGGCTAGGTCTCACTAAGAAGCTGGCATTGAGCGCATGATTCATTCAGCCATCACATTTTTGTAGAACGCTGTTCATTTTTTAATTCCTTCACTCAGCAAACATTTATTGAGGGCATGCCAAGTGCTTAACTAACATTCTCTCATTTCATCTCACAAAAATCCTGTAATTACTGGTATTTCTCCCATTTTGTAAGTGAGAAATTTGAGTCACAGGGAGACAGAGTGACTTGCTCAAGGTCATACAATCAGGGAACAGCATAACCTGTTACTAAATCCAGGACTGAGACACTGCCAAGGATGCGTAAATAGGCAGCTTCTCACTGTACTCATCTAGAGAGGGAAAACAATACTAAACAGATCATCATGTACCTAATTATGTCATTGCAATTGTGGTAATTGCTATAAAGGAAGAGTACAAGGGGCTTTGAGGAACCGTAATTGGGCCTGGGGAAATAATAAGCCCAGTGTATGGACTGGTGATTGCTGTGTAACAAAACACCCCAAAATGCAGTGGCTTAAAACAGCAATAATGTGTCATTTCTCATAATGTCTTGGGTTGACTGGGCTCAGCTCGGTGGTTTTCCAATCTTCCTGGTGATACTTACGGCCACACGTAACAGTTGCATTCAGCTGAGATGCCCAAGAAAGCTATCCTCATTCATCTGGCAGCTGGTGCTACTCTAGGCTGGGGCACCTCGGTTCTCTTCCACATGGACTCTCTTCCTCCGGATATCCAACCAGCTTCCTCATAGCATAGTACTGGGTTCCAAGAAAGAGAAGGTGGAGACTGCCAGCTCTTTTAAGGCCTGGGCTCAGAAGTCCCAGAACATCATTTCTGCCACATGCTATTGGTCAGAGCAAGTCACAAGGCCAGCCCAGATTCAAGGAAAGGGGAAGATGTGGGAACAGTATACGCATACAGGGATCAGAAGAATTCTTGCCAGCCATATTTGAAGGCAACCTACAACATCCTGTCTTTAAAATGTCTCACAAGTTTCTAGATTAACTGGAGCACAGTGCTTCCATGGATTTGTTACCGTGAAGACGTTCCGCCTGAAGCTGCCCCTGTCTTCTTCCTCAACTCTTTTCATATTCATCTACATGAACAATGGAATTGCTGTGGAACCAAGAGAACTTTTGTCAGGAATTTGCAGGGGCCTGTTTTTGAGAATTTTTTTTCACCATCAATGGTATATGCAGGTTTGGGAATAGTGTTAGGGTATATGTCCAGCTTCTATAACAAAGACCAAAACTAACAATGATTCGATAAAGTAGTGGTTTATTTCTCTCTTATGTAACAATTGGGTGTTACAGAGGAGGAGACTCAGACTCCTCTCATTTTGCTGTTCCACAAGCCTGTGTTGCTATCCTCTTCTATACGACAGCTAACGTCTTAAGACTAATGTCTTGGTCCATTTGGGCTGCTATACAAACAGAATATCATAGACTGAGTAGCTTATCAACAACAGACATTTACTTCTCACAGTTCTAGGGACTGAGAAGTCCAAGATCAGGGTGCCAGCAGGTCAGGTTCAGGTGGGGACTCTCTTCCTGGTTCATAGACCACCAACTGTCTTTTTGTTGTGTCCTTACATGGCAGAAAGAAGAGAGCTTTCTGGGGCTTCTTTTATAAGGGTACTAATCCCCTTCATGAGGGCTCCACTTTCGTGACCAAATCACCTCCCAAAGATCTCACCTCCAAATACTTTCATGTTAGGAATTAGCTTTCAACATGTGAATTTGGGAGGGACACATTCAGTCTATGACACCATGATGACTCACCGCCATGTCCTAATCCAGCCAGAGGGAAAGATGGGGCACACTTTCCTTTGAAGGGCAAAACCCACATGTTGCAGACAACACATCTACTGGTGGCATTGGCAAGATCTTAGACACTTGGCCACACCCACCTGCAAGGGAAGTTGGGAGATGTCGTATTTATTCAGGATGACCATGGACCCAGCTAAACCTTGTGAGCTTGATCACTATGAGAGAGAAGGAAAGAATGGACATTGTGGGCAGTTACCAGCCTCTACCACTCATGGCTAGTGGGGGAACCAGCATGTAGATGCACCCAAGGATGAAGGTGTCTGCGCCTCTCATCTCTGCACAGAGCAGTGTCAGCTGTGGGCTGCCCACCAGAATTCCCAGCCCTTATCCTAAAACAACAGCCCTCCCTTGGTATAAACATCCAGTGAGTGAGCTTTGATGGGAGGCTTGTGTAGCGGGGTGGACTGGGTCCAAGCCCTCCTAGCCAAGTGCGTATGGATTTCATGCTAATCTGCCTTCTCTGGACTAGTCCATTCATCTATTCAAAATGTGTCGCCAGGTGGCTGCAACCACAAAGGGTCCAACCTAGGGCCAGTTCTGGACCAGGTTTGACACTGTAAAATATGCCATGGTAAAATATGACTGTTAAGGTGAGTTCAAGAGTTCAGCAGCTTGGTGAAGTCTTGTGTATCTGGGAAGGGTTCTGACGGATCTGAGCTGCCTCATGGAGCAAGTACAACTCTTATTGCTGACATACCACTTAGCTGGGCAACCTTAAACATGTTACTTCTCTAAGCTTCAATGTCCTTATTTTTAAGATGGTCAGGCTGGGGTATGATGTCTGTCTCCCCTAGGTGATTGTGAAGACAAAAATAAGATCAGATTAGGGCAATCTGCTCATTTTTCTAAAATGTATCATGTACGTTTCTCAAATAATGATTTTTTTTCTCTTTTCAAAGTTTAAATATTGTAGTGCATCCCCTTGAATATCCACTTACACTGTGAGATCCTGAAGGTCAGGGGCTGTGTCTTATTCCCCTCTACATCCCTCAGTGAGTAATTCTGGGCCTGGGAGTGAGCAGTTCCCCATTAAACGTGTGCGTGAATGAATCAGTGCATGGATGATCTGAGACTCCTAGGTGAGGGTCAGCAAACACAAATGCCCACAGGAGTAGGGCAGGTCACACAGAGGATTAAAGTGGGCTAAGCCTAAGAAAAAAGATTGGCAGGCAGGCACTGCTTTGTTTTTTGTCTCTCTCTCTCTCTTTTTTTTTTTTTTTTTTTTTTTTAGACAGTCTTGCTGTATCGCCCGGTCTGGAGTGCAGTGGTGCGATCTCAGCTCACTGCAACCTCCACGTCCCGGGTTCAAGTGATTCTCCCACCTCAGCCTCCCAAGTAGCTGGGATTACAGGCATGTGCCACCACGCCTGGCCAATTTTTGTATTTTTAGTAGAGATGGGGTTTTGCCATGTTGGCCAGGCTGGTCTTGAACAACCGACCTCAGATAATCCCCCTGCCTCAACCTCCCAAAGTGCTGGGATTTCAGGCATGAGCCACCATGCCCAGCCTGTCTCTCATTTTTGTTAGGGACGCGGATACTGTCTTGTGTCCCACTGGTGCTATAACAAAGTGCCACATACTTAATAGCTTAAAACAAAACAAATTTATGACCTTATCGTTCTGGAAGTCAGAATTCCAAAATCAAGGTGTTGGCAGGGCTGCTTCCTTCTGGAGGCTCCATGGGAGGATCCATTTTCCCTGCTACCTGCGTTCCTTGGCTTGTAGCCCCTCTCTCCATCCATCTCCCTCCTAGCCTCTGAGCCACCGCACCCCTGCCTCCCTCTTAATAAGACAATTGTGGTTATATTGGGCTCACTGGATAATCCAGGATCACCTGCCCGTCTCAAGGCCATTGACATAATCACATCTGAAAAGTCCCTTTTGCTATATAAACTAACTTGACTTATTCACAAATTCCGAGGATTAGGACATGAACATCTTTGAAGGACCATTATTCTGCCTACCACAGATACACAGAAACATTTTTAACTGTAAGAAAGATATTAGGACAAGGATGATGGCATTTCTCCCTGGTATTAAGGAGACCTCGGGGAGGGGAGGGGAGTGTGGTCACATGGAGAACACATGCTCCATCTAACAGGAGCTGCTACTCATTTTTAGAGTATGGTTATTACATATGAGAAAGTGGGCCCCATTTGCCAGAGCTTCCCCTACTTTTTTGTTCAAAGGGAAGCCCAAAATCTGGGTTTTTCATGGGAAATTATTAAGTTTTGTCAGTTTCCAAAATATTATGCAGGCTGGGTGCAGTGGCTCACACCTGTAATTCTAGCACTTTGGGAGACCAAGGCAGGTGGATCACAAGGTCAGGAGTCTGAGAGCAGCCTGGCCAACATGGTGAAACCCTGCCTCTACTAAAAATACAAAAATTAGCTGGGCATGGTGGCATGTGCCTGTTAATCCAAGCTACTCGCAGAGGCTGAGGCAGGAGAATCGCTTGAACCTGGGAGGCAGAGGTTGCAGTGAGCCGAGATCGCGCCATTGCACTCGAGTCTGGGCAACAAGAGTGAAACTCTGTCTCAAAAAATAATCATAATAAAATACTGTGCAGCAGTTCCCTGGCAGATATTATGAAATGTGCCAGGCTGGGAGGCTTAGGACTCTATGAATTAGTGAACCTGTGCCCCTCCTTCACTCCCAGCAAGAGAGAAATAGCAGAGGTGAGAGTAAGAATAGTGATACTAGTAGTGGATGATGTTTGTTCCAGCGTTTCTGAGTTCCACCGCATTATGGTACTCGACACATTAAATGTATGAATTCATGTGGTTCTCACAATGGCCCTGGAAGATGGGTGCTATTTTAAGACCATTTTGCAGATGGAGAAACTGAGGCACAGAGGCACTAAGTCACTTGCACAGGGTCACATAGCCAGTAAATAGCAGATTCAAACTCAGTCAGTCCCTATTCTGTCTCTTTTTAACTTTTTATTTTAAATTAAGTTTAGACTTACAGAAAAAGTTGCAAAGATAGTACAGAGAGTTCCCTGAAGCCCTTCTCCCGGCTTTCCCTAATGTGAACCTCTTACATAACCATCAGGCAGTGATCAGAACTAGAAAAATGACATAGTGCAATGCCTTTAACTAAACTACAGACTTTATTTGGATTTTACCAGTTTTTCCAGAAACATCCATTTTCTGTTCCAGGATCCAGTCAAGGGTCCCTGATATGGTTTGGTGTGTGTCCTCTCCACATTGTTGGAGGTGAGGCCTGGTGGGGGGTGTGTGGGTCATGGGGGCGAATCCCTCGTGAATGGCTTGGGGCTGTCCTCGAGATAATGAATGAGTTCTCTCTGTTAATTCACTCGCAGATCTGTTTGTTTCAAAGAGTCTGGGACCTCCCCCTTTCCCTCTCTCTTGCTCCGTCTTGTCATGTGACACACCTGTGCTAGCTTTGCGGTCCACCACAAGTAAAAGTAAAAGGCCCCCACCCCGAGAAGCTGAGCAGATGCTGGCGCCGTGCTTGTACAGCCTGCAGAACCATGAGCCAACCCTTCCTCTTTGCTTTAGGAATTACCCAGCTTCAGGTGTTTCTTTATAGCATTCATAAACTGCTGACAGACACAGTCCCACTTTGCATGTAACTGTGCGTCTCTCTCTAGGCTCCCATCTGTGACAGACCCCCCACTCTCTGCCACCAGTCTGTCTTTGTCTCTCATGATTTTGACACTTTTGATGAATTACCGGCCAGACATTTTGGCAGGGGTCCCTCAATATGGGCGTGTCTCATGTTTCCTGTGATTAGCTTGAGGGTGTGCCTTTTTGTCAAGGAGATCACATAAGTGATGTTGCACCCTCAGTGCATCTTTCCAGGGGCTGCACGATGCTGATGTCTTATAACTGGTGATGTTAACCTTGATCATCATGCTCGAATGCCTCATAAGAGCACAAATCTTGTCTCTGTCCCAGTGGGGCAAAGAGCCTCGTAAAAATCTGCAGGGTTCTCAGGTATGCCTGCCGGAGAGCTGGGCTTTCTTTCTTGTTAACCTTGATCATCAGAGTCTGGGTCCTAACCGCTTGGTTTAAATGCTTTCTGTGTGTAGCGAGAGGGAAAAATATAAAACAAACACAAAATATTCAGCAGGACACATCAGCAGACCTCACCCATCCCTTGGGCTGACCTAGTAAATACATATGAAACGCTCAGTAACTGTGAACACCCTCCAAATTTTAAGAAGGCTTAAAAACACCCCCAGTGATGGCAGGAGTGGGAAAGAAAAACAGCCACATTCGGGGACTTTGGAAATAATTCGAGCAATGAAGATTGGAAGAGATGATCAGGGAAGGGGAAATAAATCCAGCAGAGATGAAAGCCAAGGTCCGCAGCTGCTCGGACCATCAAACCTTTATAAGCAATGTGAGGTTTTAAGGAAAGGAGTGAATTATAGCTGTTAGGACCAAGGACGAGAAGGCTTTGATCTAAAAGTGGGAGACATCTTAAAGGAAGCTGTGGCTTTTGCGTAAGGTATTTCCACATCCTCCTGGGGTGCATTAGATGAACCCACTTGGAATTTACAGGTCTGCAGAAGGGCCCTTATTCCTAATGGTAAACACTTGAAACAAGCGGCTTTGCAGAAGTGGAGTTGATATTTGGAGAGAGAAAGTGCAGCGCTCCAGCAGGCGCACCTGAGAACCTCGCAGCGTTTTACGAGGCTCCTTGTCCCGTTGGGACAGACAGATAACGGGATTTGTGATCTTACGAGGCATTCGAGCATTGCCGTGGGCGGTCATTTTGGTGAGCACTTGACCTCTCCATTTGAGAAAGTATCAGTTTGGAAAAGGTTGTCTTTACTGCCAGGAAACTTTAGAACAGAGACTATAACATGGTTTTTTGGACAGCCACCCTGTCACTAACCAGATGTTGGCCTCTGGTTGCCCTGGGGCGAGACCCTAGCTTATACCAGACTTTCCCTCTCGTTGAGCACTGGCTGCCAAGGACTCATCACAGCACATTCTGCACGGCTTCACCATTGCAGTGTATGCATGGTGCACGTGGCTGGCATCGCAGAATGCCATCAAAACAGCCCCACAGCTGGCCATCTGCTGTCGAGAAATCAGAAGTGTGTGCACCACATACAACGTCTAGGTGCATTGGGAGGAAGAGGTAGGGGGGTGGATTTTGGGCTGGGTTAAGTCAAACACCCACCGAAACTATGAATGAACCTTCCAGTAAGACCAAAATTACAGCAGATTCGAAGTGGGAGAAAATTGAGATGAAGAACGAGCCCCAGAGGCAGACACTCCTGGGTTCTAATCCCAGTTTTGCTCATAATCTGTGATGAGTTTTAATTTGCAAGTTGCTTAACCTCAAGGATGAAGGTTTCAGTTTCTCACCTCCTGCAAGTCTGTCCTCAGACGTGGAGCCTTCTCTGATGACCCAACCCGGACCCCAGTGTTCCTGGGTCCCCTTCCAGCTTAGCTGACTCCAGCACCTATGACCGTGGGACACATTATTTTACATATTTATGCACCTTCAGCCCCTCCTGACTCAGATGTCAGCTCCACAGAGGCAGGAATTTCATCAGTATCCTGCTTAGGACAGACTGGCACACAGTAGGTGCTCAGGAAACATCAGTGAAATGATTGAAAGGAGTCACCGACCTTGCTCCGTTGTTTTCCTTTTTGGTGGAGGATAAGCTAGGATAACCACAGCTCGGGGCTCAGCATAGTGCCTGGCACAGCGCAGATGCCCAGCAATCAGTAACTATTGCTAGTGTCAACTCATTCACTTTTTTCATTCAATTAATAGTTAACAAATGTTTGTTGTGTGCCAGGTTCCAGCTGGAAATAGTGCCGAGAACAAAACAGATACTCCTCTTTTTTTCCCCCAGAAATTATTTCTTGAGAGCCTATCACGTGCCTCCCACTCTCCCATGAACAAAAGGCAAAGTCCCTGCTCCCATGGTGCTCCTATTCCGGTGGGAATGCGATAAGCGATAAAAGCGACGCTTAAGAAATAAGATGATTGCAAGGGTGTGCTACTAAAAGAAAAAGCATTAGAACCAGGGTCATGTGCAAGGTGTGGCTGGAGTTGCGGGGAGCGTGAAGGCTGCTTTAGCTGCAGTGGTCAGGGGAGGTCACATCTGAACTGAGACCCAAATGAGGAGAAGGAGGAGCCAGCATGGGAGGGGCTGGAGTCCCCACCTGTGGTCCTGGCAGCATCAGCATCACGAGCATCACGAGGGGCGTGTTAGAAATCTCAGGCCTCATCCAGAACCTTCAGAGTCTGAACGGATTGCTCAGCTACTGCTGGGCATTTACCCCAAGTCGACCTTTGTTGCTAAGGAATGTTTGGGGCTTGAGAGTGCCAGTCCTCTGCTGAGATTTGCAGCAGCCTTTTTTAAACTGCTACAAGGCAAAATAGGTCATTTTAGGAGTCCTATTTCTTTCTTTTTATTTTTTCTTTTTTTGAGACAGGGTCTTATTCTGTTGCCCAGGCTGGAGTGCAGTGGTGCGATCACAGCTCACTGCAGCCATGACCTCCGGGCTCAAGCAATCCTCCTGCCTCAGCCCCCAAGGAGCTGGGACTGTCACCATACACGTGTCACCATACTTGGATATTTTTCTGTGTTTTGTAGAGATGGGGTCTCACTATGCTGCCCAGGCTGATCTCAAACTCCTGGCCTCAAGCGATCCTCCTGTCTCAACCTCCCAAACGGGCTTCTATTTCTTTTATCCATATTCACAGTATAAGACTGAGACATGAAATATTTCCAGCCACCATCTGTGTCGGACCTGGTGTCATTGAGTGTATCTGGTACGTGGTCCGGATACACTCAATGATTGTGTCTGGGTCAAATATTGTGTCTGGGTCATCTTGGTCTGCCCAGCACTTAACCTGTTGCCTGTGGAGGGCATGGAATTGGCTTCCCTCCATGGTGCACCTTACATAGTTTCTCAACCTTTTTTTCATTATTGTCCCCCACCCCACTCCCACCTCAAGGATCCTTTTTAGACATTTTTTCTTCTAGATGAAATTACAAAGAATAAGGGAGAATGGAAATTGGAGACCACCCAGATCTCTCTCTCTCCACCCTTAGGACCCTTATTGGTTTTGCAAGTTTCTCAGCAAGAAAGCCTTCTTTATGAAAAGCGAATGCCACGGATATGCTGTACATCTGTTTATGTGCTGAAGGTGTATCTCTACTTCATTCATAAAAAGAGTAACATTCAGCCAGGTGCAGTGGCTCATGCCTATAATCCCAGCACTGTGGGACACCAAGACGGGCAGATTGCTTGAACCACCAGGAGGTCTCAACCAGCCTGGGCAACATGACAAAACTCCATCTCTACTAGAAATCCAAAAAATTAGCCGCGTGTGGTGGTGCATGCCTGTAGTCTCAGCTACTCAGGAGGCTGAAGTGAGAGAATCACCCGAGCCCAGGAAGTCAAGACTGCAGTGAGCTGAGATCATGCCACTGCACTCCAGCCCGGGGGACAGGAGTGAGACCTTGTCTCAAAATAAAAAAAAAAAAAAGAGTAAAATTATTCTATCTCCCAAGAGCCAATTATCACCCAAGGAGGTGAATATTGGTTCTTGGGAGATAGAATAATCTTACTTGCTTACAGGCAGTCTCTTGGGTGGGGGTGATCTTGCCCCCTTGAGAATACATGGGCTAAAATTTCCACCAAGGAGGGGCTCAGGGTAGTCAAGGAGAGGCAGTCAGATTAGGATCCAAGTAGAGTCATTAGGGTCATAGACTTAAGGCAAACTGCTGCAGTCTGCATCCCAGCTCAGAACCTTACTGAGTGACCTTGGGCCTCAGTTTCCCCATTTGTAAAATGGGGTTGGTATTGATGATGATGACACTCACCTTATAATGTCATCGCGAGGATCAAATTAATTAATACAATTAACCTTAGAGAAGTACCTGTCACCCAGTAAGAATATGATAAGTGTAAGTGATCATTATAATTACCTTTGAGAAAACCTGAGTTGTCCGTATGACAGAATGGACGGGGTTTGTTCATGGAGATTGTGAGGCACTGAGCACTGCACTTCCCACTTCTCCAACTTGCCCCTGATGCCACCCCTGGCTTGAGCTGTTCAGTGAATATTTGTGGAATAAATGGCATTTCATTCACATCTCTATCTCTGGTTTGAATTAATGAATGACACTGAGGAAATAGATCATGTCTCATTGATCTCAGTTTCCCCTGAAATTCATATACTGTCAGCGTAGGGTTGGTGATGAAATAATATTTGTTGAATTCATGAATCCATCAGTTTCACTGATTCCGTTCAACAGATCAGCGCTGAGTGTCTACCCTGCACCAGGTGTTCCTGTGCATATGTGGGGGGATGCTTGAGATAAGCAAGGTGTACTGAGTGAAAGCCTCCTCCCCTCTCAGATCATCTTCACTAACGCAGATAGACAGAAAACGAGCACATTCACCCCTCTTTATCCAGCACTCAACACTTGACACCTGGGCAGCCCAGGACTTGACCCTAGGACCCCAGGACGTCCCATTCGGAGTTCTTTCTGCTGCACTTCCCCACGTCCCTCAGATATGTGACTCTGGGACTCACTTGGGGGACATGAAGCCAGTCTCCTAGCTATGCCAGTCCCTGCTCCCGTCTCTCTCTTACTGTTACCTGTGAACTTTTGATTCAGTTTGGACTCTTTTGCACACAAGCAAAATAAAACCCAGCTCAAAGTGACTTAATATTTTTACAGGAATTTATTGAAAACTCCAGCTATTATGGGCTCCAGACATAGATGGATCCAGAACTCAAACATGTCAGCCAGATTTGGTTCCTCTTTTTCTCTCTTTCTCTGTGTTCTGCAGCTGTGCTTTGACAGACTCTTCCCTCATGGTGGCCAAGAGGCCGCAGCAGCTCCAGCCTCTTTACCATACGTCATCTTGAGATTCCCTCTCATTGGACCGGCCTGTTAGTTTAGGTGCACACCCCTAAAGCAGTCTTTGTGGGCAGGGGACTATGATGCACTGATTGGTCCAGGCTCAGTCACGTGATCCATCCCTGCCAAATTCTCACCAGGGAAGTGTAAGCCGTCTCAAACCTCATGGCCTTGCATGGGACTGTATCAGTGAAAATCTCTCTCCAACGTATATAACTTGTTTCAGAAACTGGTCTTTGTGGGTCACCATTCCCAAGAATCCCTCCAGAGGAGATCCTCTGCAGGAAGAATAGGTATTTGGTCTTGGGATCCACTGCGATCCCCTGATCTGTTTCCACCAAACTGGGTGAAGGCAGATGGTCTGTCCCTCCCTATATTGTATCAGATCACGTCACTCCCCTGTTTAAAAGCCTTCATCTCTGGGGATTCCCACTGAAATCAGAAATAAACCCCAATGCCTTGCTGCGGCCGCCTTGCCTGGGCCCAGCACTATGCAGTTCCTGATGACCTCTCTGACCTCCTCTCGCACACTTGCCCCCTTATCCTCTCCGGAATTTCACTTGCTCTTGCTTCTTTCAGATCCTCACTCCTCAGGGTCTTTGCACTTTGCTCTTTCCCATAACCTAGAATGTTCTGTCCCCACATCTTCATGATGTAACTGGCTCCTTCCTATCCATTTAGCAAATGCCACCTCCTCTAAGAGGTCTTCCAAATGTATTGATCCCCTGCTTAACTGAAATCAACATATATAAATATTCAGTCCAGCATGTGCTTGGAGTAGCCTCACTGTCTTGCAACTCGCCTTGTTTTTCACCCCACACTGCATTTTGGACATCTCCCCACACCAGCACATGTGGACCGACATGTGATAGCTTTCTCCTCTGCAGCAGGATGGCTCTTCCCGCCCCCGCCACCCCTGCTCCTGCCATGACATTATCCCGACTTGTGTGGCAGAGACACAGTGACAGGGCAGCCTATCTGAAATGGCGTTCTCAGGCATGCGGATTGTTTTATTACCAGTTAAATATGCTTTATGCTACCTGTGAATGAGGCCATTGTGACATTTAGCAACTGATTTGATTAAACACAGATGTGGGCTGGACTCCACGTGGAGCAAAGATGCAGGAAGACAGGCTCCGGGTGTGGGTTTGGAGTTTTTAAGATGATAAGAAGGACTCGACGACTCAGCAGCAGCAAGGCAGATGTGGACCAGGCGTCCTGTTGGTCTCGGAGCTGAGAACCCAACATGGGGGCCCCAGGAGCCTTTGTCTGCTTTGGGTTCTGCTGTTTGGTCCTATCCAAATTGTTTTTTTTTTAAAAAAAAAAAAAAAAAAAAAAAAAAAAAAAAAAAAAAAACCTTCCCTGCATGTTTTTATTCCATGAATTTTTTTAAATGACAAATTGGTGAAATGCTAGCATTTTTGACATCTTCAGTGGTGATTATGAAGACACAAAGAATTTTCACCATTGCTCCCGTTTGTTGAACATGTACTCTATGCTGGGCTCTGGCCCTTGTATCCCGCATCTCACAGAACCTCCATCATAACCCAGATAAACGAACTATGCTTAGCTCCACCTTACAGATGAGGAAACTGAGGCTTAGAAAGTTCAACCATGCGTCCATAGTTATGAGGGAAAATCTCATGAGTTATGCCCAAATTCTCTGTTGTCTTCCAGCCCCTTCCAGCCCCTGAGATCCAAGGAGACAGGACCCTGCTCTTTCTCAAGATAGAAATCTCAGGGCTGGGCACGATGGCTCACACCTATAATCCCAGCACTTTGGGAGGCTGAGGCGAGCGGATTGCTTGATCCCAGAAGTTCGAGACCAACCTAGGCAAGACAGCAAAACCCTGTCTCTATAAAAAGTACAAAAATTAGTTGGGCATGATGGTGTACACCTGTAGTCCCAGCTGCTTGGGAGGCTGAGGTGGGAGGATCACCTGAGCCCAGGGAGGTTGAGGCTGCAGTGAGCCAAGATCACACATCTGCACTCCGGCCTGGGTGACAGAGTGAGGCACTGTTGAAAGAAAGAGAGAGAGAGAGAAGGGAGGGAGGAAGGAAAGAAGAAAGGAAGGAGAGAGGGAGAGAGGGAGAGAGGGAGGGAGGGAAGGAGGAAGACAGAAAGGAGGGAGGGAGGGAGGAAGAAATCAATCAATCTCAGCACATACTAGGCACTCAACAAAGACGTGATGGCTGAAGGCAAATGAATGAGCAGCTGGGTGAATGAAAGGTTTGCCTAGGAGGTGAGGGGATGGGGCAGGGCTTGCCAGCTGTAGCCAGATCTTTGCTTTCACCACTTAGTATTCTGGATAAAGAAAAGAAATGGAAATAGACTATGAAGCCTGGGATTTGTCCCTTTCTGGAACTTGGGCTGTGGTCAGGGTGCTTGAGCGGGTGAGTTTTGTAACGGGCTCATGCCTCTGTACCTACTTGTGGCTTTTCTGTTGTATACATTGTATGCTGACTCCTTTTGATATCACCCCCCATCTCATACCTCCAGACCTTTTCCACTTGCAGTCCTGGTAGGTTTTCAGAAATTTTATTTTCACATCAGCATCAGTAAAACTTTATTAAGATGGAGAACACGTGCTTTGAGGTGTCACTGTGGAACCAGTACAGAGGTCCCTTTGCTATGGGGAAAGAAATTATGAGGTGGAAGGGAGGATGTTTGTTCATTGGGATTATCTGTGAGGCCTCCTTTGCACTGCCAAGGCTGGCATGTTAGATCCATGGGTGACCATGAGTTCACTGTAGGTTGGCCCAAAAGAACTAAGGCAGGCAGTGGCCTGTGCGACTTCCCACAGGTGTGTGGAGGCAGGACGGCCTGCTGGCTGGGAGCCTGGGCTGCCGAGTCAGGCTGACCTGGGCTTGAACCCTGCTCCACCCCTTCCCAGGAGGGCCTGCTTCCTAGGGCTGTGGTGGGGATTAAACAAGATAATGCATGCAAACTGATAAGCGGTGGGGAAGATAGTAAGTGCTCAATAAATGGAGGTTATTATTACTATTTCATTAGTATTTCTCCAGCTGCTAATGCCAATAACTGAAAGTCTTCCAAGGGCTTGGATTAAGTTAATACCAGTTTTGGCCCAGGAAAAGGAGGAGGGGTTTGCATGGTAACTGTCACCTCTCCTTAAAAAGAGGAGAAAATCCAGAAGACAACAAGCCCAAGGAGGGATGTTCAGAATCATCGGTCATCAGAGAAATGTAGATTAAAGACAACAAATGAGATGTTAGTCCCATAGGTTGGCAAAAATAGCAAGTGGGATCATGCCAAGTGCTTGTAGGGATGTGGGATGTGGGAACCACCTATGGATGGGGCACCCAGCCCTTCAGGAAATTAGGTCTGTGCAACCTTGGGACCCAGTGGTCACACTCTATCCCAAGTCCCCCTATATCCTGAGGAAACTCACACACAGGCCTACAAGGGGATGGGTGTGAGGGTGTTAATGGCAGCCTTGTTGGTGATGGCGGGGGAGAGAAGCCACACTGGTGCTGACCCTGGGGGAGTCAGTAGGAGAGATGTGAAGGACACACGTGGAAGGCCAGGCGTGGTGGCTCATGTTTGTAATTCCAGTGCTTTGGGAGGTCAAGGTGGGAGGATCACTTGAGGCCAGGAGTTTGAGACCAACCTGGGCAATATAGCAAGATCCCAATCTCTAGAAAAATAAATAGCCAGGTATGGTGGTGCACATATGTAGACCCCGCTACTTGGGAGGCTGTGGGAGGAGAATCAATTGAGCCCAGGAATTCAAGGTTACAGTGAGCTATGATCGCGCCACTGCACCCCAACCTGGGCAACAGAGCAAGACCTAGTCTCTTAAAAAAGAATGCAGCCGGGCGCGGTGGCTCACGAGGTCAGGAGATCGAGACCATCCTGGCGAACACGGTGAAACCCCGTCTCTACTAAAAAAATACAAAAAACTAGCTGGGCGAGGTGGCGGGCGCCTGTAGTCCCAGCTACTCAGGAGGCTGAGGCAGGAGAATGGCGTAAACCCGGGAGGCGGAGCTTGCAGTGAGCTGAGATCGCGCCACTGCACTCCAGCCTGGGCGACAGAGCGAGACTCCGTCTCAAAAAAAAAAAAAAAAAAAAAGAATGCAGGTGGTGGAGGAGGAGACATGCCCACTGCAACGTGGGTGGATCTTAACAACTTAATGCTGGGAGAAAACAGAAACCTCGCAAAACAGTATACACAGAATTTACAGAAACAAATGCCTGCTCCCAAAACACTAGTGCACATTTTGCACTAATGCACAAACAAGAGAATATGCACAGGCACACCAGAATTAGTGCCTGTGGAGTGATGGGGAATGACAGGAAAGAAATAAATAACAAGAGGGGTCTTGGATGGGCTCATGAGGAAAATGTGCACAAACCGAATTAACTCTGCCTTAGCACCTGAGGTGCAGGAAGGTGAGCGGGGAGGGACCGGCTTCTAAGGCTGTCCACATAGTTTCCCACACTGGGAGAGCCACAGTTCCTGGAACATAAAGAATCCCTCAGTCCTTTGTATAGTAGGTATAAATCTCAGACTACAGGCTCAAGGGGCCAAAAATAAAACTTTATTTTCAGCATTTCAATGTAATTTCTATTTCTTTTGTTTGTTTTTTGAGATGGAGTGTCACTCTGTCTCTCAGGCTGGAGTGCAGTGGCATGATCTTGGCTCACTGCAACCTCAGCCTCCCAAGTAGCAGGATTACAGGTGCCCACCACCACACCCAGCTAATTTTTGTATTTTTAGTAGAGACAGGGTTTTGCCATGTTGGCCAGGCTGGTCTCAAACTCCTGACCTCATGATCCACCTGCCTTGGCCTCCTGAAGTGCTGGGATTATAGGCGTGAGTCACCGTACCTGGCCCATAATTTCTATTTCAAGCCACCATTCTTCTGGGAAAGTGAGAAAGTTTCATTTTAGTCATTTGAGGCTTTCCCCAAACTTTCCAGAATTTTGGCCATGGTCTGAAATCTTACTCAGTGCCAGTGTATTTGTAGTGCTGAAAGCTCATCCAGTTCTCCGTTGTAGGGACCCAGGCCGCTGTCTTGGTCTAGGAGGCCCCTTTGGGTCTAGGACTCTTCACAGCTGTGACTTTGCCACATTGAGGACACAGGAACCTTTCACTTTTCTGTCTTCCTAGAGCAGCAATCACGACGTGGAAACCCACAGCCCCCTCCATGCTACAAACACGGTTTTGTTTATTTTGTTTTGTTTTTGGTTTTTTTGTCCAACTAATTTGTATTTGTTACCTACATTTAAAACTCAGGAGATTTTATATACAAATCCAGAAGTTCTGGCTACATTAGACTCACATTCTTATGGGGCAGAGGTTGGCTGGAGCTGAATAGCGTTCTATCAGTGAGGAATGCTTTTAGCTGCAAGTAATAACAAGCCCAAATAATAGTGGCTTAAACTATAATCACATTTATTGTGTATTTAACAAGAACTCTCTACCCCAAGGTTAGTTTGGCAGCTCAATTATATAATCAAAAATCAGATTCATTTTATCCTTCTCCCATTTTGACCTCAGCATATGAGCCTTTTGCTTGTACTCTCATGGCTTCATGGCCCAACATGGCTGCAGTCACTCCAGGAACTACATCCTCACATGACTCAGGGGAGGGGGTGTGGGGAGTGGAACAGAAGAAAAGTCTTTTCCAAAAGCCCCCTTGGCCAGAACTAGATAACATGGCCATCCTGAAGAAGGATGCAGCATCATATCCTGCAAGGGAGGCCAGGAACGCAAGACTCAGTCTTCATCAGCCTAGACAGAGGGAAGCTATCAGGGGAGTGAGGACTCAGGCATGCCTGTTGGGAGGCCAAGCGGTATCTGCCACAAACCGCTGCTCCCTACACACAGCTTGGCATTCCAGTTTGCCACAGTCCCCACCGTCCCCTGGTGTTCCCCAGCACTGAAGCCGTCTATCACTGTGCCTGCAGCACCTCCTTCCCTCACTGGTGTCGCTTGCTAGGACTGTAAGGTTTGGATGCTGCCGGCCTTGGACTCTTCACGCACAGAAGTGAAGGGTCCACAGCTGCTCATCTTCATCTCTCTCTCTCTTTTTTTTTTTTTTTTTTTTTTGTGGAAATGGGGTTTTGCTCTTGTTGCCCAGGCTGGAGTGCAATGGCATGATCTCGGCTCACTGCAACCTCTGCCTCCCAGGTTCAAGCAATTCTCCTACCTCAGTCTCCTGAGTAGCTGGGATTACAGGCACCCGCCCCCAGGCCCAGGTAATTCTGTATTTTTAGTAGAGATGGGGTTTCACCATGTTGGTCAGGCTGGTCTCGAACTCTTGAGCTCAAGTGATCCACCTGCCTTGGCCTCCCAAAGGGCTGGGATTACAGATGTGAGCCACTATGCCCAGTCCATCTTCATCTGTTTACTCTCCTTCTTCCCTTGTCTCTTATCCCACTCCATTTCCCTAGCATTGAAGAATTGCCCTCCTTTAAGAAAATCAGGCCTGGCATGGTGGCTCACGCCTGTAATCTCAGCACTTTGGGAGGCTTAGGCAGGAGGATCCCTTGAGTCCAGGAGTTTGACACCAGCCTTGGCAATATAGCAAGACCCCACCTCTACAAAAAATACAAGAAAACATTAGCTGGGCATGGTGTCACATGCCTGTATTCCCAGCTACTCCGGTGGCCAAGGTGGGTGGATTGCTTGAGCCCAGGAAATCAAGGCTGCATTGAGCTATGATGGCACCACTGCACTCAGCCTGGGTGACAGACTAAGACCCTGTCTCAAAAAAAAAAAAAAAAGAAAAAGATCCCCCTTAATTCATGTTTCCTACTAAGCCATTTTGCCTACCTCAATCTAATTCACAGTTGGTTCACCAACGGCAGCCAGTCCTCACACTGTTGCTGGTCTACAGTAACATAAATATGGAACTGAGAGAAAAAGTGAGAAATGTTTGCAGCAATTAGATATGGCCACAACATCCAAGCACATGGTCCTACGCTCATCTCATTGCACAGGGTGTAGACAGGTTTGGGACTGTTGCATCGCAGGGCCAATTGCCTGTGGTGTGAGTTGCATGCTAATCACACGTCGTGAGCCACGTCTTAGTCCCCAAAGGGTTAGACATTTGAAAACGGATTCTTCCCCGCAGAGCTGAGAAACACTGGCGTGCTTCTCCAAAACAAAAGTTAGGTCCTCCCAGACTCTCAGGAGGACTTGGGAACTCAAGAGCCAGGATAACTCTTTCCTGCTGTTCCTTTCCACCTCGCTATGCCCCAGCTTAGGCTCCACGATCCACGATGGGACTGTCTGGGAGGAAGAATCCCAAGGCAGCATCTCAAAACATCACCCTGACACATTTGACTTCGTACCTGAATCCTGGGCTCGCCTACCACCTCTCACATGTGATGACATGATGAGGAATACCTGGTGCATCGTGGACATCCCAACTGTCCACCTCGGACCACCACCCCGGGAGCACTTCCTCAGCAGAGAAGTTGAGGAGACGTTTCCAGAAAACGTATACATCCTCAGCATTTTCTTGAGGATCTGTCCATTAAACATAACCATCTAGATATGATTTTTAAAGGTTCTAGTCCACCATGTAAAATGGGATCTGGAATTGAACAGGCGCCTCCGGAGTGCCCCCCTTGGACTGCACAGCTGGGGCCGGGTTCGCAGGGAGGTCGCCCTGGTATTGCAGGCAGGCGCTGGCTCTTTTGTGCAGTTATCTCCAGTTGTTGGGGAACCAGGAAGGCAGGGCATCAGCCTCCGGGATCAGTACAGAAAACATGTTCACCTCCCAAGATACACGTAGCTGCTCTCCTGGCAGCTGTAATAAAGGAGGATGGGTCTTTCGAACTGAAAATATTTTGAAGATCCCAAATCTCGCGCAGATTCCAAGCAGCTCTGGCACACGAGCCGTTTTGTGATCTCAGATCTCAGGGGTTCGTGTTGCATGGCAGGGCCGGGCCCAGCTTGTCTTCCCTCCATCCAGAAGAGCCTTCTGCAGTGAATCTCAGCAGCCTGGTTAACGCTGAGTCACAATATTGCCAATAAAAGGAAAGAAAAATATGGAAAGGGGGTATGCAGTTGGTGCCAAAGGGAGAGGGAATTCTTCCCTCAACTCCGGCGTGGGGCTGAAGACATCTTTGAAACTCAAATAGAGTCTCTTCTCTTGGGCCTCAAGGTGCGGGGTGCCCAGGAGTGTGGCAGAAGGGGTTGGGGGTGGTCTGATCTTTCTGGGCCTCTCTGTGCCCTTCCTTTTGCTGCCAAAGCCTGGGAGACAAGCCCTGGGGACAGTGTGGGGAGGTAGTGGGAGCAGCAGTTTTGTTTTTTAAATTAAGGTAAAATTCCCATAACATAGAATTAACCAACCATTTTAAAGTGTACAGTTCAGTGACGTTTAGTGCATTCACAATGTTGTGCAGCCACCACCTCCAATTCCAACACATTTTCATCACCCCAAAAGGAAACCCCATAACCTTTAAGCTGTCATTTCTAATACTCCATCCCCCGACCCTGGCAATCACAAACCTACTTTTTTGTCCCTGTAGGTTATCTTATTCTGGATACTTTATATGAATACAAATCCTTCAGTATGTGGCCTTGTATGTCTGGCTTATTTTATTTGGCATAATGTTTTTTGGGTTTATATGTGTGTGTGTGTGTGTGTGTGTGTGTGTGTGTGTGTGTGTGTGTTGAGACAGTGAGGCCGGAGAATATGGTCTGGAGGCAGAGAACCTAAGGCCAATTCGTGCTGACTTCCTAGAACTGAATCAAAAGGAAAACCCCACCTCTGCACACCCAAGTAACAAAAGAATCAGAGGCTACTCCCTTTGCAACTCCCTGCCCCTTTTCCGCTGTGTTGCAGATGAAAAGGAGAAAGTACCTCTGATTGTGGGCCAAGTCTTCATTTGCATAGGGTATAACTTTGTAATTTTATTTCAGCCTCTGGTCCTTCCTTGCAACCAATCAGACTAGCCATGGGCCAAGTCTTCATTTACATAAGGTGTAACCAGATAACCAATGGGAAACCTCTAGAGGGTATTTAAACCCCAGGAAATTCTGTAACCGGGACTCCTGAGCTGCTGCCACTCTGTGGAGTGTAATTTGGTTTCAATATATCTGTGCTTTCATTGCTTCATCCTTTCATTGCTTTTTTGTGCATTTCGTCCAATCCTTTGTTCAAAATGTCGAGAACCTGGGCAACTAATAGTCAAGACCCTCCACCAGTAACAACAGGATCTGTGTATTTTTAGTAGAGATGGAATTTCAACATGTTACCCAGGCTGAGAACTGGGCTCAAGTGATCCACCCTCCTCAGGCTTCCAAAGTGCTGGGATTATAGGTGTGAGCCACCATGCCCAGCCTCATTTGGCGTGTTTTCAAAGGTCATCCATGCTTTATGTAGCATGTATCAGTATTTCATTCCTCTTTATGATGGAATAATATTCCATTGTATGGCTGAACCACATTTTGTTTATCCGTTCAGCCATCAATGGACACTTGGGTCATTTCCACCTTTCAGCCACTGTGAGTAGTGCTCCTATGAACTTTTGCATCCAAGTTTTTGCTTAAATACTTGTTTTCAATTATTTTGAGTATAAACCCAGAGGTATAACTGCTGAGTCATGTGGTAATTTTGCATGTACCTTTTTGAGGAATCATCCAATGTTTTCCACAGTTTTTTATGCACCGTTTTACATTCTGCCAGCATGTATGAGTGTTCCATTTCTCCACATCCTCACCAACACTTTTTTTCTTTTTCTTTTTCTATTTTTATGATGGCCAACCTAGCGAGTGTGAAGGAGCAGCAGCTTTCAGCTCAGACACTCGTGTTGTGTCATGGGACCTTTCGCATTCTGAGTTTCTGTAAACTGAGGGACAATACCCACCTTAGAGAGTAGACAGCAGTGTCACACAGGTCAGCAGTGTCACACAGGTCACTGTACATAGCATCCCCAGCACAGCGTCCAACATGAGAGGTGCTGTTCACTGGGGCGCTGTTCTACTCTGTTCTCAGGCTGCTAGTAAAGACATACCTGAGATTGGGTCATTTATAAAGGAAAGAGGTTTAATTGACTCACAGTTCCACATGGCTGGGGAGGCCTCACAATCATGGTAGAAGGCAGAGGAGGAGCAAAGTCACGTCTTACATGGTGGCAGGCAAGAGAGTGTGTGCCGGGGAACTCTCCTTTATAAAACCATCAGATCTCATGAGACTTATTATCACGAGAACAGCATGGGAAAGATCTGCTCGCATGACTCAATTACCTCCCACCAGGTCCCTCCTATGACATGTGGGAATTATGGGAGCTACAATTCAAGATGAGATTTGGGTGGGGACACAGCCAAACTATATCAGGTACCAAGGCCACCTCCAGGCACCCTGTTACCCAGTGCTTCTCATTCTCACTGTCATGAAGGACAAGGGCTTCTTCCCTCGTTTAGCATAAAATAAAATAAAAACGAATCACCAGAGTATGTATTCTCAGTGGGGGAAATATCATCCCAAAAGGGGAAAAAGTGGTCCCTGGGAGTGGAGCAAAAACATGTTCACATACAGTCCTGAAACAGATATAAAGTCTAACTATAATAAGAAAATTTCATGGGAGGTGGGGCAATTAGGGGAGGGAAAAAAAACTGTAAAAGAACCCTGGAGAAGGGTGGCAATAATGAAAAAGAGGTTGAGAAACAATGAAGTTTAAAACAATTTAAATTTGTTTAATTTTTATTTTATAATTTTTAATAAATTAAAAGCCTGATTTTTTATTATTAGATTTAACAGGCATAAAGTACTGTATTAAATTGCTCTGGAGGTTTCAATTTCTCTATTTACCTCAGTGACTTTCAATTTCTTTATCTCAGACTGGTAATAAACACAGTGGCTTTCAATTTCTCTATTTATCTCATCAAAGACTAGTAATAAACGGTTTGTGAGCAGGCACCAGTCTGCAGTCCACACCTCAGCAGTGCTGTGCAGAAGCATCACTGTGTCTTCATCTGTCAGGAATTATCTCACTTCCTTATGTATCTGTTCATTTGATTGTTGTCTGTCTCTCTTACCTGAATGTCAGCGTCAACACCATATCTAAAACAGTGCCTGCCACATGGTGATATTTGGTACATTACTATGAAATGAATTGTTGAATGCCTGAGGGAATTAATGAGCAAATGAATGAATGAATGAATGAATGAATATCCACTTAAAAATTGTTTTGCTGGCTGGGCATGGTGACTTACACCTGTAATCCAAGCACTTAGGGAGGCCAAGGTGGGCAGATTGCTTGAGCCCAGGAGTTCAACACCAGCTTGGGTAACATGGCAAAACCCCATCTCTACAAAAAGTTAGCCAGATGTGGTGGCATGCACCTGTAGTCTCAGCTACTCAGGAGGCTAAGGTAGAGGGTCATCAGAGCCTGGGAGGTCAAGACTGCAGTGAGCCGTGATCATGCCACTGCACTCCAGCCTAGGCAACAGAGTGAGACCTTGTCTCAAAAAATGATAATAATAACAATGATTTTACTGAGTCAGGCACTGGAGGCTACTTTTACTTAAAACCCAAGAAAACCAATCAACCAAAAATGGTAGCAGTTCTCTGCCTTTGACAGAGACTCAAAATAGCAATGTCTTCAACAAGAAAGAAGGGTATTTCTCTCTCACCTAAAAGTCCTAACTAATGTGGCTGTTCTAGTCTGCAAATATGATGGGGGTCCAAGCTCCTTATGTCTTGTTGCTCAGCTGCATGATCCAAGATGGCCCCATTCCGTGGAGAAAGAGAAGCCACCCCTGCCCTTCAAAATTTACTCCTATCCCCTTGCCTAGACCTCATCATGTGGCCACATTTAGCCATAGGGAAGCTGGGAATTGTAGTTTTTATTCTAATCAGCCATGTGCCCAGCTTAGAAACAGATTCTATTAATATGAGAGAGAAGGGGTGAATCAATATTAGGGGACCCTCCAGGAGACCTGCCACCATCACCTTAAGAGGATGTTTTTTTCATCTCATCCTTGCCTTCCCTCACTGGGCATTGTATCAGCCAGAAGGAAGAAAGAGGTCAGTGTTTCACATTCCAGCACAAAGCCAGGTCTGTTTGTCAAAAGCCTCCAGAGACCACATCTTGTGGCACAAGACTTCTGGGGCCACATGCCCCCTTCTTCCTGGGTCCTCTCTGGCACAGGATGGATTTCTCACTGCAGGTACTCTCTGGCTGCCCTCATGTTGTAGTTTGTTCAGCTGTCCATTCTTCAGCTGACCCTGGGTCACAAAATGAAAATAAACAAGAGACTATTTTGGAGAAGGCATGCCAAGGGACAAGACGATGGCCTGTTTGTTTCGAAACCTGCCCTGAGTCATCATTCAGAAGGCTGATGCAAAAGAAAAGAGAAATCAAAAGAGAAAACACTGCAGCCAGGAGTCTTTTGAAACAGGTGGCTTCCTAAGCCTTTGCAAGTAGGGTCACCATGGTAACCAGAACCAGACAGATGACCTGAATGGAATAGACTGACCTAGACCTTCTGCTAAATGTGTCTAGGCAGGACATTGAGGACAGAGTGGGATTCCCAGCCTGAAGTTTAAGATGTGCTATAGTCAACAAAAATTTAATTATACATTTTCAGATAACTAGAAGAGTATAATTGGATTGTTTATAACATGAAGGATAAATGCTTGAGGTGATGGATACCCCATTTACCCTGATGTGATTATTACACATTGCATGTCTCTATCAAAATAGCGCATGTAACCCATAAATATATATACCTACTATGTACCCACAAAAATTAAAAATGTTTAAATTTTTAAAAAGTTTTAATGTAACAAATGAACCAAATTGTATATTGAGCCACTGGCACAACCACATAGAGAGGAACTATCTTAAGTGACTTTATTTACACATATTTTTATTCTTTTCCTTTTTCTTTCTTCCTTCCTGATGTTCCCAGCTTTTTTATCCTTTCCTTTCTATGAGAAGAATTTCCTGTACCCATTCTTTCTGGGTAGAGCCGCTGTGACAAATTCTCTTGGTTTTCCTTCATTTGAGAATGTGTTGATTTTCCCTTCATTCCTGAAGGATGTTGTGTCTGGATATAGCATTCTGAGTTGATGTTTCTTTTCCTTAAGCCCTTGAAAAATGTTGTACCATTTTCTTCTGGCCTCCATGGTTCCTGATGAGAAATCTGCTGTCATTCCTATTCTTTCTCCCTTATTCTGACACATTTTGTTTGATTAATAAATGAATGAATAAAAGAATTAATCTGAATTCCACAGCCTACCAGCTCTATGACTTGGGAAGAGCTCCATTCCTAAGCCTCAGTTTCTCTGTATAGAACATAGGATTGGCAATTACATACCTTCCTCTCAGGATTGATGTGAGGATTAAGTGCAGTTGTATACAAAGTGAAGTGCCTAATACAGTGCTTGGTGCATAAAGCACTCAATAATCTCAGTGGAATGAATAAATGAATGCATGCATGAATTAATGAACTAATTAATGACCTCGGTGTCTTTGTGTAGAGAAGTCATGTGCTGCCATGGAAAGGCCCTGAGCTGGGAAGCAGGAGACAGGCTCAAGGCCTTCTCTGCTGCCAAGACCAAAGTACAGGAACAGCGCTGTTTGCATTCCCTCTTTGTGCCTCAGTCTCCCCATTTGGACCATAAAGAATTTGTCATGGACTATTGGTTCTCAATTCTCAGTGTGCACTAGAATCTCCCAGAAAGGTTTGTTGTTGTTGTTGTTGTTGTTTTCATATACTGATGCCTGGCCCAACTCCAGACTAACTCAAATCAGACTCTCTGTGGGAAGGGCCCTCAGACTGTTTTTTGTTTTGTTTTGTTTTGTTTCAAGTTCTTTGGGAGATTCTGATGCAGAGCAAGAGTTGAGATCCTATGGTCCTGATGGATCCATCATCTTGGATAATTGTAGAGGTGTTGTGGTTCGTTTATTGTCCTCTTATCTTCTCCTACCTTACCCCTGGGAAGTAAGTTTCCTGGAGTCCATTGTGCTTATTTCAGCCACTTTATAAAAAGTAGCCTTGGACTCTAAAAGCTTCTTGTTTGATGTAGGTCACCGCTCATTTGAGTAGCCATTTGTTTTCTAACCAGCAACTAATGTGAATGTTTAGAGATGTGCCTGGAGTTGTGCCAGTCGCTGCTTTCAAACCTCTGACAGCAGTCCATGCCCCTTCAGCAGATGCAAACCACCTTCCAGGCTTCCAGGTCCTGAAGCATCCAGCCCCAACTTTCTCATCTGACCTCATCTCATAAAAGAAGTCCATTGATTCAGTCCAATTGCTACCAAAATCCCAGATGGCATTTGGTAGAAACTGACATGCAAAGTAACTAAAAGCCAAAACAACCTTGAAAAAGAACAAAGTTGGAGAACTTATACTACCTGATTTCAAAACTCACCATAAGCCAGGCGCAGTGGCTCATGCCTGTAATCCCAACACTTTGGGAGGCTGAGGCAGGCGGATCACCTGAGGTCAGGAGTTGAAGACAGCCTGGCCAACGTGGGAAAACCCCATCTCTACTAAAAATACAATTAGCTGGGCGTAGTGGTGGGCACCTGTAATCCCAGCTACTTGGGTGGCTGAGGCAGGACAATCACTTGAACCCAGGAGGTAGAGGTTGCCGTGAGCCGAGATGGCGCCACTGCACTCTAGCCTGGGTGAGAAGAGCAAGATTCTGTTTCAAAAAAAAAAAAAAAAAAATTCACCATAAAGCTTCAGTAATAAGGGTAGGATGGAATTGGTATTGGATAGATAAATCAGTGAAACAGAATAAAGTCCAGTTATGGTCTTTAAGTCTCATTTATGGTCAGTTTATCTTTGGCAATGGTGCCAAGTAATTCAGTGGGGGAGGAAATGAATACCCCCCTCTCCATGATGTGTTTATTTCATATTTCATCCCTGTATCAAAACATCTCATGTACCCCAGAAATATATACACCTACTGTCTACCCACAAAAATTTTAAAAAATAATAGAATAATTCAGTGGGGGAAAGGATAGACTTTTTATAGTGGTCCTAGAACAACTTGTGTGTGTGTGTATGCACATATATATATGAAAAGATGAATTTAAGCCCTTATTCCACACTATACACAAAGATTAACTTAAATTGGATCATAGACTGAAATATAAGAACTAATACTATGAAATTTCTAGAAGAAAACACAAGAGCAGATCTTTGTGACCTTGAGTTAGGCAACAAAAGCAAAATCCATCAAAGAAAAGAATCTTTTGCTCTTCAAAAGACACCATTAAGAAAAAGACAAGCCACAAACTGGGAGATAATATTCACAAATCATGTATCTGATCAAGGACTTGTGTCCAAAGTATATAAAGAACTCTTATAACAGTAATAAGAGGGCAAACCTAATTTTTTTTTTTTTTTTTTGAAATGGAGTCTCGCTCTGTTGCCCAGGCTGGAGTGCTGTGGCGAGATCTCTGCTCACTGCAAGCTCCACATCCCGGGTTCACGCCATTCTCCTGCCTCAGCCTCCCAGGTAGCTGGGACTACAGGCGCCCGCCAACACACCCGGCTAATTTTTTGTATTTTTAGTAGAGACGGGGTTTCACCGTGTTAGCCAGGATGGTCTCCATCTCCTGACCTTGTGATCCACCCGCCTCGGCCTCCCAAAGTGCTGGGATTACAGGCATGAGCTACCACGCCTGGCCCTAATTTTTTAAAAAGATTTGACTAGGATTTGATGGGAAAAAGATTTGAGTAGATATTTCATCCAAAAGATATGTGAATAGCTAAAAAGCACATGAAAAATGCCCAACACCATTAGTCATGTCACTGGAGAAATGTACTTAAAACCACAGTGAGATACAACCACATACTTACTAGAGTGGCTGTAATCAAGAAGACTGAAGTGACCAAGTGCCGAAGAATCTAGAACTCTTGTGCATTACCAGTCAGAGTGTAAAATGGCACAGCCACTTTGGAAAACAGTTTGGCCATTTCTTTTAAAAGGTAAACATAAGCTTACACACAACTCCATAATTCTACTCTTAGGGATTTACCCAAGAGAAATGAAAATATATATCCATACAAAGACTTGTATGTGAATGCTTATATTGCATTATCCATAATGGCCCAATATTGGATGTTGCACATCTATGCCATTGTGCATTGTTGTTTGATGGGTACATAGTTCCAATTTTACAAGATGCAAAATGTTCTGAACATGAATGATGATGATGAGTAGCCCATAATGTGGATGTAGTTAATGCCACTGAACTGTACACTTTAAAATGGTGAAGATGGTAAATTTTATGTTGTATATATACCACAATTTTTTAAACAAATACTTTTTGTTTTTATTTACTGTTTTCTAGAGACAGGGTCTTGCCCTGATGTGCAGGCTGGAGTGCAGTGGTGAGACTGTAGTTTACTGCAGCCTCAAACTCCTAGGTTCAAGCAATCCCCCCACCTCAGCCTCCCAAGTAGCTGGAACTACAGGCATGCACCACCACATCTGGCAATTTTGTTTTATTTATTTATTTATTTATTTTTTCCAAGATGGAGTCTTGCTCTGTTACCCAGAGCTGGAGTGCAATGGCACAATCTCAGCTCACTGCAACCTCTGCCTCCCGAGTTCAAGCAGTTCTCCTGCCTCAGCCTCCTGAGTAGCTGGGATTACAGGCGCCCACCACCATGCCTGGCTAATTTTTGTATTTTTAGTAGAGACAGAATTTCACCATGTTGGCCAGGTTGGTCTTGAACTCCTGACCTCCTGATCCTCCCACCTCGGCCTCTCAAAGTGCTGGGATTACAGACGTGAGCCCCTGTGCCCAGCCAATTTTTTAAATTTTTTGTAGAGACAACATCTCACTATGTTGACCAGACTATTAGAGAGGCCATAATCAAGAAGATTGAAACTACCATGTGCTGGAGAATCTAGAACTCTCATGCATTCCTAGTGAGAATGCAAATGGCACAGCCACTTTGGAAAACAGTTTGGCCATTTCTTTAAAAAGTGAAACACTTAAATGACCAAATTCCTGGGCTCAAGCGATCCTCCCACCTCAGCCTCCCAAAGCATTGGAATTACAGAGCAATTTGAGGCCACCACACACCTGGCCTCAAATTTTTTAAAAACATAATTATTAAGGACCAGGATCCGGGTAGTGGGCACTATCTCACTTATTTCTCACCACAGCCCTTTGAAAAGGACACCATTTATTTTCCTCATCTATCCAGGAAACTGAGGTTCAGAGAAATTTAGTAACCAAAGTCACAGGTTCCATCGCAGACTGTCAGATCTCAAAGACCCCACCTGTCCGTGGCACCCTCCTCCTACATGTTCCTCTCCGACTGTAAGAAACCTAATCTGGCTCTTGGGTCTGGGCCACCAACATGCCAGTTGGACAGAGAAAGACTCAGAGACTTAGGGACCACGTGAGCCACAATGACAGTCTCATCAGCAAGCACTTGGAAGCACCCAGGAGGCCGTGGTGATGCTGGTGGCAGGCATTGCCAGAGGATTAGTGTCAACAAGTATTACCCGGGTTGCTTTGGGAAGGCTGCTGTGAGGCATTACTACTGGGAACCAGAGCTTCTGCCCAGCTGTCACCCTTGAAGCCACATGGAGGGAGGTTCATGAAAACTGCTTTAAAAAAAAAAAAAAGGAAGAAAGAAAGAAAAGAAACCTAACCTATTACCCCTGTTCCTCCTTCCTACAGGCACGACAGGGTTCTATCAAGGAGGAAATGGACTGAGCAACGCAGCCGGATTTGGGAGTGTGCACCAGGTAGACGGCTCCCTCCCGATTCTTTCCTTAGTTCTTTCTGGAAATATTCCCTTTACATCAAGGCACCCAGAGAGCCCATGACACACACAATCCCCATTGGGAACCTGCCTCTTATTCCCTGGGTTTGGAGACTGCAGGAGCTAGATTGTGCAAAAGGCCGCTGGAAGGACACAGCATACAGGCAGATACGTAGGAATTGTTAGAAGATTCCTGAGATGTCATGGAGATCTACAAGTATGTTCCATCTTGACCTGGGCCCAAGACACCCATTGACTGTTGAATCTGGTATATATCAATACAAATGGGTGGGTCTTTCACCAGACCATGGGCTTCTCAAGGGGGACCGTATGTCTTGCTCACCTCTGCATCCCCAGTGGTGAGAGCCCAGCGCACAATGGGGGCTTTATAAATACTTGTTAAATCAAGCAAAGTCAACTCTATGTAGGTGAATGTTGGCTACTACTTTGATTCTCTTGGTGTCACTTACAAAGTGAATTAAGAATTCACATCAGCTAAAGGTGTGCAGTAACTCTGCTGTGTATACACCTTCCATGTAAACCTAAAATTATTTCAAAACCAAAGGTTCACTTGCTTTCAGGCTACCATTAAAACAGAACCACCCTGGGGTAGATGGGCTTTAGGAATATTTAACATATTTAGGTCTGAGGACCACACAATTTCTTTCCAGTGAGAATCTAGATAATTTAAAACTTAGCAAATGTAAAAATTGTTTCATGTATTTTTGCATTATTTCTAATGTACTATGTACATAGATAAAATACTTGTAAATAAAACAGTACTTTTTAAGATGTGGTTCCTAACCCTCCATTTCATCATTAAATCTGTGTTTTTCAAAAACACTGACCGCCCCTGCCCCACCCCCAGGAACTCTGACTCCTAGCTCTGGGGCGGAGCCCAGGAAACAGAACATTCTGTGAGTTCCATGCAGAGTTGAGATGCACTGGTTTGGTGATAGTGGAGCAGGATATTTGAAACAATGACTGTTGGAGAATTGGAATCCCTGGTCTGCTTAAACAAAGCTTGATCAAAGGTGATTGGCAGCTATTGAATTGATCTCCATGACTCCCTCATAGAATATTCCAGACCCCTAATGCTGTGCAGGTGCTGCTGTATTTGTACCTCCTCCCCATATATTTGCACCTCCTCCCCATGAACATAAAATGTCACCTCGTCTCCTGGGTTTGTGTGTGTGTCGTGTGGGTATGGGTGTGGTCTTCTCGGTTTGTGTGTGTGTCATGCGGGGGGTGGGTGTGTGTGTGGTCTTAATTGTTAATGCATTTGTTTATTAATTTAACCAGTAGTATTTGTTGAGTTACTACATATACCAGGCAGTTTCAGGTGCAGAGGATACAACAGTGACCAGGATAGGTGCCGTCAGGGCCACGTCTATATCCCTTAGGGTGGCCTGCGGACCTCCAGGTGCCAGCATCTGCATGCCTGGGCCCGAGGGGCTTTTCTAGAACCAGTGCATGGGGCAGGCAGGAAGTGCCTGGGAATTAAAGCCCCCTGGGAGCAGCTCTCAAAGACAGACCGACAAGTTGATGTATAAACCACTCCACTCCCTTGACCTGTGGGAGAGGCAGTTCTGAGATGTGGATTTTAGACCATCTCAGCTTTTCCTCATAGGGCTCATCTCTGGTCACCACCACAGAAGCACCTGTGCAGGCTGCTGTCCCGCATCTGCTGTCTCACTTCCCCACTCCCCTGCTGGTGTCTTCTTCACCTTCCAAACAGTCACCTTGCACTGGAATCCTTGCCCCAGGATCTGCTTCTGGGAAACCAAAATGAAGACAGTTCCTGCCCACAGAGAGCTTTTATTCGAATGGATTCTAATGTTTGTTTCTGATGGCACAGAAGTTTTAGGAAACCGTTTTGATCTGACAGCGGCCAGGCTGACCAACGACCCGAGCCCAGAAAGGCTTCCTCACACATGTTCTTGGTTTGTTTTTCTCTTCCCAGGACTATCCTTCCTACCCTGGCTTCCCCCAGAGCCAGTACCCCCAGTATTACGGCTCATCCTACAACCCTCCCTACGTCCCGGCCAGCAGCATCTGCCCTTCGCCCCTGTCCACGTCCACCTACGTCCTCCAGGAGGCATCTCACAACGTCCCCAACCAGAGTTCCGAGTCACTTGCCGGTAGGTGCAGGCACTGGTGGGGCCATTCATGGTTGTGGCCTGAGAGCTTCTATGAAGGAGGGACCCAGACATGGGTCCTGGTTGTAACAAACAGGTTACTCAAGGGTCATTCATGGATGTGGCCTGACAGCTTCTATGAAGGAGGGACCCGGATATGGGTCCTGGTTGTAACAAACAGGTTACTCAAGGGTCATTCATGGATGTGGCCTGACAGCTTCTATGAGGGAAGGACCCGGATATGGGTCCCGGTTGTAACAAACAGGCTACCCAAGGGCTAAATCCATCTCTCAGACATGTTTTGTTGGCCTGTTTGTGCGTGTGTTTAATTGCATTTGTGTTTAAAAGTCAGAAAATTTTATTAATACCTAAAAATTCTATTTTCTGGCTTCTTTTGAAAGAAGATCTGGCCATAGTAGCCACATTCCCAAGGAACATCACTTGGTTAAAACTAAGTGTGTCTGCTCTTTTTAGAAAGGACACACCCAATTCCACATCTAGCCAGCTTACCCCATGTTCATTACTGCCTGACCCATGTAGGCCTTGGAGTTGATGAGCCCGGTAGTATTTATAATATTACTGGCCAGGTGCAGTGGCTCACACATGTAATCCCAGCACTTTGGGAGGCAGAGGTGGGTGGATCACCTGAGGTAAGGAGTTCGAGACCAGCCTGACCAACATGGTAAAACCCTGTCTCTACTAAAAATACAAAAATTAGCCTGAGTGGTGGCAGACACCTATAATCCCAGCTATTAGGGAGGCTGAGGTAGGAGAATCACTTGAACCTGGGAGGCAGAGGTTGCAGTGAGCCAAGATTCGCACCATTGCACTCCAGCTTGGGCAACAAGAGTGAAACTCCATCTCAAAAAATTAAATAAATAATAAAATATTACCCATCTGGTTCGTGCTAAGCATATACCTGTGTGATCTTCTCTAATCACTGACTTATATATTTATTCAGCAAATATTTGTTAAGCACCTGCTGCATTTCAGGCCCTCCCTTTAGTTTGGGAAATAAAGTGCAATGTAGAGTTAAGCTTTGCAGACAGGAATCGAATAATCATACAAATACCTCGTTAAAAACTGTGATAAGGAGAGGCATAATCCTCACAAAAACAGGTTGATATTATCCCCACCCTTTTTCTAGATAAGAACAATGCAGATGAGAATGATAAGGAGCTTGCTAGTCATTGGCGGAGCTGGGATCCAAACCCCAGTTTGTTGGCCTCCATAACCAGCACTCCTGCTATGCACTGGCCGTACACAGCCAGGAATAGGTTATCTAAAACTCATTTGAGAACAGAAGGGCAGAGGCCTTCAAATATTGATTCTTTGTCTAAGAGGGGTTCAAGTATAGCAACTCAGGGTCCTCAAGAATTACAGAATCCTTCAAAACATCCTGAAGCATGTTCATTTTTTTTTCTTTCAACTTTTATTTTAGGTTCGGGGGTACACATGCAGGTTTGTTACATGGGCAAATTGCATGTCACGGAGGTTTAGTGTACAGATAATTCTGTCATCCAGGTAATCAGCATAGTACCCACTAGGTAGTTTTCCAGTCCTCACCTTCCTTCCATCCTCCACCCTCAAGTAGGTCCTTGGGTCTATTGTTCCCTTCTTTGTATCCGTGTGTACTCAATATTTAGCTCCCACTTATAAGTAAAAACATGTGGTATTTGGTTTTCTGTTCCTGTATTCATTCACTTAGGATAATGATCTCCAGCCCTATCCATGTTGCTTCAAAGGACATGATCTTATTTTTTATGGCTGCGTAGTATTCCATGGTTTATATATATCACATTTTCTTTATCCAGTTCACCATTGATGGGCATCTAGGTTGATTCCATGTCTTTGCTATTGTGAATAGTGCTGCAATGAACATATACATTCATGTGTCTTTATGGTAGAAAAATTTATATTCCTTTGGATATATACCCAGTAGTGGGATTGCTGGGTCAAATGGTAGTTTCATTTTAAGTTCCTTGAGAAATCTTCAGGCTGCTTTCCACAGTGGCTGAACTAATTTACATTCCCATGAACAATGTATAAGCATTCTCTTTTCTCTGTAACCTTGCCAGCATCTGTTATTTTGTGACTTTTTAATGATAGCCATTCTGATTGGTATGAGATGGTATATCATTGTGGTTTCGATTTGCATTTCCCTAATGACTAGTGATATTATTTTTTCATATGCTTGTTGGCTGCATGTATGTTTTCTTTCGAGAAGTGTCTGTTCATGTCCTTTGCCCATTTAATAGAGTTGTCTTTAAGGATGTTTGTTTCTGATGGCACAATAGTTTTAGGAAACCCTTTTGATTAGCCAAGATTTTTTGGCTTCAAAAGATATAGAAAATCCAATTCAAACTAGTTTAAGAAAAAACAAATGAATTTTTAGGCATTTCTAACCAAGATGTTCAAGGGTTTAGGGCTAGGTCTAGGTGTTCCAATGATAAAGTTGAGACTTTGTCTCTCTCTTCCTTCTGGCTCTGAATTTTCCTGGGTTCATTTCATTCTCAGCCAAGCTCCTCCCGTATGGTGGCAAAGATGGCCACCAATTACCAAGAGCTCAATCCTGTCTGCTAATCCACCCCAGCAAACATAATTCCTCCTTCTTAGCCATTCCTGCAAAAGTCCCAAGTAAAGCTCCCATTGGCCCAGCTTATATCACATGCTCATCCCCAAACCAATCTCTGTGGTCAGTGGAATGGAATGCTGGATGAAGCAGCAGACTTTGGGCTCATGCCTATGGCTGGAGCTAGAGTTGGGGTCAGTCTCACCTCAACCACCAGGGACTGAGAGTGAGGAAGAGGTGATCACCTCAAAAAACCCAGAGCACTGTAACTACAAGAAGACAGAAGAGGCACTGGATGAGTAAAAACAATAAATGTCCACAACCTTGATATTGATCCCACCTATGCTATGAGCAACATGTGACAGAGTCCATGTCCTGACCCCTCTGTGGTCACAAAACTTGGTGTGTAACATCCCTATGCAACTAACGCACCAGCCTATGGATTCATTCATTCATTCCCCAGACCTGCTACGCACATCTTCTCTTTTACAAGATGGTTTTGGCTTATCAACATTAAATAACATGGCAGCAATACATTAGAATGTCAGTAGGTATCACTGAGTTTTGTTCCTTTGTCTTCTTTTCTGAAAGCTGCTGATGTTTGTAGGGCTTTGCAGAAGCTAAGCTAGCACGATGGTGTGGAGACAGTCATCAACAAATATTAATTGGTTGATTGTTAGAAAAGGAACAATAGGGAAGACCCACCTGTTTTGTTCCTGGGGTTCTTGGTGTGGCTACTGATTTTAGCCCTTAAATTTTCCATCACTGGGAGTGAGTGGGTTATCCTTGGTTTGATGACAAATGGAGACAATATGGCAAAGCATGTTAAATAAAGTCAACTTTTTAAAAGGTTTAGAGCTTGAACATTGATTTTGGTCATTGTGATCCCATCCCAGAATATTTAATGATGCATAGTACCTATTTAATAACTTTCTTTGAAGAGTTTGAAGTTTAACAAAGTTTTTCTCTGTCATGATCTCGAATTATCTTTGGCCATCCCGATTTTCAGAATGTGGTTTTTCCAATCTCATTTCAACAAAGGAGAATAAAAAACAAAACACTGATGAGAAATTAGGGCAGAGAGGAACTATAAGCAGGAAATCATCAAGTAGATGCCACAATCCATCGATAATTCAATGGTGAACTGAATGGCAAACGAAAAACTTACTTCCCCAGAATTTGAGTTTTGTGGGAAGGTTCTCTTGAACATAAAGGCTCCTTGTCTCTCTCTGAAATTTTTCTGTCTTGTTTCCCCCTGTTCTTACTTTATCCCTTGATCTAAGGTTCAACAATAAGTGGTTGAGATGGTTTTTACTGTGTGTCTAACAAGCTGACATAAAATCTAATGACATAAATAATGGTCAGCTGTAGCTGAGGAATCCTGCCTCTTTTTCCTAGTGTTCACTGTAAAGGAAGGGAATTTAAGCATATGTGTGTGTGCATGCGCGCGCGCACACACATTCATGCACTCTTTTTAAATTTCCCATAAAAACTCTACTTTTGAAATTATCCAGGATATCCTTGAGTGGTTGGTTCCAAACTCCAGAGGCTCTAGAGGTTTACTGACAGATCACACACACTCTGTGCACTGCCTGGATATAGTATTTTGGTGCTCCCACCACTCACATTCCCCATCCACCCCATCCCCGCCCCAGGACACTCTGCATTGACATGCATTAATGTGTGTGTGAAGTGCCAACAATTTGCAGATGATTACAGGGCAATTTGCTGATATAGAGGGCGGAATCTGAACATCTCATGTTACTCAAGAGAAAAGCCAGATCATTGGTTCCTTAAGGATTTTTTTCTTTTTACATTTTTAAGTATGATACAAATTATCTAAAAAGAAGTTGAAGGATTTTTTAACTTCTAAGATCAACTTCCTCTGGCAATAGAAGAAGAATTTTTTTAATCTCTCAAGAAGAAATTGGGAAGGCTCTTCCGTGCAATTTGGCAACATCTAACAAAATTTAAAATGCATACCCCTTTTAACTCAACTATCCAACATCTGAGAATTTATCCTAAAGATAAACTTTGACCTAGGTACAAACACTTAAGTAAAAAGAATATTTATTTTTTTCACTCTGATTAAAAATTTATTAATACTATTATGCAAATAATTTTAGTGATAACCACAAGGGTTTTGTATTTTGTACTGTTAGTACATAAATACATACAAAAATACATTTTGAAACTTCTTGTATCCCCTTTATCCTTTTCAATTTCTGTTTATGTTTGCTCTACAATATATATGATGAATCTGTGCAGTGGAAAATTTTTTGCTGATGAGTATGGTACAATCAGAAATGTTTGGACACTGTATCAGTTTCTTCTTGCTGCTGTAATAAATTATTATGATCTTTGTGTCTTAAAACAACACAGTGATTATTTTACAGTTCTGGAGGTAAGAAATGCAACATGGCTCTCACTGGACTAAAATCAAGGGATCAGCAGGGTTATATTATTGGAGGCTCCAGAGGAGAATCACTTCCTTGCCCTTCTACCCACAGAGGCCACCTGCCTTCATTGGCTCATGATCCTGCATCATTCCAATTTCTACTTACATTGTCTCATCTCCTTCTCTAACTCCAGCCCCTCACCCCCTCTAAGGGCTATTGTGATTCCATTGGGCCCACCCAGAGAATCCAGGATCATCTCCCCATCTCAAAGTCCTTAAGTCAGTCACATCAAGAATATTTATTTAAAAAAAAAAAAGAATATTTATTGCAGCAACATCATAGCAAAAGGCTGGAAACAACCTGGATACCATGTCATTAACAGGAAACAGATTAAATTAATCATGGTGCATCCACCAGTGGCATACTATACAGCTGTTAAAAAGAATAAAGTGGATATATTTATGCTAATATGGGCTTCTCTTTGAGCTATTGTGATAGGTTAAAAAAAAAAAAAAACAGGAGGCAGAATTACATGTGTAATGTGAGCCTGAGTTTTTTTAAAAGTTTAAGTGTAGGTTAGTACCCATATTTACTCATATTCCATAAGGAATTTCTAGAGGGATGCAATAAGAACTATTAATAGTCATTTTCTCTGGAGAGGAAAACAAGATCTGGAATGAAAAGAAAAGATTGTATGTAACAGGCAATCTGTAGAACACTTCACCCAACAGCAGCAAATACACATTCTTTTCAAGTGCACATGGGACATTTACCAAGATAAATATTAATATATTCTGGGCCATAAAACAAGTTTCAGTACCTTTAAAAGAATCAAGGCATACGACGCATGTTCTCTGACAGCAGTGGAATTAAATTAGAAATAAATAACAGAAAGGTTTTTGGGAAGTTCCTAAATCTTCAAAATCTAAATAATATACATCTAAATGACCCATGGGTCAAAGAAGAAATCAATGGGAAATTAAAAAGCACTTTGAATTGAAAACAAGTATATCAGAATTTATGGAATGTCATTAAAGCAGTACTTAAAGGGAAATTTATAGCATGAAATGCCTGCATTAGAAAAGAAGGCACACTTTCTTACCACAGGTATCAGGTGAAGGAAGGGAGGGAGGGAGGGAGGGAGGAAGGAAGGAAGGAAGGAAGGAAGGAAGGAAAGAAATGAGGGAGGGAGGGGAGGGGAAGTTGGTCAAAGGATACAAAATTTCAGTAAGAATAATTTCAGAAGAACTATTGTACAATATGGTGACTATAGTTAATAAATAAGGAATTGTATTAGTCTATCATCATGCTGCTGATAAAGACATACCTGAGACTGAGCAGTTTACAAAGGAAAGAGGTTTAATGGAGAACTCAGTTCCATGTGGCTAGGGAAGCCTCACAATCATGCTTGAAGAGAAGGAGGAGCTAGTCACAGCTTAGGTGGGTGGCAGCAGGCAGAGAGAGATCTTGTGCAGGCAAACTGCCGTTTTCTTTAAACCATCAGATCTCATGAGACTCATTCACGATCACGAGAACAGCGCAGGAAAGACCCTCCCCCAGAGTTCAGTCACCTCCCACCGGGTTCCTCCCATGACATGTGGGAATTATGGGAGTTACAATTCAAGATGAGATTTGGGTGGGGACACAGCCAGACCGTATCAGTGTTACATACTTGAAACTTGCTGAGAGTAGATTTTAAGTGTTTTTAGTAAAATTAAAAGATAAATATGTGAACATTAATTAGCTTGATTTAGCCATCCCCAATATATACATATATCAAAACATGTTGTACATCATAAACATACACAATTTTTATTTGTCCAATTAAAAAATTATCATCATCGGCTGGGCGCGGTGGCTCAAGCCTGTAATCCCAGCACTTTGGGAGGCCGAGACGGGCGGATCACGAGGTCAGGAGATCGAGAACATCCTGGCTAACACGGTGAAACCCCGTCTCTACTAAAAATACAAAAACTTAGCCGGGCGTGGTGGCGGGCGCCTGTAGTCCCAGCTACTCGGGAGGCTGAGGCAGGAGAATGGCGTGAACCCGGGAGGCGGAGCTTGCAGTGAGCTGAGATCCGGCCACTGCACTCCAGCCTGGGTGACAGAGCGAGACTCCATCTCAAAAATTTAAAAAAAAAAAAAAAAATTATCATCATCATCTGCAGGGTTGCTGTGAAACTTGAAATAAAAACACCAGGCATGGTGGCTCATAGATCACCTGAGGTCAGTAGTTCAAGACCAGCCTGGCCAACATGGCGAAACCCCATCTCCACTAAAAATACAAAAATTAGCCAGGCGTGATGGCACACGCCTGTGATCCCAGCTGCTCAGGAGGCTGAGGCAGGAGAATCACTTGAACCTGGGAGGCGGAGGTTGCAGCAAGCTGAGATTTCACCACTGTGCTCGAGCCTGGGTGAAAAAGCGAGACCTTGTCTCAAAAAAAAAAAAAAAAAAGAAGAAAAGAAGAAAAAAATGTGCCTTGCCAATTTTTTTTTTTTTTTTTTTTTTTTTTTTTTTTTTGAGACAGAGTCTCAATCTGTCGCCCAGGCTGGAGTGCAATGGCATGACCTTGGCTCACTGCAACCTCTGCCTCCCGGGTTCAAGTGATTCTCCTCCCTCAGCTTCCTGAGTAGCTGGGATTACAGGCGCCCACCACCGTGCCTGGCTAATTTTTGTATTTTTAGTAGAGATGGGGTTTCACCATGTTGGTCAGGCTGGTCTCAAAATCCTGACCTCAGGTGATCCACCTGTCTCAGCCTCCCAAAGTGCTGGGATTACAAGCGTGAGCCACCGCGCCTGGCCCAACCTGCCAATTATTAAGTAACATGGAAATGTAAATAATGATTACTGAAAATATATTTAAGAACTCATTTTAACCCAGACAGTTAATAAATTTCATCCAAAGATATGTTTATTTAACTTAATTTAAAATTTTTTAAAAATAAGAAAAGAAGAAGTAAAACTTCATGAGGTAAAGAGATAAAATGACAAGGTCACCTATGTAGAAAATCTGATGGAATCTATGAAAAAGCTACTAGATCTAAAAAGTGACTTTAGCAGCGTAGCAGTGTACTAGGTGAATATCTAAAAATCAAGAAACAACAGGAAATATAATATTTTAAATGCCATTTGATCTATTTCAAAGTTTAAAGATATGAAATACTCAAGGTTAAATTTCTCAAAAGATATGCATGACTTTACACTGGAACCTATAAAACTGCTGAGAGAAGTTAAAGAAGGCATTAATAAATGGAGATACAAACCTGGTTCACGAATCAGAAGACTTAATACTGTTAAAATGCCAGCTTTTCCCAAATTTATCTATAAGATTAACACAATCTCTAACAACATCTCAGGCTTTTTTTTAGAAATTGTCAAGCTATTTCTGAACTTTAAATGGAAATGCAGAGGACCTAGAAGAGCCACAATGACTTTGGTAGAGAAGAACAAAGTTAGAGGGCTAAGACTACCTGATTTTAAAATCCATTTTAAAGCCACAGTACTTAAGACAATTGCAGCATTGGCACAAAGATAGACAAATAAATCAATGGAACAGAATTGAGAGTTCAGAAATAGGTTGGGTGCCGTGGTGCATGCCTTTAATCCCAGCACTTTGGGAGGCTGAAGAGGGAGGATCACTTGAGGCCAGAAGTTTGAGACCAGCCTGAGCAACATAGCAAGACCCTGTCTCTGCAAAAAAATAAAAATAAGCCAAGCAGTGGCTTGTGCCTGCGGTCCCATGTGCTCAGGAAGGTGAGGTGGGAGAATTGCTTCAGCCAGGGGTTTGAGGGTGCAGTGAGCTATGATCACACCACTGTACTCCAGCTTGGATGACAGAGTGAGACTCTATCTCCAAAGTAAATAAACGAATTAACCCACATGTATGTGGTCACCTGATTTTTGACAAAAGACAATTCAATGGAGAAATGGAGAAAGGACAGTCTTTTCAACAAAAGATGTTGGAATGGCTGAGCACAGTGGCTCACGCCTATAATCCCAGCATTTTGGGAGGCCATGGCAGGTGGGTCACCTGAGGTCAGGAGTTCAAGATCAACCTGGCCAACATGATAAAACCCTGTCTCTACCAAAAATACAAAAAAATAGCCAGGCATGGTGGCGCACACCTGTAATCCCAGCTACTTGGGAGGCTGAGGCAGGAGAATCCCTTGAACCTGAGAAGCAGAGGTTGTAGTTAGCCAAGATCATGCCACTGCACTCCAGCCTGGATGACAGAGCAAGAGTCCGTCTCAAAAAAACAAAAAAAAATACTGGAACAACTGAATATCTATACTTCATACCTCACATGACACACACAAAAAAATGCAAAATAGATCATAGAGTTAAATATAAAACTGTAATCTTCTACAAGAAAACATAGAAGACAGTTTTGTGACTTCGATTTAGGCAAAGATTTCTCATACCTAACACCAAAAATATGATCCAAAAAGAAAAAAAGAATATAAACTGGACTTCATACAAATTTAAAACTGTTCAGAGAATGAAAAGATATCCATGGTCCAGGAGAAAATAATTGCAAGGCATATCTCTAATAAAGCATGTGTACTCAGAATATAGAAGGAGTGCTCAAACCCCAATAATAAGAAAGCAAACAATCTGATAAAGAAATGGGCAACACCGGGTACAGTGGTTCATGCCTGTAATCCCAGCACTTTGGGAGGCCGAGGCAGGCAGATCACCTGAGGTCAGGAGTTTGAGATCAGCCTGGCTAACATGGTGAAATCCCGTCTCTACTAAAAAATACAAAATTAGCTGGGTGCGGTGGCATGTGCCTGTAATCCCAGCTGCTCGGGAGGCCAAGTCAGGAGAACTGCTTGAACCCAGGAGGCGGAGGTTGCAGTGAGCTGGAATTGCACCACTGCACTCTAGCCTGGGCGACAGAGTGAGACTCTGTCTCCAAAAAAAGAAAAATAAGAAGAAAAGAAAAGGAAATGGGCAGGCTCTGTGTGGTGGCTCACACCTGTAATGCCAGCACTTTGGGAGGCCAAGGTGCTTGAGCCCAAAAGTTCAAGACCAGCCTGGGCAACATGGGGAAACCCTGTCTGTGTAAAAAATACAAAAATTAGACAGGTGTTGTGGTGCAGGCTTGTAGTCCCAGCTACTCAGGAGGCTGAGGCAGGAGGATCGTGTGAGTCCGAGACATTGACACTAAGGGAGCTATAATTGTGCCACTACACTTCAGCCTGGGCAACACAGTGAGACCCTGTCTCAAAATATAAAGAAATAAAAATAAAGAAATGGCCAAACTATTTAAACAGATGATAGATGCCTCACCAAAGAAGATATAAGGATGGCCAAAAGCACATGATTCAGATGCCAAATATCATTAATCATTAGAGGAATGCAAATTAAGTTTACAATGAGACACCACTACGTACCCACTGGAATGGCTTTAATCACAAAGACTGACCATACCAAGGGCTGGCAAGGATGTGGAGCAACCAGAACTCTCATCCACTGCTGGTAGAATGTAAAATGGTACAACCACTATGGAAAATAAATCATCTCTCTTTTTTTTTTTTTTTTTTTGAAACAGGGTCTCCCTCTGTTACCTGGAGTGCAATGGTGTGATCATAGCTCACTGTAGCCTCGACCTCCTGGGCTCAAGTGATCCTCTGGCCTCAGCCTCCTGAGTAGCTGGGACTACAGGCATGTGCCACCACACCCAGCTAATTTTTGTATTTTTTGGAGAGATGGGGTCTCATCATGTTGCCCAGGCTGGTCTCAAACTCCCAGTGTCAAGCAATCCTCTCACCTTGACCTCCCAAAGTGCTAGGATTACAGGCATGAACCACCACGCCTGGCCCTATCCATTTTTTAAAAACTTAAATGCTACTTATTATATGACCTAGAAAGCTTGCTTGATAAAAATGCTTACATGTAGAACAATATGTGAATTAATGTTCATAGCAGCCTTATTAGAACTGAAAACTAGGATCAACCCAAATGTCCACCCACAGGTGAATGGATAAACAAATCCTGATATATCCATACAATCGAATAGTAATCAGCAATAGACATGAAATATTGGGCCGGGCGCGGTGGCTCATGCCTGTAATCCCAGCACTTTGGGAGACCGAGGTAGGCGGATCATGAGGTCAAGAGATCGAGACCATCCTGGCCAATATGGTGAAACCCTGTCTCTACTAAAAATACAAAAATTAGCTGGGCATGGTGGCACGTGCCTGTAATCCCAGCTACTCAGGAGGCTGAGGCAGGAGAATCACTTGAATCCGGGAGGCGGAGATTGCAGTGAGCCAAGATCTCACCACTGCACTCTAGCCTGGCAACAGAGGGAGACTCTGTCTCAAAAAAAAAAAAAGAAAGAAAGAAATGAAGTATCAATAAACACCACATGTACTGAATCTCAAAGCAATTATGCTGACCAAAACAAGCCAGAAAAAAAGAATATGTACTATGTGATTCCAATTTTTTAAACCTCTAGAAAATTCAAACTAAAGTCTATAGTGAAAGAAAGCAGATTAGTGGTTGCCTGGGGAGGGGAACTGGAGGAAGAGATTATCCAAAGAGATAACAAGAAAATTATTGGGGTGCTGGATTTGTTTATTATGTTGATTGTGGCAATGGCTTCACAGATGTGTACATACATCAAAACTTCAGAAATTGTGTACTCTAAATATGTCTAGTTTATTGAATGTCAATTGTGCCTCAGTAACACTGTTAAATAAGTAAACACATTAAAAGAGAGAAAGAAAAAGAATGAAATGACTCCAAGAAAGGTTTACATAAACTGCTGTATCCTGTGGATCTCTGACTGTGACCCTGAACTTTTACTCTGTAGTAGTCTGTTCTCTCATTGCTATAAAGAAATACCTGAGACTGGGTAATTTATAAAGAAAAGAGGTTTAATGGCTGGGCACAGTGGCTCATTCCTATAATCCCAGCACTTTGGGAGGCCAAGGCAGGCAGATCACTTAAGGTCAGGAGTTTGAGACCAACCTGGCCAACATGATGAAACCCCATTTCTACTAAAAATATAAAAATTAGCCGGGTATGGTGGTGTGTGCCTGTAATCCCAGCTAAAGAAAAGAGATTTAATTGTCTCATCGTTCCTCAGGCTGTACAGGAAGTATGGTGCTGGCATCTGCTTAGCTTCTGGGGAGGCCTCAGGAAATTTGCAATCATGGCAGAAAGTAAAAGGGAAGCAGGCACGTCTTACATAGCCAGAGCAGGCGAAGGAGAGGGCGGGGGGAGGTGCCACGCATTTTTAAACAATCAGATCTCATGAGAACTCACTCACTGTGCA